>NW_009647024.1:304216-335704 GCF_000708025.1 Charadrius vociferus
TAAAAGTTAAAGTTAACTTTTTTGTTGTCAATCCCGATACTGCTCTTACGAAGCTGAAATACTACACTGGCTGCACTCAGTGTGAGCAAAATCCGTTGCACCAGCGATGGGGATAGTTTTCCCACAACAGATAAGATTTTTGAGGTCATGTGGCTATAATGGACTAACAAAACCAACTTTGGTGCAAGATCTAACCTAGTCTTCTCTGCAGACCAAGTCCAGACCAAAGGATTGTTTAGATTCCTTATGCCAGGTACAACATTAATAAGGATCAGGTGGTGATCAGTGCTGGGGTGATTGGTCATGTAACTTTAGTTAAAGACTTTTATTTTTTTCTACTGTAACCACTCTTTTTTTTTTTTTTTTCCTGGTGGGTTTGTGATAAAGCACTCCTGCACCAACAGGGTGCATAGGGATTCATGTGCACAGTGTAACTACGTGGAAGCAAAGCTAGGATTATCACTTCCTACTTCTGCATAGCACAGGCTTGCTGAATGAGCCCCATGGAGCACTGGAACCGTTCTGTCATTTGTATGTGCACTAGTAGTTTGCTTAGTACTATACAACTTGTAGTCTGTCTTGTTGTCTTAAAGAATATATGATACTTAATATACTTGTAATACGTTGTATGTATGCAATATATGTGTAATGTATTTCACAGAACATAGTAATATAACTTTACCTTTTGTACAGCAAACTCTGTCTCTGAATACCAATTCTAACTGAAGGTACAGTAAATGTTTTTAAAGGTCCAGAAGTTGGGTTTTAGCAGTATGTAAAGACTGATGTTCTCTTTCTCTTTCCCGCAGCTGGACCATATAGTGGTTTAGGCGAAGTCGTCCATCGAGAGAGCGTTCCAATGCACACATTTGCCAAGTATCTTTTCACCTCTCTCCTACCTCATGATGCTGAATTGGCATACAAAACTGCACTGAGAGCCATGCGGTATGTATTCATGAGTCATCTAGAAAGAGCGCAGTAGTGGTCGGGAAAAGGGAAAAAAGCTTGGTAATCAAGACCTAGATTTTTTTCTAAAACAAGCATTCTTCCCTTTAAGGAGAAATTATTCTGGTTCTGTCATCTGCATAAAAGCAATTGGTGTCTGTAGTAAATACAGTATCATCATTTATAAATGTACAATTAGTGTTTCTCTACAACAGTAAAACAGTATTCTCTGTTACAAATCCTTCTAGAATCCCGCTCTTGGGGCACATAGCTGTGTATTAAACGACGACAGCTTTAGCATGTGTGTTCTCTCACCCATGTAGTGTTGTGTGTATGATGGTATTGGCAAGGAAATGAGGAAAGAGGCGTCTCCCCAGCAGTCTCAGGATCATCTGCTGTTTAGCCTGTTCAGTAGAACTATTTGTTCCACTGGCCTTCTTTATAAATTAACACTCAATGATAGATTTGAAACCATATGGTGTGGTCTGAGCCAGTACTTTTTTCTTGTGCTTCATAACTAAGCAGTCTTGCACACTTCTGGGTGAATGTTGGGATTTAAATCGAGTATGTCATATGACAACAAAATGTCTGACTTGCATCCCATTTGTCTTCAGTAATCAGGAAAAAGATGTTTCTCAGGGAGTGCTCAGTGTATGCTGGCTTTATCTCAAGGCAGGTTAGATTGGTAATGGTGGCTAGGAAAAGCCTTCTGAAGGAAGTTTCAAGGGCCTAAATGATCAGTGATAAATCTGTTGTCCACATACAATGCAGGGAAGAAACTGGTCCTATCTGAATTCTGGTTGCTGTCAAGAACCTTGTAGTTGATGGTTGACAAAGCATAGCTACAACTGAAGGTTAAGAGCAATCAAGTCCCAGATTTAAAATTAAAAAAAAAAAAGGTGTTGAGTTTTCCTGGTCATTATTATCTAAAATGATTGCACAGTGATCGAAGGACACACTATCCACATAAGTAGTATTTGGCTTCATAAGACAGGTTGTGTCCTAGTTTTTTGGAGGTGTGTATTCTCGAGCTAATTTCTTCAAAAAAAAGCAAAATGGGGAGGACATAATTCTATGTTCAAAGGACTAAACAGGTAGGCATGCTTAAGAAAGAACAAAACAGGTCAGGCCATAGGTCTAAGAAATATGACCTTGCATACTTGTGTATGATTAGCATTTTAGGAAATAGATTGAGAGGACAGAAGTGCATTACTGATGAACTATTGAGAACATTCAAACATATGATCAGAAAGCTGTCTGGACCATCTAAGTACACCTCTTTTGTGGCAGATTAAGTGCATCAATAACCCTGGTCATAGCAGATCAGCAAGATAGTACAAAATGTGGTGGATGGGTGTTTCGTTTGTTTGTTTGTTTGGGGGTTTGGTCATTTGGGTTTTTGTTGTTTTATTTTGGGTTGGGTGGGTTTTTTTACAAAAAAAAAAAGGTCAGTCTTAGAAAGTAGACTTGTATCCTTGTATTTATTTTCAGTTACTACCTTAAAGTGTTTCTCAGATAGTGTTTGTGTGGAGTTTTCTTCCTTAAACTAAACTGCTGAAACCATGCTGAAAGGCTGGAATAGACATCCATCAGCAGCTTTACACAGTTCCCTGAATGCTTCAGTGAATGTGACGGCAGTATGCCATTCCTTTTGAAAAAGGATTTGGGCTTTCCCCAGAAACCAGTCATAACTGAAAACTTCTTTTCTGGAAGTTTCCTTTCCCAACGGGAAAAACAAGCAAGACACTGAAAGATCCAGATGATGAAATCTCCAGTTAGTCATGGGTAGCTCTAGCCATCTTTTTGTATGAAACTATCATGTCAGCCAGACAAGTTACTTTTCAAACAGACCAGTATAAGAAAGAGTTGCCTGTTCATTTCCATCTGGTAAAATCACAGGAGACATCAGCATAATCAGGGCTGTTCTCCATAGCCCTTTTGTCATGACTTTATAAGGCAGGTGAAAGTTCAGCCCTAGACAATAATCAGTCTTTCTGTATTTTGATACTTGGCACTCTTCAAAAATGTGGACTGATATCTTGAACTGTGGTGATGACAGATTAGACACTTTCTATTCCATGGCTGTCTGCATTCCTTAGCGCTTCTAAAATTCTCCAGAAGAAGGGTAGTTAGAAGTCTTTCCGTTCACACCAAAGTGATAGTTCACTGTAGAAAGGACTCCCAATACAAACCAAATGAAAAAGTAGTTTAATACTGCCTTGAGGGGGGAAGAAGAAAGCAAACATGAAGATTGAATATCTTTCTCATGGGTGTGAGGTTGAATGGATCAGAAAGGGATCCTTTCTGATCCTTGGGCATCCTTTCTTCCGTGGCAGGGAGGAAATGGCTGTGGCAAGGACAAAAATCTCATGTGGAAATAGTAAAGGTGCTGCTTAGAAATCTGTGTGGTTACTCATACTCTTAGAAATGGAGCATGTTTCTCTCTTCACTTCAACATTTATTACAGAAGTTAACTTCCCAAGACCCCAGCTAGTTGCTCTCCAGATGTAAGGGTTTAGTGTCGGTCTACACAGGTCAATGAACCATGGTGGCTGCTCTGGAGTATTTAACCTCTCTGTATTCAAAATCATCTGTTGCTGTTTCATTTTTTGAATCCTATTTTAGTCTATGGAACAATCAGTATGAAATCAATGGAAGCTGATACCATAAAACCTTTCATGCGTACACCTGAGGTCTGCAAGGACAGGGTTGTGCTATCTGTGGTGGTCACTTCCGTCTACAGTTGTCTGCTTGCAGCACTGAAAGATATGGAGTGGAGCCTTGGAGAATGTGGATCTGCAGTGACCTAGTTGACTGCTCACTTGGAATCTGAACTTGAATGTTTGGCTTAGTTTGGTTGATCCCTTGTTAAGCCTGAATTTCACCCAGGCTTTGGGAGCCAGACTTTAATGGTGATGTTTAATCACAAGGTAGCTTTGCTAAAACCTAGCTAAATAATTGATGTTTGAAGCAGGGGGGGGGAAGCGAAACTGAAGAATGCTAAATCTGCTTGTGCTTGTTCTGATGTTCCCTAATCTTGCCAAAATTGCATGAAAGCCACCAATTCACAACAGCATTTCTTTTCACAGCAAATAGAACATAGAAGCTGGCAATGACAAGAGATTTCCCCAAAACAGCCTCTTTCTTTCATACTCTTTGTCTATTGACTGTTACTCATAACCTAATAATCCCTTTTTGCATTAGGTAGTTGGGATTTTTACTATTTATCGAAACCATCTAATAATGAATCTCTGACCTTGCACTCTCTCTATGCTTTGAAAAAATCAGCTGAAGAGTTTATATATATTTCATTTGTATGTATATACAGCTATATAAAGAGGTGTCTCAGTGGTATTAGGGAAGAGATTTGATATATTAGCATGCACATATGTGTCTCAAAATGTTAATATAACCTACTGATAATTATTTACATGGTGTGTTGTATTTATATGTGCCTGCTAGATACTCTCCATATATTCAAAATTACCTTTCTCAGGGTATTCTTAAAGATGCTCTTATATGCTTCAGGAACCTACAGAAAACTGATGAAACTTAAAACTATCTTACTGTGGAAAAATAGGCATGCATTCCAGTTACTTAAAGAAATTCAGTATTCATTTAAAGCGTGAGAAATTGTAACTTAAGTTTGAATGAGCTTATTCCATAATATAGATTCTATCACAGAAAATCACAATGTATTGGATTTTCAATAGTCAGTAGCTGCAATTTTATTGACAAAAGAGATCCAATTTCCTTTGTCCTCCCAGATGACTTCCTGTTAGAAAATCACTTGCATGTGAAAGCTGGTAGAAACAGAACTCAGGTATTAACCCTGATCAAGAAGCTAAGGACCGGAAAGGCTTTTCTTCGGGATGTTGTCTTGTTACTATCATTTGATGTCTTATTAACCATTCATGTCCTGAAACTGTGCTTAATTGTGTTGAATAAAAATGCCTATTTTTGTTCACTCCTAGTTTTTGCACTGGCATTTATATAGCATTTAGTGTACTGGTTGTATCTAATGCATTGTAAGGGCCATCAGTTGAGTCTGTGTTGTGGGCTCTCACTTGTGCTGCACTAGTCAACAACAAAACATTAATTTGAATTTTCTAAGTGTGAATTCTCCTTGGTGGATAAGACTGTTGTAGATTTATGTATACTCAAAGAAATTTTTGCTTCAAGATTAGAAAATGGAGTCTGAAAAGTAACTTTAAAGGAAACTTCCTCTGCCACTGTGGTTTGGGACCCTAACATGAGATTATGGTATATTATAAAATGTTGGTAGACTAAAGTTTAAGGACTTTAAAAAGTAGTCATACTTGAACAATAAAATGTCTTTTTTGGACATAATTTCATGTCTGAATTATGTCTGGTCAAAATTGGAATTATTTGTTGAATGTCCCTCTCCCTTACTTTGAGTATTTGTAAATGAAGAAAGTATCTTGCAAATATTGAAAAATATTTACATGTTCTCAGTACGGTGGAGAAATACTCCACTCTCCTTCCTGAGGGCTGTGGTTTGAAGACTGAAACAAGGCAGGGAGAAAAGCTTCAGCTCTATTTGTGATACAGAAAGTCTCTGCTGCCTTGGCTAATGGGTAGCTTAATTGTCCTGTGGATTCCTGCAGTTGCCCACTGAGTTAGGCAAGCTCAACAAATGGATTTTTAAGAAGAGAAGTAGTTTTCCAATCTTTTTTTTATAACCAAAAAGGCACATTTCATAAACAAGGTCAATTGTTCTTGTAGCTTTCGTTTAGCTCATGAGTAACCTAATGTAATAATGATTTAATGAAAGAGGATTTCTTCCTTGTTTCAGGTTGCTAGTATTGGAATCTACAGCTCCTTCGGGAGACATGTCCCGCCCGCACCACATTGCATCAGTTGTTCCAAACCGGTATCCCCGCTGGTTCACCTTAAGTCACATCGAATCCCAGCAGTGTGAGCTGGCATCGACCATGCTAACAGCAGCCAAAGGTACATTGCTGTCAGTTATGTACTCGACTAAATGTATGTTTTTAATATCGCATGGAGTAAACAGATTATAAAACTTGTGTTTAGGAATCTAAAGTGCAGTCTTGACAGGAGCTTGAAATGGGTGCAACAAACTGAACTGGCTTAAACCTGTCACCTAATTTTCTACCAGAGTAATTAAGCTAGCTCGGTGAGAGCCAGATGAGCTTGATTTGAGGCTTATGAGATGGCTTTTTGTTCTTTTGACACATGACATAGACTATGAGACCCAGGAGTGGACAAATCACTTCTGAAATTCACTAATCAGGATGACTTTTGGCCATGTACTGCACTAACACCATCAGGCACTAGAATTATTTGTGCTGTCTTCTGTCTTGTTCATATGTGATTTAATTATGGAAGATTTCTAAAACCAAAATGTATCTAACTGAAACATCATACTATTGCATAGCAACGGCAGGCTCGATTATAATGCAGCTCTGGATGTTTTTGGAGCTTGTTTCATTTTGGTGATTCTGTTTACACCTTGCAGGTGATGTTCGGAGACTGGAAACAGTGTTAGAATCCATCCAGAAAAATATCCACTCCTCATCACACATCTTCAAACTTGCCCAGGATGCATTTAAAATAGCAACACTCATGGACAGCTTGCCAGACATCACTCTTCTGAAAGTTTCTCTGGAGTTGGGCCTTCAGGTATTTCCCTTGTTCATTATTATTACAGTAGAAGAAAGGAATTTGACCCAGTGTTGGTGGGTATAGATTTTAAGTGTTGAGGACCATACCCTTTTTGGGGTCTGTTTGGAGTTTTTAGATTCTTTTTTCTCATACAAAGCTCAACAGACTGGTAAACACAGACCAAGGGTCTGCACAGGCCTTTGTGCTGTTAGACTGGAAGAAAGAGCTGGGAGCAGCTGGCTTCAGGGCACCCTTCTGTCCTGGGGGGAGAGGGGGCCAGTGCAATGGGTTCAGGAGTAAATGTAGGAACTGGCTAGAAGGCAAAATTACTCTGCTTGCCAGAAATGCACGATATTTTCTGCATGCCCTTGAGGGGTTTCTTACCATTCCTTCTCTTCCTTTCTTTCCCCTTAATGGGATTTGGTAGGTGCTTGTTGAAGAGAAAGCCAAGGTCAGCCGTAATGACCAGTTTCTAGGGCAGACTGTGCTAACAGCAGCCCTCTCACTTCCTTCATCAGAATCCTGTACTCCACAAGCTGTGGGACAGTCAGATGCATCAGACTCAGCTTGAGGTGTACAAGAACCTCAGATCAGTTTTCAGGGTCTTAGGAGAGACTTTGCAAGCTAAAAGGAGACAGCTAAGTTTTAGATATCTGGAGTAATATTGCCTTCCACTGCATCTTGGAGTTTACACAGTTCATTTCAGCAAAAATAAATCTCTTCATCCCTCTTCTGGGAGTTCTTCAAAAAAAACATGCAAAGATCAGAAAACTGTTTATTACTTTCCTTCAGTAAACAAAGGTACAAAGACTTCTGGGGAAAGGCTATTATCCCAGTTGCTTCTTATGCCAAAGAAAGGTACTATTTGCCTGTTCTAGACATTTAGAAGCTAAAGTCTTTAATCAGAAAGTTGAGTTTCTATGTGCTTTGTTAGCCTTTCATATTCCCAGGGCTGCTTCTTTTTTCACATCTTGGTATGTTTCTGCCTTAAACATTTGTTTACTTGAGAGAGAAGGATATTTATGATTGACCTCTGTGTCACCTCAAGCATTCATCAAGTATCATTCAGTGATAGCAGGACACTTTGGGTATCATTGTATTCATAGAATCATAGAATTGTTTAAGTTGGAAAAGTCCTTTAATATCATCAAGTCCAACCATTAACCTAGCGCTGCCAAGTCCACCCCTAACCCATGTCCCTAAGTGCCACATCTACACATCTTTTAGATAGCTCCAGGGATTGTGACTCAAGCCCTTCCCAGGATACCCCTTTGTGGTTGATGGTGTCAGAATGTTTTCAGTGAGATCTAGTGAAAGAAATACTACGAACACATACTTTCTCCTCAGTCCCAGGGTTTGGAATAGACTGGGGTTAGAACCTGTCCACTGTTCTGTCCCAAGCTTAGGAGCATTTTTTAAGAATCTTAAAGGTAGCTTGCTTTCCAGAAGGAAGATACATAGCAGTTTTCTGGTAGTAATTACTGAGTAATTACTCACAGCTATGTAGATTTCTACAGTAGTTCTTTTCCTGCAAAAACGTTTTTGTCAGCACTGTCTCCTACAGATGTTTCCCCCTTCCTTGCCCTTCCCAGCTTAATAGCAATTGGACTGTCTGTATTCACTATCTTGTACCTGACTACTTAGGACATTTAGGTGCCCTAGAAAACTTTCTCCCCTCACGTGGTAAACTAAACAGCAGTGTCCTCATGGGTATACTGTTCTGCCTCAGCTACAGCGATGCAAAGTTGGCCTGTTTGGTCTGAGGAGATACCAACAATTTCACAACTCTCAGTGGGATCTCTGTGACAGAAAAGCCTCGTACATTGTTTTGGATTTGGGAGTAATGTATGGACTCTTGGGTTCTTTCTCCCTATTTCCAATGGCAGCATGTGTTATGTGACTCAGCAGAGGGAAGGCTTTTAAACTGGCTGTGGAAAGAGGTCATCAGCATGACCAAATGGGCATGGAGCATCTCAGGTGTATTCTGTCCTACAGAACCTTACTGCCACAGACTCTGTAAGATCTGCAGGTACAGGAGGGGCTTCTATTCCTCTGTTTAGCTGTTGTACGCTACAACAGTGCAAGTAAGTATTACTGCACACATGCAAAAAGGTACTGCTGGCAGAACTGCTGAGCAACTTAGTGCAGGTGATCACTTGATGCATATTTGGCAACTGGTGTCCTTTGCCCCCCAAATCTGTGAATGAATGAGTAAATCGGTAAATCTCCTTCCCATGTGCATGACAAAAAGGTTTTGCATTGGTGCGGGAGCTAATTGTTCATTGGCCATTTCTTGTATCTCTTAGCGGTGGTGAGATCATCTGTTCCTGTAGACCAAGAAATTCTTATAAAGATCCATAAAGACAAAGTCAAGGTTATTCTGTGTGCAGAGAGCTTGGCTTTCAGATAAGAAATGTAACTCTCAGGAGCCTCTTGTCACTTTCAGACTTCCTGACTTGTTGAGAAGCTCTCTTCAATTGATAGCACAGATCTTGGATAGATCTTGGACAGATGTGGAACTCCCTTTTAGGAAGAGGTAGCTCAAGAATGTATTGAGCAGAAGTTAAATAGTTCTTTGGGTACATGTGCTACAGTATAGATTAACTTCAGCTGCTCCTCGGTCAGAACATCAATACATGCTTTGTTTGAATCATAGAGTCATGGAATAGTTAGAGTTGGAAGGGACCTTAAAGATCATCTATTTCCAACCCCACTGTGATGGGCAGGGACACCTTCCACTAGACTAGGTTGGTCAAAGGGTGAAATCCTTGGGTTTTTTGTGCTCAAAGGGTGAAATCCTTGGGTTTTTTGTCATCAGTAAAGGGCCCCTCTCTTGCTGTTCTCAGGTTGTCAGTTTAATCAAATGAAAGGAACCTAATTCCAGAATAGTTCATCAGGAAACTTTTCCATGTCAGGAAGCTAGATAGGGTATTGTTTTTTGCTCTTAAGCTTGGACTGTCTACACTGGAACTATTGTTATGCCCTCTACATGTACTGAAGGCTTTTGTGACTGCTGATGTTTTTACAGACCACCACAGTGATGGCACTGATCAGACAAGACTTTCAGAGAAGTTGTCATTCACACCATTATTTTTTTTACCTCCTTCCCTCCCTTACCAGTAGCAGAATTCAGTCCATAACCCTGTATTTTCTCTTGGATTCATTCTACTTGGGGGAAGCTGAAAATTCATCGTGGATATTGGAAGAGTGTTAGCCTTCAATTTGTGCATGCATCAATACAGGAAGTCACCTAGACTCCTTCCCTTTGGACAGAATGGGAAAGATAATTGCATTCCAAAGTATTTTGACTTGAGGCTGCCTGTTTTTCTTCCAGAAAGACTTCAAGCAAAGGCTGGTTCCATGATTTACCTTATCCATATTTTCATATCTTAAAATGTGTTGGGTTGCTCCTTATGGATCAGTTTGCTTTCTTTCAAAATGCTGTTCTCCAATCTAGCACTTAGGTTACAGTGTAGTTAAAATGATACCCCAATGTCTGAGGCCAACAAAGCTGGCCTTATCCTGTAACTTTGGGTGATGTACAGCCAGTCAGCAGGGTCTCAAGGTGGGAATGTTTGGAGACCAGCTTGGAACCACTCATGGTTGCTTATAACCAGACTTCTCAAAGGTCATCTGTGCATTTGTGCTCCTCAGCAATTTTTCTGTCTTAATTATCATATCTACAGCATAGGACTAGAGGAGGTGGCAGGAGGAACAAATACGACAGAGGGCTACATGCCTCTTTGAAGTCACCTTAGGATTGGGAGGGGATATGGGTTCAGAACCCGCTTACAAATGCTGCTGACTCCAAGCAGTTGTGTGAGTGCATTTGTTGACTTTATGTAAAGACATTGCTGAGAGCTCTATTATTGACCTATTATCTTCTTTATTTAATTGCTACAAATAGTAATACCGTAGTATGATCACTGATATTGTAAGGGGAAAAACACTTGCTTTCTTCATCTAGGTATCTGTGGGGTCTGTCCGGGTAGCTGAAGCAAGCTTTGCCTGCAGTTTCTGTGCAGTGTTTATTTTCACAAATAAACATACTCACCCATGTTTTGAGAAACAGCCTAGGCAATAACTGCAAGTGATGTAAAATACGGGCACTACAATCAAAGCTTGAAGTCCTTTTTCTAGGATTTTGATGGTTTTATGATGGAACTTCTTTGCACGGTCTCCTTCTTCAGGGAGAAATCATTGCTATGGACTTCTTAATACCTGGATATATCTGGAATTGTATATATATCTTTGCAGAACAAGCAGCCAGTCAAATCACAGTACACTAACTTCTTTCTGTATTGTTGAAATCAATGAAAAGAAATGCAGATGGGGGAAAAATTAAAGGGGTTAGTTTGCCCAACAAGAGTTGACACATTTCCACTTCAAAGACTATTCCGCATAGAGGGAGGAGACATGACATAATTTAATTTGAATAATTGATAATTGAGCTTTTTTTGTTGTTTGGAGGGGGCTTTTTTGTGGGGTTTTTTTTTGTGCCCACAGATAAAACAGTCTTCTCTAGTCTTGAAGGATCTGCAGTTGGAATTACTCTCTGCATGCTACTCTAAGATAACTGAGCAATATGTTTCAAATCTTTTGGTATATCAGCTAAAAAAGAGGTAACAGAGAGGAGACGGGAAGAGACTGCCATTTTGAATGTCAGTGTAATTGAGTAACTGAAAATGCCTAACTGTTGGTATATTGCCTTGGTTTGCAATAGGATTAATTTGTATTTTGTTTGTGTTGTTTTAATAGGTGATGCGGATGACGCTGTCAACACTGAATTGGCGACGGCGGGAAATGGTGAGGTGGTTGGTAACATGTGCAACAGAAGTAGGTATGTTCTGAGATGTTTCTCTTGTCAGCTAATTTTAGAGGGCTTGATCTTGCTTGTCAACATCCAGGGTCTGCAAATGTCCCCAACTTTCTATTCATCTGTAAAATTCCTTTGATGAGAAGACATTGTGGCAGTGGGTGGTTTTTTTTAGGCACAGACCAAGTGATACAATAGTTGAGACAATGCAGTGTGACTTCTTTCCCCCACAAGGTGGGGGTGTGCATAACCTCCTGGGAAATACCCCGGATTTCCCCTTGTCCCCTCCATGATAGAGTTGGGTTTGGGTTTGGGTTTGAGGCTGCAGTAGAGAAGAGGCTTGTGGTTCTGGGCTGTTGCACTATGCTACAACTTTGCTGGCTCTGAAAGGCAGGTGAGATAGCAACCTGGTTAGCTGTGGGAAGAGGAACCAGAAAACTGGTGAATGAAATGCTGAGGATGGCTCCTACTGTGTGTCAGACAGGATATCATGAAAGGGTTCGCATTGTTAGGGGTTTTTTTGAAGCCCCTGGGTAAATCCAGGCTTAGAGTGTAATACATCTTTGTTATGTGGCTATGACATTGTGCAGGCCTCTTGTCTGCACTGGAAGGCAAACCAGATACCAAGGCACCCATCATTAACCACTTAAGGTGAAAATACGGTGGGAGCAGAACCAGCCTTATACTTAAAGAACAGCAGTAGGAGAATAGTGCACTCAGCAGAATGTTCTGTTTATTTCTGGGCTTTGCCATAGACTTCCTGTGCGTCTTGATGAGGCGTCCCTTAGCTTCTGTATTCCAGTTTACCACCTGCAAGATGAGGATGCAGAATCTGAAAGTGAAGATGAGTGCATTAAAAACTGTGTAGCTGTAACAATAAAAAAAATCAGCAACTGTGGTAGTGGGGACAATGCAAATACTTATAGTAAGGGAGCAGTTTTTATTGTCACTAAAGGTATTTCAGGAAAGCATGATTCCGTACTGTATTTATTTCTCTTTCATATGTCTGAGTTGGATTGTATTGCATAGGTGCTTCTTGAGTTTCAGAACTTCAGAGTATTGCTGCTGCTTATTGTCTGGATTAGTTTATTCTTTGCTTTATGCTTAACTAGGAAATTAATATTGTAAGTAGCATGGGAAAATACAGCTTGCCTTTGTATGCTCTCAGCCAGAAAGTGGCTTGTGTCTGCAAATTTTTGTGTAATGTTTTTGTTTTATTGCTTTTATATCTTTGCTAAGATAATTATTATTGAGGCTATCTTATAGATATTAGTGGCTGGGTATTAGTTTGTGCATATCAGCAAATAAAATGCTGGTTTTAATACTGCTTTAAATTAGTTTACATATTCTAATAGAAGTATTCCATAAAGAACCTATAATGTCATGCAAAGTACTCTTGAGACTTAATCAAGTTCGTAAAGCAAGGAATCTTTGTTTAAATGAAGATCTGGTATTCTCTGGCTATGCTGAATTGTTGCACATGAGTGAAGGGGTGCACAGGAAGCATCAGAGTCCTACAGAGAAAATGAGGACCTCTGGGTGTGGTTTAGGTGGGCTCACAGATGGGCATAAACTGCCTTTAGCAGTAATAAGGCACTCTAGTTGGCTATAAGGTTCAATTTATGGAACTCATTAGTCACTGTTTCCCGTTTCCTGTGCCTGCCAAACACACACACAGATGCCAGGAATAAAGTGATACTAAGGAAAATACCTATTTCAGATAATACCCAGTAGTTCATATTGCTCAGAGTATTTCCCTAATAAGGATCTTGATGTTCAGGCGCATATTTGAGACAAGACGTATCTGTAAAAGCCTGTTGGGAAGAGGCAGGGGTTAGGATATTTTTTTTTTTTTTTTTTTTTTTTTTTTTTAAGGTGTGCTTAGTGTGTTCCATTAAGGTGTGCCGTGGTGTTTTATTAAGAAAGCCATTTAGCATACTTTCATATTCCTTTGTGCATGTGCTGTGCCTTGAGATGCACAGTGAGAAAAGAAGTTAAAATTGCCTTCTAAAAGTATTCAGTGTGAGGGCTGCTTTTGAGTGATGTGATGAGACCAAATGAGCCAGAAGTTGTTATCCAAATTGTCTTAAATAACAAGTAAAACAGCTCAGTTGTCACACCAGGAGATTAAAGCTTATCCTGCAGGCTGTTTTTGTTATTCTCTGCATTTTGGTGATTGCCACGGAGTTTTCACAGTAGCCTTTTTTGATATCCTTTTCCTGCATGCTATCTGGTTTAGCCCTTCTTGCTGAAGCACATCCCCTTGGATGTACTGGCAGCCTCTTAAACTTTGCTGCAAATGTAATCTTGTGCTGAAAATCTGTATCTGCTAGGTTTTATCAGTTGTGGCTAATCCTTTCTTTCTCTCCTTAGGTGTTTATGCACTGGATAGTATCATGCAAAATTGGTTTACACTTTTCACTCCAACAGAAGCCACTAGTATTGTTGCTACAACAGTGATGTCCAACAGCACCATCGTCCGTCTGCATCTGGACTGCCATCAGCAGGAGAAGTTGGCCGGCAGTGCTAGGACGCTTGCTCTACAGTGTGCCATGAAGGATCCTCAAAACTGTGCCCTCTCTGCACTGACCTTATGTGAAAAGGATCACATAGCTTTTGAGACCGCTTACCAAATCGTTCTAGATGCTGCTACAACTGGCATGAGCTACTCGCAGCTTTTTACTATAGCACGATACATGGAGCACCGTGGTTACCCCATGCGGGCCTACAAGCTGGCCACTTTGGCCATGACGCATCTCAACCTGAGTTACAATCAGGACACACACCCTGCCATTAATGACGTTCTGTGGGCATGTGCGCTCAGCCACTCCCTTGGGAAAAATGAGCTAGCAGCTATAATACCTCTGGTGGTCAAAAGTGTCAAATGTGCAACAGTACTGTCAGACATTTTGCGTAGGTGTACTTTGACCACTCCTGGCATGGTGGGACTTCATGGAAGGAGGAACTCTGGTAAGCTCATGTCACTGGACAAAGCCCCTTTAAGACAACTCTTGGATGCCACGATTGGAGCCTACATTAATACAACTCATTCACGTCTCACTCACATTAGCCCGCGACACTATAGTGAGTTTATAGAGTTCCTCAGCAAGGCCCGAGAGACCTTCCTAATGGCTCATGATGGTCACATCCAGTTTACACAGTTTATTGACAACCTAAAACAAATCTACAAAGGCAAAAAGAAACTGATGATGTTGGTTCGTGAGCGGTTTGGTTGATGAAAATGCGTGAAGGGAGGGGGGGTTGTTTTTACTTGAGCCTGCCTTTGTACGCTTTTGAACTTAAAGAAACAGAGCCACATGATATTATATGTGTATAGTTATATTGAGTTTGCAAACTAAACTGTCATGTTGTGAAAGTTTGTGTGTTTATTTTTTTTCCTTTTTTCTGTTTTGTGTGAGAGAGAGGTTAAAAAGGTTTGGTTTACACTGAGTATATGTTGTCAAGTGGCAAAAGCCCACATTGCTCTCCTGTTCTTTCTGTATATGTTCACAGCCTCAAAAACAAACATATATTGCAGTGGCTTTAAAAAACAAACAAAACACCTCCATCCTGTGATAAGTACCTCGAATGGATTCAGCTTTACTCATTTGTAATGTATCCTTATATTTCAGCATATTTAAACAAATGAAATACTAATAGTTAAAAGGCTGACCACGTGGCTTTGCAGTGCTGTTCATCCAGAAACATGGCACACAATGCTTGCGCATGTGGAAACTTAGCAACTGTCAACATACATTCTCAGGGATTTATCAAAAAAAAAAGTAAAAAGAATGAGAGCATTTATTGTACTGTATATATATTATAGTATATGTCTGAATATTGAAAAAATATAACATTAATTTATAAAAAAAAAAATCTATGTAATGCAAAATACTTGAAGCTGCAGTAGCTAGGTTTTAAACAAAAAAGAAAACCTATCCGAAGGACTAAAGTGCGCCTTGCTTCAGGGTTGGCTCAGGTGGTGAACTATATGCTGGGCATCTATGCAGAGCCACCTTTTGGATTGCATGGTTGGACTGATAGCTATTGGGGGAAACATATATTTATACAACCTGTGTATACATATACATGTATACACACATACATGCATGCTTGTAACAGGCACTATAGTAAAGAGGGACGACAAGAAATACACAGCCAGAGCAGCAAGCCTTAGCATTAAGAATACAGTATGCCAGAATTGGGGTTTGTGCCTCCTAGCCTGGGAAACTTAAAGAAATATCCTTTTTCACACAAAACGCAAAATTATTGACATGATACATTACGCCTTTGCAGTGCACTAATAATATGTTAACATTTGTGCACAAATATATATATTATATATATATTCTGCATAGGTTTTTTGACTTTGTGCAGGACAAAGTTGTGTAGGTATGACTGTTCTACTTTTCAGTTTGTTTTTTTAAAATATTTTATTTTCTCTAGAATTACTCAAACAATAGCAGCCTTCTATCTTGCCTTGTCTTAATGCTTTAAAATAACCAAACTGGAGATCTAACTACCAAACTGTTCATTATATTATTAAATACCAACTTTGGTTACAGTATAGTGTCTTTACTTTAGCTGATGGTTCTGTATCCTTGTGCTTTTTAAAGCAGTTTTTATGTTTTGGTGCAAAAGTTGTCCAGTGTCTCTTGTTCCCTTCATTAGAGAACATTCTAGAGGTATGTTTGTAGGTATTTTTGTTTAGAAAAACTATTTCATGCTCTCCATTTTATTTATTATAATAGGTAAAAAGGTTGTACTTCATCACCCATGTAAACATGCTCATGAAGTTGAAAGTAATTAAGATTTGATACACTGATATCAATTTATTTATGTAACTAAATCACTGTTTTATAAACTTGTTAATGATCAACAATTTTTTTGTTTTGATTAAAATTAGTTTTTTGAAAGTTGATTCTGTCTCCTTTATGGTGTCTGTTACTGGAGTTGAATTGCGTATGGATAGTTCATGGATCATAAATGCCCAGCTTGCAACTTTGGTGCATTATGGTGGTAAGCAGTATGACCACCAAGCCCAGGAAATAAATGTTTTGTTCCTCAAAAATCTGCTGAGGAATGGCAGTGTTCACAGTTGCTGGTGGAAGATGACCTGTTGCATCAGAGGAAGGACCAAATGCTGCCTGTGACTGAAGATGTGGTCTATACAATGAACAGTAAGCCTTGACACACTGCCCTGGCGGGATGGTAGAGTGTGTAGTAGTATGTTCCCACGCGGTGGATTATTTGATTGACCATTGGGATTGAGATGCAAATATATACAAGGACAGTTCTCACTGTTCCTGGATTGGCTTTTTAAAAGTATTTTGCAGATTTTGAGCTGTGCACCTTCCTCAACCCAGCATGGTGTTACTGCTCATGAGCTGGCAGCCAACATTTCTGCTTTTTTGGAGCCCTTGCTCTGTAGGAGTTGTTGTGAGTTTTCCAGCCCCTAGTGAAGAATGGGATACAGCATGGTTGAAAATTGAAGAGGATATTTCCGCTTTACCAACATCTTTATCATCTTAGGAATCTTATGTGGTGTCAAATATGACTACTTGATCTGAACACCTTCACTTTTTTTCTTTTTAGTATCTTCAGCTGAAAAGAGAATTAGCATGCAGCAAGCAACTATGAGAGATGCCAGTGTAACCACGAATTCTGACAGTGAGGCTTCCGTCACCGGAAGATTGAGGAGGAAAAGGTCTGAGTCTTTTTACAACTTGTCATCTAAAATATGAGTCTTCACCAAGTCTTGCTAACAGCTGAGTTGTCCTGACCTAATAGTACTAACCTTCTGTAGCTTCTGCAACTTCCGGCCCTTCCAATTATTGAATTCCACATTATATTTTTGCTTTGTTACTTTGTCCTAGCTACATACAGTAAGGAATGAGATGGATACTCCATTCTGTAAGAGGGTTTGTGTAGGGTTGTTTTGTTGGGGTTTTTTTGCCTCTTATGAATAATTCAGTATTAAGGATATGGTGGGTTATGTAGATTGCAAAACTGAAGCCTACTTGAAGACCAGGCTCCAGAATTAAATGCAGTTCTGGTGGTTGCTGCCTGCTTTTGATGAGCACAATGAATTGTTCTTTTAGAACTGATGGAAGTTATTTGGTTTGTTTTCATGACTAAAATCTCTTCCGTGTCCACCGTGATGTGCGCAGTGCAGTTCACACAATGTTGAAAGCCTTTAAGGACCAAAAGAGGCTTGGCCAATCTCTCTAGCAAACATGTCTAGATATGTACAGCTCTTGTTTTGTGGAGGTAGGAAGAACCTAGGAACGGGATTCCACAAAAAAAAAAAAGCCTGAGGGCTGTTTTGGTGAAAACTGATCAAATATTTCTAATGTAATTTCTAAAAGTACAAATTGTAATTAATTCTGAAGCATAAAGAAGCCTAGTCAAAATACAGTGTCTCAAATTCCTTCTCTTCAGAGCTGTATATTTGAGATACACAACTGAACACCACTGCTATCATTGTCTCCAAGTGTTTGAATGCTTTTTCAACACTCTTTTAAATAAGGACTTTTTCTAAATCCAGGATTGCTATTCAGTAGTGAAGGGAACTGGGCATGATTCTTCTGCATCACAGACTACCATTGAATCTTCATTCTTTTGGTAAGTCAAGTGAAATCCTGAAAGATGTGATATTATTTCTGTATTATGAAACTGTCTTGCAGCCCAAGAAACTGACTTTTATCTATAAGTTCGTTTTCAGATTCCCTTTATTGATTTGCCAGAACGGAAGCCAGAGAGATTTTTCCATACACAAATTACATTATCTTTGTTTAGCTTTTTAGTGTTTCAACACTCACTTCATTTCCACATCCAGTTTCCCCATTAGAGAAAACTGCACAACTCCTCAGCATGAAAAAGAGAAAGGCAGGCACGTATGGGAGACTCAGACTTCAAAGTGCAACTGAAATCCAGACCGCTTCCCTCAAAGTACTTCATGTCTTGTTCTCAAACCCTTTTATTTTTAATGCTGTGGCAGTGGACCTAAACCTGGATTGCATGTACATGACAAGAAATTTATGAGACTGACTGAGAAAAATTGCAGGTAATCTTCCGAGGCTAGAGCTGCAACAAGAAGACTGGGACTGCATTTCATTGTGGTTGTCTTGTACAACAGATAGGATGACCAATCGAGAGTTCTGGCAGTACAGATGAAATTCCGGAGGATGTTTTTTCTTTTTTTTGAGTATCAAAAAGTAAAATTGGCTTTATAGTATTTTTAAGGATAGAAGATACTGTGAGTGCTCCGCATTAGCAAATTTCTCTTCTATATAAAACCTTTATTACATCTTTTTTTTTATATATCCATACAGAGTTTCCTGCTGCAAGCTTTCAGAAGTGTCTGTGAAAGTCACTTTTCAATAACGCTTTAGTGTTCTGTCAAATTAGTTTGAGCTACAATTTTCTTTCAGGTTTGTCTAGTAGCAATTAAGTTTTTCATACAAGTGGCTATGAGTAACGTAAGTGCATCAAAACCAGGGTGCTGCTTCCATGGAGGGAAATTTTGCTTTCTGAGTTGTGCCAATTAAGATTTGTAGTTCCACAGAGTGCATTTGCGCTACAAGTAAATTTATTTCACTGAGGTGCCTTGGATTTGATTAAAATATGGAATTTTGCTGAAAAATCATCCAGCCTCTCATTTCTGACTTAAAAAGAAAAATCCTGGTAATTTGTCTACTTTTAATGCAGGGTATAATTTGGAAAAACAGCAATATATCTGATACTGTTACAGCATCGGTAAGTATGATACTCTCAGGTATTCTCTTGCTCTGCAGTCCTGTCTAGAGAGAAAGTGTTCATAGGCAAATATTTTCCCATCCTTTTAACTGCTTGTCCATCCCCTTGAAAGTATACTTTCTGCAAGGGTAAGTGTGGAAGAAAGGAGCACAAAGCACAAAATGTTACATCCAATCCTTGCCTTGTGGCAATGCAACAGAGAAATGGAGATCTAGGGGTATTACAGAATGTTGCAAACTACACTGAATATGAGATTAAAAGCTTTGTAAGGTTCTTAATAGGAGAGACAACGAAGTGTCAGGGATAGCTTTACTTGAGAGAAGAGGTTGCTAGGATTTGCCTCCCCTGTAGAAGTGTGTGCTCCATACTGCATATAGGAAGACAAGTCTTGCTTCTGCTAACGTCCTGGGCTGTCAGCATCAAGTAGCACCAGCTGTCAGCTGAAATGTTTGTGATCCGTCCTTACAGGTAGTATCAGTATCCCTAGAGTTAGTAAAAGTAGAGCATTGTATGCCCCAAGAAAAAGAACCTGCCTTAAAAAGAGTTTTGTACTGACTGAATTTCATTGTTGTAACTTTCCTTTTCTTCCTCTTTAACATCTGTCTTTTTGTATATGTAATTTCAAGAGCTATGTGTTTGGAAAAATGTTTACCTGAAGGATGATGTGCCTGTGGTCTGATGATGAGATGATGTAAAATGAGCAATCGAGCTATTACTTGGTAACCACGGTCCATGGTGTTGGAAGTATCTGTGGAGCAGTGAATGAGAAGGGTGAGCTTCAGTCGTGCTTGCTGTAGGGGCTGGTGAGCTGAGACCTAAGGCAGCAGCCACAGCTGGCACACAGAGACAGCGCTGTCTGCCTTTCCACCGCTCTGACCTTGGAATTGCTTGTTCGACCACAGAGGAGTCTTGGTTTGGCATCCCAGGAATCAAAGGCAAATTACTGTTCATAGAAGATTTCTGGAAAGTCGAAAAATGGATGAGGGTGATTAAGGACAGAGCTAAATATTCCTCTGGTGAAGTTGCTGGACTTACATCAAGGCTAATCTTGGCAGACACTTTTGGGAAGCCTGTTAGTTATAAGAACAACAGTGGTGAGAGTAGTGCCAAATTCTGCCTGGTCAGTGGGCAGGAAAAATCATTTGGGGTTTGTGGCCTCCAATTCCAAATGACCTGAATCTCCTTAAATGGCACAATGATTATTTGTGATGCTCTCTTTATCGCCTAGCTTTTCCAATGCACAGGGAAACAAGTCAGGCAAACTGCAACTCACCTCTTATCAGGTACATAACAAATAGTACCACTGAAGCCCTCTGTCCCCTCTGAAAACAAGGGGTCTGGGACAAAGGTTGGCCTTGCCTGCATCTTAAGGAACCCTTAGCAGCCCAACCAAACTGATTCAGAGTGCTAAGGTTGCAACAGGGAAAATTGCATGAAAAGCTTTCCCGGCAAGATCCTATTTGTATAATGCTTAGCAGCAGTTGCTCACTTAAATGAGTGGAAATAGTGGTTTCTGAAGAAAACATTATTTCTTTTGTTCCTCTAATTGACACTTTAAACACCCTTAGTATGGTTTAGATCAGTATGGTGACTAAAAATATCCCAAGATAGCCACCAAGTGGAAGTCATATTGTCCTGCTAACTTGTTGTTGAAAGTAACAAATGTACTTAAAGAAGAATTTCTTCACAGTTATGCTCCGCCTGCCTCACCGTGAAGACAGAGCTGTGAAAGGCAGCTCTTACTGACAGCACTGTGACAACCATCACCCCTCTCTGGACGGTTTTGGTGGGAGAGTGAGTAACGAGGTTTTGGTTGTTTTTTTTTTTTTTTTGAAAATGTTTTGTTTCCTGAGTTTAAAAGCCTTTTTCTCTCTAGCCACCCAATGGCTGATTTCCAGATATGGTGTGGATGCAGCAGTAACCATGGGAAGACTCAGCCTAGTTGTTGAGGATGTCTTTGCTCCACCACCCCTCTGGGTCAAATGTGTACTTCATTCTCCAGCACACTCTCATTTTTTCATCCTTGAGGAGGCTGTCTCCACTCCTGTCATGCTGTGAGGTCTGGGGACTTTCTGTTTTGAAAGCTGAGCTTCTCCAACCATTGTCAAGAATCCAGGGTTTTTAAGTTCTACAAAACTTTTGATACCCTGTTGTAAGCCATATTGCTTGGCTGCTACTTAGTCCTTGAGGAGGTCTTTCACATACTATGTCTAAATCATATAATGGGCAACTGAGAAGCCTAATAGGCATGTTGGGAAATTTGTGTGGTACCCAAATACTGAAAAAGAAACTTCAGCATTGCCTTATGGGGAGTTGATTATAGAGGGAGACTACTCACAGAGTTTTCAAGGAGCTCTGAACCTCTCAGTCTTTTAAGGGAAGGTTATTCCATAACAGAAAGCTTAACTGTTGTACTAGCATAGTGCCTTTGGCTTCAAAACCTGCATTTTCCCAACTGTCTCTGTGTTCTCCATCTGGAACAATCCAGGACTTCTTCCATACCTCAGCAACTCTCTGTTTCCATTTAACCACTCGCAAGGTGTATACAGTGGTATACTATATTCCTCATGCTGGGCTGCATTACCTTAAAGTACCAAATAAGAGTTTGGCCACGTTTGGTTTGGTTTTGTCTGGAAACCTCAAGCCTTACACTGTTCAGTTCCTGCAACTCGGAGATAATTAGGGACTACATGTGCTGGTTTCAGTTGAGGAAGAAGTGGCCATGGCACATGAGGACATGATATGATGCTATTCAGAGTTTGATGTCATTCATTTTGTGAGCATATAGACTTCCTTACACAGTAAATGCAGGCCATAGAAGCCAGAAGCTAACAAGAAGGAATGTTTTTGTAAAAGGCAAAGATTTTCCAACATTTGGTCTTTCATCAGAAAGAATCGAATCAGGAAAACAGTAATTACTGACAAGAGTTTGGAGCACATCTCTAAGCGTATACACTGCCAAGGCACAACTCCTCCACTCCTAGAAAAGTCCAGACAAACCAGACAGGGTGATTTGGTCTTTTAGTTGCCCGTTGTTTAGTACGCAGATGGTCTGTTTAGTTTGAGGGTGTGTGGGGGAGATCGAATTGGATGCACTAAAATGGCACTGACTCTATTTAGCCCAGTGTGAAAATGCTAGTTAATGCACCTGTTTGTCCTGCTGAAAAAAAAGCTGAACTGGAGAATAGCATGTATCTCTGGCACGCTTGCCACATTGGCAGTCTCCCTGTGCTGTCTCGTTGCTTACCCTGCATTACTTACAATATATCTAGGTTATCTGTTACCAGCAGCAATCCCGAGTCTGTGTTTTCTACTGATGGGAAATAAAATGAAAGACATTTCTAGCATTTGGACTGGTGCTTGAGAAGTGCAGCTGCACTGATAGCTCTGAGCAGAAGCCTGAGTGTTAGCAACTGCTGAGTTCAGGGCCGGAATTTGCGAGTAATTTTGCAGGGGTTTTGTCTTTGCTGCTGTTGAAGTGTGTGCTTACAGGCGAGCATGTTCAGCGGGGTAAAAAGTATACTGACCTTGTGGTGTGGGGACAAGGGAGGTGTCCAAGCCCAAACATGGCTATTAACCACCGGGCCCAAGCTTTTCTTCAGGTGTTGCTGTTGGGTGAAATATTTGTGGAGCGATGTATGGAACAGGCTGGCTCGCTAGCTCATGTCCATAGCTTTGATCTTTGCAAGCAGCGCATACATCCTGCAAGGACATGTTGTAAGTGGAGGACAGCAAGGGGGACAAAACAATCAGGCAGCATGTTTGCTTCTGTCCACAACTACGCATCTTGGTAAACCATGGCCATAGGTAGCCCTGGAGAAACTGCTTGTTTCTTCTTTTTCTAGTACTGATTACTTCTCTACTCGACATGGCAGTAAGGTGAGACCTGTGCAGGGCACGTGATTGAGAAAGATCACAGATCTTCCTCAGAGCCTCTCCATGTTGGGTCATCCCATCTCATCCCATCCCATCCCATCCGTGGCCTTGCGTGACTGCTGCCTCTGTGCCTTTGTTTGAAGTGAATGCTCTTTTGTGCAGCTCTTGGCTTTCTGCAGATGTTTCAACTTGCCAGCGATTGTGGTGATTTTTCTGTACATAAGAATTGTGAGGAATTAAACTGTTTATTGAACTGCCACACTGTGGATTTGTGATTAAATTCAGAAATGTTAGCGTTTTGGAATTCTGCTATAAAGAATATTCCTTGGCTTATTCAGTGGGTTCTTGATGTCTGGCTTTTACAAACAGTGGTGGTTTTCAGCTTGCTGCATTTATTTCACCATCAGCAGCACAACTGCAGAGCCCTCTCAACACTACAGAAAGTACATAGTAGACACAGGTCTCTAGAAGCTGTAATTCAAAAGACTAAATACATCTGGCTTTTGTTTTTTTCCACAAATTCTTATGCTATATACTAGGCAAGTAGCAGTTCCCACGGCAGACCTCAGGGATCCCTAATGCAAAAACCAGATGTAAGTCTGGAACAGTCTTATTGATTCAGGTCTCTGGATTAGCAAGATACGGGAGCAGACGGCTGAATTTCTCTGCGTGAATAGTCCCTGTGAGGTCAGTGGTGCTTCTTAATTCCTTAAAGTACTTTGCTAAAAAGAGGACTTAGAAGCACAGTGTAGTGCACAGCCTTCTACAGCAGCTGGCATGAGTCTGGCCATCTGTGCCATTCTTGTACGCCATTATTGGGGGCACCTGCCCAGAGCTGCTGGGGTTGAGTCCCCAGTTCCACCCCTCACTGCAGAGCGCCACCAACAGGTCCCTGCTGGAGCCCGTCCTGCTTTGACTGTAGAGACCTGTAGGGGACATAGCTCTCTCCGGAGAATCAGAAATAGACATGAGGGAGTACGCTGGGGAGGCTTCGGAAGAAACAGCCAAGCTTTCTTAAATGGAGAAGCTTTTCATTTTATTTCCTTTGTTTTCTTTTTAACAGCTAGAAATAGAAAGCGGAACAGGAGTAAAAATAAACAAATTGCTCCTTGGCATCTCTGTTTCACTTGCTGAAGTTTTACAAATGTATCAAAGCTCTTTGCAGCTTAGTCTTTAAAAAAATTCTCCTATTTAAAGATAGCCTTTGTAAGTGCCTACTAAAGGAGGTTTTCAGAGTGCTGCTTGTTTACCAAATACCTCATTATAGGCCTGCTACAGAAACGGGCATGGGAAGGATGAGGGAGGCTCCCTCCTTAGGTGAAACTCCCGTGGCAGTAGCATTATAACCCTCAGGAGAAGTGGTACATTATAGCAGCAGTTGCTTTTAAGGTTTGAAAACCAAATTACAACTGGCTACAACAGAAGAGCAGTGAAAGTAAAGAGCTATGTCAGAGGCTGAAGACAAATTATTCTCTTAATTTAGATCATCTGAGGCTACAAAACTGCAGTAAATACTAAGATCCCACAATTGCTTTTACGTGTGTGTGTGTGTGCGTGCACACTTTTTTAAAGTCCTGGTATAGAAACAGATGAGTTGTGTCTGTCTCTGCCAAGTGCCATGTGTTTGCAGCTGAGTTATAAAACATTTTAAAATAGGGGTTTATAATGGAAACACCGACACATTCTTAAACATGTTGATGCTAATAAGCACCACTATAATAAATCCCATAAAGGTCTTAAAAGAGATATCTGTTGTTCTGGAAGAGGATATACTGGATTCTACCTGAAGTGAAGCTTGTAATTTCTGTTCTTCAGACCATTTGAATCTTCAATGGCATCTAAGAAGCCCTGGATTATATGTAACACTTCAGATAGTGCCAGTATATAGCAAAATAATGCTTGATATCTGAAAGCTTTTCTGATTGCAATATGGAGCAACAGTTCTAGTTTTTTGTATACCGGGTGCAATCACTGAACTCCTGCTTTTGTTGAAATTCATTCCAGGGAAACCTACCTTCTTGTCACTAACTTTATTCTTAATAATTTTCTTACAGGTTTTAATAGGCTTCTGACTTTCCTGTAGACAACAGTAGCCAGAAGCATGCTGCATCATCATCATTAGCTGTAGCTAAAACCTTTCACCCAGGGTCTTGCGAGTGCTTTTGGAGGGGATCCTTCCTTGTCATTAGCAAGAGGGACTCAGCTCGGGGCCAGAGCAGGGCAGCTGTGCAGCACAGCTGTGCGGCATTGTGTGGTTGCTCAGGGGCGTGAGGCTTGCCTGCCACGCTCCAGACAGCAAAGCAGATCTGTAGCCTGAGTACGGTGACATGGTTTGAACTTGAGCTGTGGTCCTGTGGATAACATCCTCATTCTGGAAAGCTGCACAAGTAGAGAACAGGGGTGTTAAACACAGGAGTGCTGCTATTCTGTTGGATACTGCTGGAGCCTCTCCTGGAGCTCGCTACCGTGGTCTTCCCTCTTTCTTGCGTGAGGTCTAGTGACAGCACATTCTTTTCTGTGGTTGTTTTTTGTTGTTGTTGTGTTCCTGTGTTTCCCCACAGAACAACATGTCCCCTGGTGCAGGGTGTCCTCGTGTGTGCCAGCAGCCTGCTGCAGCCTCCTGCCCCAAGTGAACCATGTGGGATGAAACTATGTTGACCGTAGGGTGAAAAATTGTGCAGTATGTCTGAGGAGGCTCAAAGACAAGGCAGGGAGTGTTGCGCGGTCGGACTCCGGGGCCGTGCTTTCACAGGGAAGTGAAAAGAGGGCCAGGTTGCTTTGGGGTGAAACACTCAACTGGATGCTGTTGAGAAGACACTGAAAAATCCCCATGACAGAGAAAACAAGGTGGCTCTCACTGTTTGTGTCTTCTGAGCTGTGGTGTGACTGGTGGTTATTACAACTGGGGCAGTAGAAAACAGTCTGGTAGAAGCAGATGATCGACTGCTTTCCCCTCTGCTGGAGGTGCAGCATCACACAATTCCTTTCATATCTTGAGCAAATTCCTCCTGCAAACCTCCCAGAAACTTCCTAATATCCAGTGCACACAAGAACGCTCAGGGCAGGTAGGTGCCGTGTCTGTGGACAGGCAGAGCGGGGAGCAAAACAACCTTCTTCAAAGTCTCAGACCAGAGACGTGAGCTTCAGACTGGTATGGTACAGCGCAGGGAGGGATAAACACAGGCACCCTCAGCTCATGACAGTGGCAGCTCTGTCCTGTCAACAACCCAGGCAGGGGCTCAGCCACAGTGTTTCCAGTTACAATTTCACATCTATGTGCTTGAGGAATTCTTTGGTGCAAATGTTAGGTGAAAGCATGTAGTCTGCGAAGTACCCTACACAGCCACCGCAAAGGCACTGGCTTCCTGAAAGTCTGTGGTTCGTGCACGTGGATCTAACATGGTCTGCTCTGCAGAGGAGCACCAGAACATTTAACTCAAGATCCTAAAGCTCCATGAGCTTGTTTAGCAGGTTTTCCTTCCAAAGACTCAGTTTTCGCTCTAATCTGCCTGGCTTTTGCACCTCTCCTGGAGAGAAAAGGCTTTCTCGGGTTAGGGTCTTACTCTTAAGTAAAATGTCCCCCCAAGAGGGACCCACAGCATGTGACTCAGATGACAACAAAAAGCAAAACCTGTGCAACAAATACAGTCTTTAAACAAGGCTGTAATTTTGTGAATTAGGGTAGTTTACTTCAGTAAACTTCAGAACTGCAAATAATGATGAAAAACCTACTGTTTGTATGAGGCTAGTCACAAATACAGCAGTGGCTATGTTACCTGAATACATCACTCACTGAGAGCTGCTTTGTGGCCTCCTGCGATAATTAATAATTCCTGAATTGAAGTTGTCAGACAAGGGTAAATGTTTGTATTATGCTGGTATTGAAAGACCCCAGCATGAGCCCTCGTCTCCTTGCATCACCTATGCCTCCAGCACAGGCATGGGGAGGCACAGAAAGAATCCTTACATTCAAAACTATACAGCATTTCCCTGGCAGCTTCTTTCCTTGCCAGGCCTGGTACCTTTCCAGGAAAGAGGAATGGCTGCTGCTGTGCAGTATATTCTGGCTAATCAATCTATGTCTCCATTGCACAGATAGTATCAGTGTGGCAGCATATGAACCTCAGATATAAATTGCAATAACATAATTTATGTAGTAGTTGGAAGGAAAATTAAGTTGTAAGTTGATAATACTTGTGGGATTGTTTGGTATCTTCTCAGAACAGCATGAAATTGGAGGGACCGGGAGCCGCATTCTGACACAGCTGGATAAAAACAGCTTTATCTGAATAGCATTGCCGTTAGCACTAGGTTTCTCATACGTGCATTTGGTTCCCCAACAGTGGGACAGTGGATGAGCTGGATCCTGTTATTAACTTGTCTCAAAGTACCATGTAAAATTAATAAGCATAGAGAAAGAGTGCTTTCAGATCTTGAGAGAATTAAAGAGTGTCAGAGACAACATGGACTTAAATATGTGATGGGAAGTAAGCTGCATTCAGGGATTTCTATAACAAAGATAATGGAATCTTTAAATGCAAGAGGGTCAATGAGCTTTTGTTTTGATCTTGTCTACTCTGTAGATACTGCTCTAATGAGGGATGTAGTTACAAAACATTGGTATCCCATCATGTTTACAGCATGACTTGGGTAATATTGTTAGGAACCACGTGTGCTGCAACCACATTCCCAGACTGTGCCCCTCTGAGGTCCATTCTTAAAATGCAGATTTGGAATTCCATTTGAACACAGTCTGTGCTCAGCAAAACTAAGTGATGCTTATGACAAAGCTGTACTGAGTGACTCGCTGGTCTTCTAAACTGCTCCTGGTGGGATCACATTAAAATTAATTGCCTCAAATACCTTTTATTTAGCAGAGGTAATTTATTCTGCTGATCTTGACTAGTCTTTCCTCTCTTGTGTACCTTTCCAGAAGGACCAAGTTTAATCTCTTCTCCCTAAACTATGGCATGTTGCATGCTCCTCTCAGCTCATACCAGTACTGACTGTGGGAATTACCTGCTATTGAGTCGCCTCTTCTGAAAATGCTGGCAATCAAATGCTATGGTTTGCTTGGTAGGGAATTTTAATTAGCAAAAAGTAATCAGGTGTTTCAATTTTCCAGAGTAGCCCTCTGTAATCTAAAGGACAGAGCAGAAGGCAGCCAGACAGGGCAGTGACCTGTTCAGGTTTAAGCTTCAGGAATTTCCTGGGATTGAGAGCTAACAGGTGCCTTCCAGGTGGCAGGAAGTTCGTGACGTATGAGAAAAGCACTGTGACATGGCCCCTGAAGAGATAGGCTGGAAAGAAAACTTTTCCTTCATCATAGGATCTCTTGGCAGACTTCCTACAGGTAAAGCTGGTTACATACGGCACTAAATATGACACTGTAAACAAGGAACCTAAGGGGAGCTGAAGCACCTTGTCTGTTGGTTAGAAATGTTTTAAAGTCTATTGTCCTGAAACATCTATTGTCATTTCCAATTCAAAACTTTTCTGGCTAAAGTCACGTGCAGAAGAGACTGTTCCCAACAGTTATCCTCACCTCTACTTTTCCCCAAAGAGCACTGTGAGGGTAGTGCTACAAGTCTCTCCTTAGCAAGCAGAGGTTGGCTTTAGTGATGCCTGCTGAAGCAGGCAGTGACAGATTGGAGGGTGCCTGTGGGTTATATCATGCCTTTTTTGCTGAAGCGTGTTCAGTTCTTAGGTGATATTTTGATGGTTTAGGAGTACCTATTTTAAAATAGAGAACCATCAACATAACATTCAGCTCATAAGAGTTTACAGGATGGGACAGAGGAGTGCCTCTGTCACTCACGGGCTTTATGCCCGCTCCATACGTGATGCAGCAGCCAAGGGTCTTGCATGCAAAGGAGGTTGATTGCATGCAACAGATTTCTCCCGCAGCAGGAAGTCAACAAAACCATCTCCCAAGGCACCCAGCGCTGCGTGGCTGGAAGAACACGAAGGTGTGCTTTGTTACACAAATTCACAAATGATGTAAACTGTGCCCTGAAAGACCACAGCCAACACAGGTTGATGAAACCTGTATTAGGCTTCATAACTTATTTTTTATCATAGCCACTGTTGCATGCAAAAGAATTAATAACTCCTCTCTTTGAGTCTGTTGACATAAGTGTCTCCTGTTACTCTAGCCAGTCCTCCCCAAAATGCAAGCTCCACTGATGTTCTTTTAATACAGAGAGTGAGCAAAAATATTTCATTTATAGCTACCACAAACATAGGGTGTAACTTTTTGGAATGCATGATTGCAGCTTTTAAAGGCATATTTGCACTAGTTTTAGTTAGCTTGGATAGCGAAAGTGAAGTCATGCCCTTCAGCACAGACTACACAAAGTAGGCTTGCTACGTGCTTACTCACAGGATTACTTTGGTGCCTGTGTTCAACAGAACAATGAATAATTTTTTTCATATAATATTTCCTTTATTTCCACGTTTCTCTATGTTAAAATGGGAAGGAAGAACCGCTAAATTCACACTTAAAGAAAATGAGCTGAATACAATGCATACATATGTGTAACACTGAAAGAGAATGATCTTCATACATAAAATCTGAGAGATTCACAGTCATCATGCAGGACACATCCACAAAACCAGACTGAATGCAACAGTTGGAGTCACTGGAGACCTAGATAGTATTTGGGGGTGGGAGGGAAAGTCAGCAGTGTGTATTATTCATCATTTGTCATTTGCAGTTGAGGAAATGGAATGCCCTCTGACACATTTGAAGAAGTTCATGATTTATTGGAAGTAGTGAAAGAAGTATAAAGCCAAATAGTAATATAAACCCCTGGGGATGTCTTGCTACAGTCTTTTACATAGCATTAGAGCCACTGTAAATAGTTGGACTAAGATAAAAATCCTGGCAAACATTTGGCATGAAATGCTTGAGATATGAAACTATTCATTCTTTGAAGTCAAAAGATTTTAGTTTTGTCTGGCATCATAATACTAAAAACGGCTACCTTTATTTAAATATCATTCAAACTCTCTTTCATCTGACTCCCATCCTCTTTTTACTAGAGATGCCCCAGATGATGAATGGCATTAGCTACAGCACCTCAGCTTTGTGGACCCATTGTTGCAGCAGGACAACCCTATTAATTCACAGTGACCACACTTGGCGTTGTATGAGGTTTGGTTTTGACCTGGGAGAACATTGCCATTGTTCACTTCCAGTAGCCAGTACAAACAACCATTTTGTAGAAAGTGGCCAGATGGAACAAAATACTCGATGGCTTAAAAAATAGTCATTTTATGTATGCAGTAGTCATTATAGAAATGCAGTGAGCCAACCCGAGTAACTGTTTTCCAAATATTACCTATAAACTTCATTTCTGCATGCAAGCCTAAATGAGCAGCAGTGTAACTTCCTAAACTGGAAATTGGCAAATACTCCTGAGAGGCAGCATCGCTTTAACAAATTATATGTATGCACCCAGTCACGCCTGGACTTGATCCTATTCAGCCTGACATTTGCGGCATGAACACTCACTGGTTTCCTCCTCCTGCTGCATTACAGGTTACTTGGTTTGCTTTGTAGACCCAGAATTCCATGCATTAGAGCATGGATGGAAACAAGAGGAAAAGGGTATAGAGAAAACTAAACCAAGAATTCACCTGTCATGGGTCCAAACACCAGAGAGCACATGCTCTCAAAGTATGCTTGCTATGGTCTTTTAAATAGCACTCAAGCCACTGTAAATAGCTGGATGCAGACAAAAATAAGTGGTGCTGGAGAGTTAGTTTGTGGCTGCACATTATGCAACAACTCCAAAATTCATCCAAATTCTTGTGTTTTGTCCTTGGATGGTGCTTTTCCTCTAAGTTATGACAAACATAAATTTGTCTTGGAAATAATCAGCAATGCACACACAAAAGGCAGCAGATCAGACTTTGTGCATGGTAAGCAGGGGAAAAATCTGAAGCTGGAAAGTTACTAGTGCAAGTCAGTTCAGTGCTTCGAATGTCAAGAAAGTGCACACAGCAAATACTATGGAAAACTGCTGTAAGCAATATCCTAAGGCAGGAGAACAAGAACCACATGTCAGTGTCAAGTAGCTCCATGCAGTTGTAAAATGGTTGTGTTAAACTCTGGTTTTGTGAGTTGAAGTGGCATCCTCTTGCAGTTTAAACACAAAGTTCCTTTATTCTTTAAATGTGTCATTTTTGTATGTACAAGAATATATCATTAATAATACTGGACCTTACCATCACACCCCATTGTCATTTTTTTTTCCTTATACCAGATAATTTTAGCAGCCAGTGTAAAGAATGAAGGTGCACACATCAAATGGCTTTAGACACCATGGTTCCAAATTCCCACATGGGGCATGGCACTGAGTTCACACTCCAGCAGTTTGGCTATAGAAATCTTCAGCCATTTAAGCAGAGTTCAAACACAGCTTGTCAATGCTGCTTAT
>NW_009647024.1:335716-341335 GCF_000708025.1 Charadrius vociferus
TGAAGATCAGGAATGACTTTTTCCTAAGCGTGCTGCAGGGCAGACACATCTGTGCTTTGCAATGTGTGTAGGCGACTAGCCCAAACAGTTGAGAAAATGTTCTTCTTTTGTCTGCTGCCATTGAAGTTTCTTGCTCCCTTCAGGAGTACCTCAGCATGTACTGACATCTCTTTTCTGCAAGTAGAGTGTAATGATTTTGCCTGTGTTGTCTAGTCTCACTTTCTTCTTTGTTTTTTTCATCCCCAAATGGTAGGTCCTTGTAGTGCAGTGTGATGACTTCCCAGCTGCGCATCCCCTTTGGACAGTCTCTTACATGATCCATGTGAAGCTATGTTGTCCATTGTATTATTCAGTCTCTCAACAGTGAAGGTACCTTTCATTATGTGTTGCCATCAGCAGGCTAGCCCTTAGCCTTCCTGCTAAAAGAGTTAATGTTTCCAAATCAGCCTAAGCTTCCTCTTTCTCACCCGTCTGTTTTTTCTACCAATGAACTGAGTTTGCAATTGCAATGTGTTTGCAATTGCGATGTATTTGCTTGCAGATTCCACTGCGCTGGTCCCTTACAGGGCTACATGCCACATACGTTGCCTTTCAGTGCATGTATGCTAAAGATTTCTTAGGACAGAAAAGAACTAGAAGGGTTCTGCAGAGACTCTAAGTGAATACATAGATGGAAGTGTAAAAGCAAGATCAAAAGCAGTGGTTTAATCCCATTGAAATAAACATTTACAGCTTTCCTGACCTTTTCCTGTAGATCATGTCAAGCCCTTCATCAAGTTGTGTGATTTAAAATTTAGAGCAATGCTCCCTTTAGGCTGTTACATTAAAGTCCAGATGCGAGTGAACATTCAGGCTCAATCTGAAATTTTCCACCCGTTTCCAAATTCATAACCTGCAGGCAATTGCAAGAAGGTTGGCTGCACATGCCTATTCATTGATCCCAAACAGGGACTCTTTGTATGCGATGGCAAAGGGATGATGTAGTTTCCCCCCTTAGTGCTTTGAAATAAAGATAATTTACTAACATGGCAATTTTTTGAGAACTTGCTTTTAGCACGTATTATTCTAATCTTTAGTTTGCAGGCTATTTTCTTATTTACTCTACTGAAATATTGTCAACATCTAGGATAAAGAAATATTTCTTATTACCTAAAATTTATACTTCTGCTGCAACATCAAATATTCTGCAGCCGCTCCAGTCTTCACTTAAGGCCACAGATCTGTATCAGGATGACGTGCGTGCATGGAATCTCTTAACGAGGGTGATGCAAATAGTACTTTGGGAAACCAGCTTTGACTTTGGTCAAGGAGGTAGGACAGAACTTAGGAATATGTTTTGGAGGAACAGCTCAAATTGCTGCAGGCCCAGGGACAGGAGTGAACATGTTTCAGCCACCTTCTGGTTTGTGCTAGCAGGGAAGGAGTCTCCCCCAGCCTGAATTGCAATTGCCCAGCTGTGGCCACATCTGAATAGCAGCACTCTTTGGCATTACTGGGTTGCTTTTCCTTTGTCGCCCAGCGCCAACTCCATCCTCCATTTCTGCCCTGTAATTTGCTTGAGGTCCTACACAAGGCCAGATCTTCACCTCAGGCTCAGAGGATAATTCTTGCCCAGTTGGAAGTGGCCTTTTCCCAATGTGTTTTCTTGCTACAGCGGCTTTTGAGGGACTGGAAGATAGAAAAAAAAAAATGTGTATGGACACAGCTATTTAGCTTCCTACTGAGGTTTTTTTTTGTCCAAGTGTTCACGTTTCTAACATTCTTGTGTTTACAGTGTTTACATTCTTGTGTCTAATTCTTGTGTTTACAGTGTCATTTATGGTCTAGAAGCACCTTCCCCAGTGACCAGCCAGCCTCAGGCCTGTCTCAGGCACCTTGGTTGTTGCAGTTAAGACTGTGAACCCTGCTCCTGCTCTTAGCTCATATCCAGGAGTGAGGGAAGCAGGGATGCACCCTGTACTCATTCCTTCCTTGTGTGTATGCTGCTAAAATGAAGTCAATAATGTAGTGTGTTTATTATTGTTATTAATTTGCTATAACAGGTTTAGGTATTTTTTTAACCTAATCACCTTTTTATTAAGTATAGAAACACATGTAGCTGAACATCTCTCCTTAAAAGGGGAGAAATAAGGATGCTTGAGCCAGTAAGGCAGGAAAGGAGTTCATAGACTCTTTAAATGGCCATGCTGCTTAGAGATAACAACTCAACCCCAAGTCTGTGACCCAAGTTCCACCACACCTCCTTTGCTTGAAGGTTTCAAGAGTTTGGAGTTTGCTTGTGGGCGTTGCCCCTTGCCCCCCCGTAACTTCATGGTTACCGGAAAATCACACTGATTCACTCTGCTGGTGCTTCTTGCACATCCTGTGTTTCTTCAGACTTCCCCATTCTCTTTCCTTCTCTTTCCACCTCCTCACCCCCATCCAGAATTGCACACGCTATTCTGAGGTTGCAAACCATGCTGTGCTATGCCACGCTGCACCCTGGGGTTTCTCTCATTGCCCGTAGTCACAAGTCTTTGCTGGAGTTTGGCTTTCTTCCTGAACACCTTACCTGAGCTATAAAGCTATGTAGCAACATAGGAAACTTTCCAAAATCGGGCACATTTTTACACCCTTTGAATTTCATATGAGAATGAATCATAGGAAGAGTCATTTTCTTCTCACGCTGAATAGTGAACTGCATTAAATTTGAGAAGCAAAATGATTTGTAAAGCAGCTTTTTTTGTTTCATGTTAAGACATCTACTTTAAGCTTTCTCAATCCCCCCCCTGCCTTTTTGCCTAATTTTAAGAAAAAAAAGTTCTCCTCCCCCATCCAAAGAATTAAATGAAACATCTTGTTTGGGGGTCAAATTAAGCATTTTAATCCATAGTGAATTCTCCCTTGCCAAAAAACAGATAAATTGCTTTAGGTTGACTCATAACAAAAAGTGTGTTCTCAGTGTCACCAACAAACCGAGTGAATCCATTATTCACACAGCTCAAGGGAAAGGCCTGCTTTAAGTCAAGGGCTGGAAAATGAACTTGATGTTACATTTGACTTTGCCGATCCTCAGAAAGGGAGGACACCTGAGTCTGCTACGGATTGGCGATGTCCTTAAGCACCCAGCCACACGTGGTAGGGGCACGAGGTGTGATGAGGTGGCCTTAGGCACAGACCTGGCTGCTGTGGATAACAGTACCAGAATGCCTTTTTATATCATGATCCATGAGGTCCGTCACAGAAACCACCATTTTCTCCACCCTGGTGCAGGGGACCCATGAGTGTGGTGCTCTTCCCTAGAGGTGGGGGAGAAAATGACCCAAGGCAGCTCATCTGAACCAAGCCTGCCATTCAACAGTGTGTTGGGTTCAGTTATTAGGCTGGAGCCTGCTGCTTTACTTTCCAAGTTTTATTAATTTCAGTGTATATTGCTGTTGGCTGTGCTTCTCAATAGCTGGTGGGTTTTGTGCTACAGATGGAAAATAGATACATACAAGGAGCTGTCTTCAAATACAAGCCTTGAGGGGCCTGAACTTGAGAACATTAGCATGCACTTGTGTTGTGCCACCAAGTGCAGATGGTAATTTAAAAGCATCTGCACCTCTGTTCACAGGGGCTGTGTTCAAGGACTTTCCTAAGCCAATGTGAAACAAAGTAGATGTGGCAGGAAGCTGCGCTGATCTGGCAGCTGCTCAGTGCTGATGTCCCCCACTGAGCAGGAGAGCATCTAGGCCATCTAATTGCCTTGATGGGCACTTGCATTTTCATGCTGACACACAAGACATTTCACTGCCAGCAAAGCAGGACAAATGTGCTCAAGCACATGCATTTGAGCGTCCTAGGAGTGCCGGAGGTGGCTGGGTGGGATTCCTCCAGGTAAAGGGAGACCCAGGCTCTGTGTTGCAAGGTCACTGTAGTTTCACCACCACAACTTGTGCCTGTCCCACTGTTCCCAGCCCTTGGAGAAAGGGTTTCTTTCTATATCCCTATGGCAGGATAAGGAGCATTTGGGGATGCTTCTTTTGACCTTCGCTCCCCAGTTTTGCTGGGTGCTTGCCTGGGCTGGGTCCTCAGCCATGCTGGCCACTCTAGGGTGGCTACCACCTCCCCTGGCTCCTGGCTCAGCAGCACCCCTGGAGAAGGGGATCAGGTATTACTGTGCTATCACTACACAGCGCTTTTAGGGTCCATACAAATATCAGTCAAGCCTTGTAGCGTCTGAATTGTGTTGTTAAGTGTGGATTTAACCGAGGAAAATCAAATTATTCTCCTGGTTCTTGGGAGACAGGGGAGGATTGAGTGCTGGAGGGCAGCATGGTCAAGGGATGACTCATCCAATTGCCTTTGCAGAGGAAAGAAAACAAATTGAGCCTTTCCCAAAAAAAACATGAGACTTCCCTTTCTTCTGAAGGACAATAGGAGAAGAGAAACTCAAAGTGGAGAAGGAAGGACGTAAACCAAGAGGAAGCGGGAAAAAGGGATGGAGTAAGACAGAGCAGCAGAAAGAAAGACTAACTGCTACAAAGTAAAGATATGACTGAAAACAAACCCACGAAATGACAGAGCGAGATACACCAAGACATCTCTGGGGGATGGATTTGCTGCAAGGGCCATTCACTGGGTAGCTCCACTCCTCTGATAGCATCTTCTACTTCACAGTATTATCTTCATGTTCTCTATTTCTTGTTCAACAGACACGGCAGGTGAAGGCGGGCAATTGCAAATATGTGTGAGTTCAGTTATCCAAGACACAAAAATCTTACACCATGTTGTAGCTCAATGGGCCAAGCACACTGGGTGAGAAGAATGCAAGCACATTTTTCAGTCTCTGTTACTGCCTCTTACAGTTGGATGTTTGGGTAACAAAACACAGGATATAGTGCAGAAACCACCATAATTTTTTGAGGCTAAAACCCTGACACCTACAAAATCAATACCATTTGTTAGAAACACAGGGTCTTGCACAGGGCTTGTTTTTTGACCCATTTTACTCGTTTGTTGCTTTTATATTAAAAATGTACCCATCAAATATTGTTTATACTTCTTCCTCCCTATAAAACTTCTTTCTTCACAGCTTCTCCCTGACCTTTCCTCACCTTTGGTGTTTTTGTTTCTACGGCAGCTCTGGAAGACCTTCCCTCTCCTTTTCAAAAGGTACCTGTTAAAAAGTTAACCTTACTTTTCCTTGGAAATGTGAAGGACCATCTCATGCCTTTCCTTGGGCCTGGCCTTGGAGGTCCTCCCCTGTCCTCTGCCTCGTCCCTGTGCCTTCAACGCACTCTGGGCCACAGCACACAGAGAGCTGGAGGGAAGAGAAGCTGTTCCAGAGGCCCTGCAATTGACCACACCTCCCTTCTGGCGGTGAGGGGTGACACATGAGAATAATTTCCAGGGTTAGTGGGAGAGAAATAATTGAACATTGGGAAAAAGGGACACATTCAGAGCATCTGCTTGGGACTTCCCATGTAGACCTTGCACTGTCTAAAAATCCAGGTGTCCAACACCAGCAGGGTGGTTCAGAGGTAAAAACAGGACCTGTGCAATTGATGAGAAGGGCAACACAGCTCCAAAGGGTAATCCCCATATTCCCAACATTAGTTAGGCAGCAGGCTGGGAGCCAGCCAGCAGAAGACATGA
>NW_009647024.1:341350-376782 GCF_000708025.1 Charadrius vociferus
CTGCTCCGCACCGGTGCCTGAATCAGAGCTGTGCCCTGGGTGCTCTCCATCCCCTCAGGACCCAGAGTGTAGTGTCCACCTTGGTGCTGGGTGAGCAGGCCTTGCTGCTGGGAAGATGTTTTTATCCATGTCAGTGCTACCCTCTGCCATTGCCCTTGCTGCAGTTCAGAGGGTTTCTCCAGACAAGGGCCTTGGGTCATGGCTGCCTTCTCCCATCAGCTGCCAGGCAGTGGGGTTACAAAATCAGGTTTTCTTGAGGGTTTTTTTGGGTTTGGTTGTTGGTTGTTTTTTTTTTTCTGTCTTTTCTCCCCTCCTGTGGCTTCAAGACAGTCACTATTTTGACTGGTGAAAGGGAAAATTTCAAAATGAAGGGTGAAGGATGTCCCTACCTGGAGGACCCAGCTGGGGAAGGATGGCATCGTGGGAGCTGTGGGGACCTGACTGCACGCCTTCAGGCTGAGAAGGAACCTGAACATGGATTTCCCATTTTCTACGTAAGTATTCTGACCACTAGGCTAAAAGCTGACTTTATTTTACCATTTTCTGTTTTACCACTTATTTACATTTGCAGTTTTGTTTCACATTTTATTGACCGCACACATGAACACACAAAATTTATTCTCTTAGAAATGTGCAAAGGAATTGGAAATGTTATAGGTACTGGTGAAAAAGTGCATGTGACTGATTATTCCTATTTTTAAAACACACACCTGGAAAATGCTTCTTGGTCTGGGGAGAAAAAATACTGTTTGTCTTTGGTGACCAATCACACAGTCCAACTAGCGAACAAGCAATAACTGTGGCACAGCATTCACAAGTTAGTACACAGTCTGCAGGATATTCCCATGCATTATTCAGTGAATAATTCTAAATAATGAAAACACTGAAATCTGTGTGTAGATGTAATAGGAGGGACCAAATCAAATGCATTGTTCAATAGGAGAAGCTGACCCAGCTCTAGTGAAGAACAGCAGGAGCTGTTTGGAAAACTTGTGGGTCTATGTAACACGAATTTACTGTGCACTAGCAGCAGTAATCCAAGTCCAGCAATCTGCACTGGGCAGTAGGTACCGTTCAAAGTGACAAAGCAGTTGTCAGAGTACATAAGCCTCACCCAGAGGCTACACCTTCACTGCAAAGTCACCTTTTAAGTAATTTTCATTTTCCATGTCAACTTGTCCAAGGCCAACCGTGGACAGCAGAGAGCCAGCTGTGGTGCTGGGCACCACCTGCGTGGCACACATGTGGGGTTTGCAACACATGGTGACCACAGCTGTGGCTGAGGAGCTGTGGGTACTCCGACTCTCGCCTGTCCCCCCCCTTCACATTACATATGTGTTGTGTGTAGATTGGCCTTGAATTAATGGCAACACCCATCTGAATCAATTCTTGCAGGCAAGGTAGGTACTTATTTATATCAACTTGGGGATGTTACAGCTTTGCACGCATTTGGTGGTTTTGTTCTGAGCTGTAGCACATATTCAAACAGACCAGAAAGGTAATTCTTTCTTCCCTTAAGGTACCCATAAAAGTAATTGTATGGGTAAAAAACCCCGAACCACTGAGATAAAAATAGCTCATGACCAACACCTTCTTGGAATTTTATATCCCACGTTATGATCTAGAGGAGAGGGGCTAAAGCTTATGGTGGTTGTAGCAAATTTCCCTGTTGTTTTCAACGTGTTTCTACTTGATGCAAGGCAAAACCTTAGAAAAGTTACTGAAGGGCAGTGGGGAATAACAGCGGATTTATATTTAAACAAGAAAAACTAAACCATGTTTTGCCAAGCCATAACTTGTCATAAAGCCAAACACAGGTAAGTAAATTGTAGTAAAAAGTTGCACGTGTTTTTATTGATTTTTGATTGCATTTTTAATTTTGTCCACGCAGCCACTGTGTTGCTGGCTTGCAATTAAGACCTGGCAGTGGGAGAAAGAACACAAAATTGAATCAGTCACTTGTTTGAAAGTAAGCCAAAAACAACAGTATGGAGAGAAAGGAAGGAACTTGTGAAAGATCTACTTACTGTTTTATTTCCAACACTCACCTCCTTAGCTTTAATAGTGCTTAAAATACCAGTCACAAGTTGTGGATGTGAAGGAAAATATGCAATGTTTTCTGATGATTGAGTGGTTTATTCTAAAGGCACCACAGGAGGAGAATGTCTTGGGGCTTCAGCAGGTTTTAAATGTTGTACAAGAAGTCAGCAAGAAATTGATCTAAAAGATGCAGTAAATGGATTTACAAGTCTTATTGACTACCCTGCTGAGTTACTGCTTCCAGAAAGGTCTCAAGTCCAGGTCTGTACTAAAAGCTTTCCTTTCAGATATTCAGCCTGCACAATCTGCTGGCATTCAGCATTGATACATGCTTCTATTTTTATTGGAAAAATACAAAAGTCAGGTTGTTGAAGTTTTGTTTTTCTCATTTTGGTGATCTGAATTCATAAGTGTTTTGGAGTATCTGGGTTCTCTTTGCACAAACCTTTAAACTTTTGGGATGTGATGGAAGGAACATGAACCACACTTTATTTTACTTTACTTCTTACAGAGTTCCAAAGTACTCTGGCTCTGTAGCTGTTGGTTTTATTCAAAACACTTCAGAAATGGTAAAGGCTGGTTGATTTTGCCTTTTCCCCCTCAAACCTCTTGTCTTGTTACCACCGCGAGAGAGCTTGGCTGTCATCTGAATGTGTGTTGTCACAGGCCGCAGTGCCATGCAGTCATCATGTGATCTTTTACGTCCATGCTTGTAAGAGGCACGTCAAAATGGAGAACTGGCTGCCAAGTGGTTTGATGAAGAAGCTGTGTCTGTAAATTGTATTCTGATTTGGCATTATAGAGTAGGTGTGACCTCCACCTTTGGGGTTTGGTAGTTAAACAGTTCTGGCCAGTACTACCCCTTTTAAGGAGCTGTAGCTGTGGGAAGAGAGTTTGGATTATTATGGAGGGAGAAAAGGATCTGAGAGGAACAGCTTGGGATTTTGGAAAAACCTACACTTCTGCCTTTAATCATAGGGCTCTAAGGTTATTGTTGTCCCAGGAATTTGGGCCAGAGCTCCCATGACCAATTCTTGAGAGGTCTTAGCTGTTCTGAGGACAGCAGGTCCTCTTGGAAAATGTGGTATCCTGAGCAACTCTGACAGTTGTCCTTGCTTGGAGCAGCTCTGCCTGGGACTAAACAGAAGTACAGCAGCAACCTTCACAAGAAAGCTGTAGAAACCCAGAAAGGACCCATGAGTCCTCCAGAAAGGCACAGAAAAATGTCTCATTCCTCTACCCCCAAAGTTTGTTTCCTAACCAAAAGTGTTCTTTTGCAACTTCTTTGCATTAGGTTCCTCTTTGGAGGAGATGAATAATTTTAAGCTAGAGAAAAAAAAACCTAAAATTTAAAGTTATTCAAATTTATTTAGGGAAAATGACAAAGGCATGGTCCATCATTTCTTTGTACCTTCAACACGGAAAGAAACTGGCAGAATTCAAGGCTAAGCAGAATTTTACCTGCATTCTAGCTTGTTGAAGGGCAACCACTAATGAAATTTTGAAGGTCATTCTGCCAGGGTTAGCATCCATGGAAATGTGAGACTAGGCAGGGAATCCTTAATATCATCCCTCCAAAAGTCTATTTGCATTTTCAAAAGCATTTTTTAAATCAAATATACGCCAAAACAAGGTCTATAAATAACAGAGAAATACCTATTTTCTGAAAAGCAAAAGTTGCAAAGAAAATCTTTCTCACATTTGTTATTATATTCTCTGTTCTAGTACAAATTAGATGATCTATTGGAAAGAAGGGAAAACAAGAGTGAAACTTCAAAAAATACATCCTTTCATTGTTTTGTTGTGTTGTTTGTTTTTTTTTAATGAAGCAATCAAGACTTTTTCTTCTCTATTTTTCTCAGCACCATCCTTTGTCTCACCAGAAAAATATCATGGTCAGATTTGGAACAGGCTCTCCTCCTTCCGAAGGGCATTTCTTCAGTGCATCTCTAGCTTTGACTATGCCTGTGCTGGATGTGACCAATTTAAATTAGGATGGATGAAACAAGCAGAGTGACTGCAAAAAACGGGAGCTCTAACCAGGTTAGCTATGAGCCTCACCATTTACTCAGGCTCTCTGTCAGGCTTTCTGCCTGTGCTGATCTTCATGTTGCTCTAACACCCTGCTGGCTATACCCAGGTCACACTACTGTCACACTGCCTTGCCCACGTACATCTGCACGAGCAGCCAGTCTCAGCACTGATTGCGACAGTAACGTCCCCGCAGTGCTGGCACAATTCTAAGGCAGGATCTTTCCATCACTACAATCCAGGCCTGCAGTTTGGAGGGTGAAATCTGCAAAGCAGTTATTGCAGTGTACTAGTTTCCAAAGATTTGTTATCAGCAGTGTGGGAACAGCAGCTTGAGTAAGTTTAGATGAAGATTAGAAAAATATTTCCTGGTTGAGAAAGTAGAACAATATGCCAAGAAAGTGTGTGAAGCCTATAACTGGGTGCTTTTCAGCTTAAAAATGTAAGAAGCAGCACTGCAATGTCAGGAAAGGATGTGACTGCTCTAAGGGATTTATCTTCATCTCTGGTTTTTAAAGTCTATATTGTGTATATTAGATACCTATTGGCAACTGAGGTTAACATAGCTCTGTGAATAGATTGTGAAGGCACACACAATGCAAGCACACCTTGTTTTGAACCATCTGCTAGAGGTGTCCTTGCATGATGGATCACATGAGGCTGGTGGCATGCATCTTCAGCCGGGAAGAAGTGCTAATACCTTCACTTTCCATTTCTTCCTCCCCGGTGACTGCATGGGTCTCTTACATCGCCAGTACTGTGCTCACCTTCCATGCGTGTCTGAAACTGGGGAATTTTAGAAAGAGGATACAGACTCATACTGGAAACACCAGCACACTGATGAGGGGAGGGCAGGGGGAAATGGCAATAGACAGGGAACAAAAGGAGAAATTATATCCCGCTTGGCGTCAGGGTAAATCTCTGCCTGGAATACGGTTCCAGTACAAAGTTCTTGTGAAGTACTTCGGGTGTGCAGATAGACCACATCAGCTGTTTCTTGATTACAGGCTGTGAGTATGGTCTTGCCCATGGTGTGTGTGGAGCAACCCTTTCCCTGAAGGGGGAGAGAGACGCTTGTGTACATCTGCCCTGGAGTAAGAGCATCCCCATGGGTGGCTGCCCAGAGCAGACAGCAGCATTCTGTTTGTTCACATCCCAGCTTAGCCTGTGGTAAGCTGTTCGTGTACTGTATGTGAAGATCTTAGGAAGAAAACAGCTTATTTAAGGCTTAAATATCAGCATTCTTTTTCTAAAGGAGAGAGGATTTCCTGGCATATTTTAAACTGGAATTTATTTATAGTATTTACATTTGAATTCAGTAAAAGTTATCAACACTGACAATGAAAAACTCAGTAGCTCTACAGCAGTGTCACAGACGATGCCAGCAGGGCCTTTGGCATCATATGATATGATTAATATGAAATTCTCTGCTGCTGCAGTATATCACTACAGTATTTAACATCTTTTCTCAATGGATGCTGAAGGTGAGGATAGGTATTTCATGCTAGAAAACAATTCATTATTCCGGGCACAAAATCCTCTGCTACAAACCACAATACACCATCATTCAAATGAGCCACACACAAGAGGAGAAAAATATGCAGAGAAAAAATATTTTTTCCTCTTTCCTTCTGCAATATTTTTTTTTACCCAACCGCCGCAATTATAAGCAGGCAGATATTTGGATATTGGAGCATATGGGATACAGGGGTGTCCTCTCTATTTCGTTTTGTACACAACTACTCTGCAATTATGATGGCAACAGAGTCTCTAGTCAGCCTTCCCATGCAACAGCCTTTTTTATGGTGTATTTTTTTTCAGGTTTTCATGCTAAAAATATATCAATGAGGTAAAGTTTTTGTCTAAATTTTTCCACAAGTTTTTACATTCAGAATTTTGTTTTGGCCAGTATCAGTCCCTTGCATTTTGTGTTTTAGCATAGCTCAGCAGGTGTTTTTTGTTAATTTTTCTTTTCTATGCCATTATCTTTCATTTCACTCCTAGTACCATGGGAATACATTTTCCTGTAGTATTTTCAGTGGCACATGTAATGGAAAACCCAGTGCACTTTGTGTCCTTTTTGTTAAACCATTTGTTGTGTCTGTGTACGTGTGGATACGGAGATAATATATATATTAGTGTTTAATTATAGACTTAGTCATTCTTGTCTGATAGAAATCTAATCTATTCTATGAAGATGACCATTGTGTAACAGAAGAAAATAATACGAGCACTGGACAAAAAATGCTAAACAATTAAACCTTGAATGCACAAGTCTCATTACTGGATTCCTTTTGTGTCAGACCTGCTATATTCTGCTCTGCTGTTGATGACTGGGGTTCCCACTGACCCAGCTATCACATAATTATGAAAAACAGGACACGCACAACAATAACTACAAAGGCCCAGAGAGGAAATTACAGCATTGTGACCGTTTGCCACATATACAAAGACATGCTCCAAGATGACAGATGTATGGCTCAGGAATGGCCGGTGCTGCCGTGGGACTCGGAGGAGCTCGTCCCGTGCCTGGGAAGACTGGTCTGTCTCGCAGGCTCAGGTTCGTGCTGGTCAGAAGAGCTGGGATTCAGGTGCAGAGGAATGACTGGATCAGCAGTAGCAGCCGGAGAGCGTGGCCTTTCTGCAGGGAGCCACTCAGCGGATCGGTCCCCAGCCGTAGGGCTCAGTGACACCGTGAACCCCCCATTCCAGCTACCGGGTGCCATGTGCTTGGATGTGTCGGTCCAGACTTGAAACAACATCTGCAGGAGACTTAAAAATTTATGTTATTCAGAGGAGGAGACTAGACAGCCCAAAAGCCCTCCTGCTCTTACAGTGTATGACAATTTGCTCTTTGATTTTTTCCCTGTTAGGCTTCGAGACACATCAAAGCAAGGGAGAAGCAATGAAGCTGTGCTAGGGAGAGCACTGATGCTGACATGTTTTGCAACAGCAATCCCTTGTAAACTAATGAAGGCCCCACTTTGCACCTCAGGGTACACGGCAGGAGGCATGCTGCTGTGTAGAGTCATACAGCTATATCTAAGGACACTTGGGTGTCCCCCTGCCCCATGACAGCAGGCATGCAGTAGATGGGTCCCTGGGGAGATGGGCTTCTTGCCTGGAGCCCACTTTGCTGGATTGTTCATCAAAGAGGCAGACAGCATGCACCCACCACCACCATCTCAGAGGCAGGAACTGATCCTGGACAGAAGCCCTGACTCTCCATAGCCCAAGGTACAACTAGTATGGCCATGCCTGTCTGGGTGGGTACAGGTGCCAAAAGATCTCCAGTGCTCTCCAGCCTGGCTTTCACAGAATGGTCAGGGGTGGAAGGGAACTCTGGAGATCATCTAGTCCAATCCCCCTGCCAGAGTGGGTTCACCTACAGCAGGTTGCACAGGACAGCGTCCAGGTGGGTTTTGATGGTGAAGGTGCAGTGTCACTGAAGGAGCAGCCATGGGTCCCAAAGCAAGGGAGAAGCAATGAAGCTGTGCTAGGGAGAGCACTGATGCTGACATGTTTTGCAACAGCAATCCCTTGTAAACTAATGAAGGCCCCACTTTGCACCTCAGGGTACACGGCAGGAGGCATGCTGCTGTGTAGAGTCATACAGCTATATCTAAGGACACTTGGGTGTCTGCCTGCCCCATGACAGCAGGCATGCAGTAGATGGGTCCCTGGGGAGATGGGCTTCTTGCCTGGAGCCCACTTTGCTGGATTGTTCATCAAAGAGGCAGACAGCATGCACCCACCACCACCATCTCAGAGGCAGGAACTGATCCTGGACAGAAGCCCTGACTCTCCATAGCCCAAGGTACAACTAGTATGGCCATGCCTGTCTGGGTGGGTACAGGTGCCAAAAGATCTCCAGTGCTCTCCAGCCTGGCTTTCACAGAATGGTCAGGGGTGGAAGGGAACTCTGGAGATCATCTAGTCCAATCCCCCTGCCAGAGTGGGTTCACCTACAGCAGGTTGCACAGGACAGCGTCCAGGTGGGTTTTGATGGTGAAGGTGCAGTGTCACTGAAGGAGCAGCCATGGGTCCCAGCAGGTATCAGGCAATGTCTGTGCCTCTGGCACACTCAGGCTGCAAAGGCCTGGTAGACCAACAAATGTGAACATCTGTAGCCTCTGTGTTTGATCTGATTCCTGCACACCCATGTTGGCCAAAGCCTCTGTGGCAGATCTCGCAGTGTGACATTGACATGACACCCCTTCCTGCAAGCACAGAAAGTGTAGATGCCAACAGCTCAGGTACTCTGCCTCATGTACAGCCAATGCTGGAGATGTGGCTGATGGCAAACCCTGACATAGCTCCTGGACCCAGTGGTGCACATAGCAAGAGACACCACCCGGGTTTGCTGGCAGGTAGCAATAGTCTGGGTGCTGCAAGTAGGGCTGATACAAGATGGTGCGACTGGTGCAGGTGGGACCTTCATGTGTTTACTTGATGACAGTGCCTTGTCCTCCCGTTGCTGCAGGGCTCTGCCTTGTCCCTCATGGGTTGCTGTTTGAAGGATACAATGATACTGTCAAGAAAAAGGTAACGTACAGAAAGCGCTAAGTGGGCTCATCCTGGACTCATTTTTACAGTATCTGTAAAAGTTTCCAGAGGTTGATCTTCCTTGCCTTCACCTTTGCTTTACCATTGTGAGGAGCTCCATCCCTCCCTCTTCCTGCTCTGCTCTGAGCAGGCAGGATTGTCCACGGACCTGGGATGGATGAGAAATGCCGACCTCAGTAAGTGAGATCCTAACCTTATTTTTTTCAGGGCTACTTTATTCCTAGTGGGCTCATAACTTTTTGGGAACTGAACTTCCCAGCTGAATGTGAGTTAATGTCTTCATTGGCAGACATTCTTCAGTTGTTTTTTTCTAAATACATATTTGAAATATAAATCTGAGGAGGCAGAGGGGCTGGGTATAGATTTTTGGCATTTTTCGTTCTATTGCATAGGAGAAAGATCTTTTTTCCCTAGATCTGGTGTATGCTAAATGGTTTCTGTGAGATTGCTTATGGACTTTGATTACACAGTAAAATTATAAATTCCAAGCTGTAGTAATAGCCATCAGTTTGGTGACAAAAGTCTGCTTGGGTGGGGGACGAGGGAGGAATGGAATGCAAGTTAATGTGGCAGAGGAGGAGGTAGGAGAGCTGTGTACTGGTGGAAAAACTGCAAAAGGGAATGAAAAGGAGTGTAAAAATGCAGTCAGCCATCTAGACTTCCTCTTGCTATTTTTGTGAAAACATTCTTTGTCCAAACGAGGAATGAAAAATTACAATGGCCTGGGTGGTGGCTGCTGGAGGTGTGGGAAGCATTGCTGGCACTGAAGGGGATGTGAGGATCTCAGAAGAAGGACCAGAGGAAATTGTGGATGGAACTAACAGATGTGGTGTGGGATTTTCTGCTGTATACACAGGGGTCACTCACTCACTGGGCAACAACCATTTATGCTATAAGGTTGTTGGCTGGCAACAGAAGAAAGTCCTGAGACCCTCTCCTGAGCATAAGTATAATGGACCTGAGAAGAATAATGCAACTGTAGGAGTTAGGGAAATATCTTGTACGTGCCAGAGGGTGCAATACTGAGGAGATCCCATCTGGAAATGTGTATATAGGTCTGGTCTCCTGTGTTTAGTGAAGGTGTTCAGATGGGAGTCATCCAGAGGGAGGCTCCTAGGACTGCCATGGCAATGGTAGCCTGCTGTAGGGGACAGGCTCCCAGCTTCTTGCCTTTGCTGGCAGAGAAAGGGACATTGCCGCTCAGTGAATAGCCTGGGAAGCAGAGTGTTTTAATGCCAAGAGAAAAAAAGAGACAGTTACAACCAAGGGAAAATACCAACTTAAAACCAAACGCATAATAACTATCCTTGAAAAAATTTTGGCGAGGAATTAAACCTGTTTTTACATTTTGCTTAATTTGTTTATGACACAATAAATTTTGATGCAATTGCCTGGGGCAGTAGGGTCTGTCCTCCACGTCCCTTCCAGCCTTGTTTTCCATAGGAGCTGAGTTCATAGGGGACTTTATTAAGTAATGTTTAAAGCAGATAAGGCATGGGGACCACTTCTTTAAAGGTGTAAGCCAGAACCTTAAGAGCTGTTCCTAGAAACTGTGGAACATGTGTTCATCTCATACCATAAGAGATAATCCCTTACTCAATGCCAGACGGTTAATCATCAATCACGTTTGCATAAAGTCTACCAGTAACTATTTTATCAGAGAGGAAAAGGTATATTTTTATCAACATTTGCAGCAAAAAAGCCTCCGAAACTAATAGTGTTGTGCAACTATAAGTTGACACTCCCCTTCCCCACAGCGCTGCCAGACCCTGGCTGCAGCAGGCTGGGTACCGCAGGAAACTTCATGGTAGCGTATTTCATCTGAGCTGCATCTAGAGTGGTGGCAGCTACTGGTCACAGTAAATCACTTATTTGGGACAGTGGGAGAGGGTTACTCTGGGGATGGCAAAGGGCAAAAAGACTGAGCCTGCACAGAAGAAAGTGGTGTAGGTTTGTACCTGGTTAGGTAAAGCTCATGTGTGCAAGCACGCAGCCACAAGTCAGAAGAGACAGCAATTATTTGGGAATCCTCTTCGAAAATCCCACCTGCAACTCAGCTGGGCTCAGTGGCCAAGACAGGCTGTACCTCCAAAGCAAACTTCACAAAGCACGGGAGTTTTCCCTTTTTGTAGTTCAGCTTTCCAGGGTCTCTAATCCAAATCTGGCTCAGACCCTTAACACGATGACCTGGCAACATGACCCTCTTGAATATTTAGAAGAGAAATGAATGGATGTCTTAACCTACTTATCTTGTCCCTGTCGTTAAAACTCTGCCAGAGTATTCAAAGCCTTGGTGACGATCTCAGGAAAGGCATAAATGTGCTGAAAGACCTCCTGAATTTTCCTAAACAGTAATGTGGCTCCTCTTACCAGCACAAAATATTTTGATCTTTTTTTTTAAAAGAATGTTCTTCTGTAGCACTTCCGTTCTCAATGGACATGTATGGTACGTAGCCGAAATACCAGCCAGCACGTGCAGTCCTGCAAGAAGCAGCGATTTCTCCTGAAAATTTAGAAATTACTTGCCCTTAGGCTGTTGTAAATGGTTATAAGCTTTGTCTTATTGTACACATTCCTCTGAAAGAGGGGGTAGTAGCCGTGGTGTGATTTTTCATTTCACACATGAAAGAGAAATCTTTCTCATTGTGTGCATCGGGGTAAGCATAGTGTCCTACAGTGCTGGTGATTAAAACAGAGTTCAGAGTTGAGCAGAACCTCAAAAGCTTCAGAATTGCTCCAGAAAAGTTCAATTTGTTAAGGAAAGCCCTCCAAAGCTTCTCTGGGATTTCCAAGCTCATCCCTCCTGCTGCCCAGGGAGGACACAGGGAGCTCCCTCCTCCCTGCTGATCCTGCAGTCACCCACCATGCAGAGCAGGTTTTGGCTGCTCCTGCTGCTGCCTGGAGCTTGCAGGGGGGGCACAAGACCCTCTCTCACAGGTGAGGCATTGCAGGTCGGGTAAGTCCCTTGGAAAGGCACCGTCTCCAGTGTGCTCGGGTTCTGATTTGGGGAAGAAAACGTATTCTTCTATGAAAAATCTTTATTAATTAGTTCAGGGAAGTCCCACAACCTTTGTTACAAAAGTGGTCAGGTCAGATGATCACAGTTGCCATTATCTGCCCTTACATGATGTATTTAGTTTATGCATATGGTGGGATTTAGCGCACTTAATGTAAAGAACTAAACCCACAGGTAAGTACCTTGCAGTGTGGGTTTGCAGGGTCCCCGAGGAGGGACTGCCTGTTAGAGCTGTGGCCGCTCAGGCAGCCCAGCTCCGCTAAACCCAAACCGAAACTCTGCTCCATCTTGTTGCTCCATGAATAAAGGACTGTCAATGTTTAATGACCCTCCACTGCCAACTCACTGTCATCGCTTGCCAGAATTGTCATCCACAAGGAGATAATGATAGAAAGGAGGCAGGCAAGCCTCGTAGCTAACATCGGGTTTTCACACCGATGTAAACACACAAAATGAAATGGAATTAGTATATAGACAGAGTCCCTAGTTTAGTACAAGCAGATTCTCCTTTTCCTCTATCAATTCTCATATCCTATATCCAGCATTGAAACTACAACTTTTTGGTACTGGTCTGATGACTGTCTTTTGCCAAGCACTCTGGAATTGCAGAGAAAATGATAACCTTCCCACCCAGGTTTTACTAACCACCATGTAGAATGCACTAGAAACATACAACGTTACTGCAGAATTTCATAGGATTGTTAAAATATATTGAAAGGAGATTATTCTTTATGAAAGCTATTGGGTTTTGGAATAATTTATTTGTATTCCTACTGGCCTCAGCCCTTTTCTTACATGTAACTTTTCCATACAGAGGCAGGTATTAGACCTTTCAGAGGCCCATAGCTGAGGTGTGCTGTAACCCTGCTGAGCTAAACACAGAGGTCTGGACTTAATCTAGGATGAGCTCTATTTGTCCACCTCTGGGTAACTCTGGTGGAAAAGAAGAGGCATTTTTCACAGCCTGAAAATGGGACATTATTAAATTTAATGTAATAAGACCTTGCATTGTATAGCTAAATACATGCACAATCATCCATTAATTAGCCATAATAAGTTGTGAAGAAAATAATAGTCCCATTTTATAGATGAAGAAACTTATTTTCTTTAATAGATTATTCTTCAGAATGAAGGGGAGTGTCTGGGCCTCAGACCACCTATTAGGAGAGAGGGGCACAGAGCAAGACACCTTGGAAGTTTACACAAAATTAGAAAGTGCAAACAGTGTTGCTCAAGTCCATGTCTGTTTGATGTGGTTTAGAAAAGCTTTATTTGTCTTCAAAGGACTAATAGTTTGCTCTCATTTCTCACTAATGAGCCCTTCAGAAATGTAAAGCACTTCGAACCTACTTCAGGAAATCACTCTTCTTCCCAATGCAGCTGCTGGCACCCATGGAGGCAGATACCATCTACAGCACTGTGGGCACAGGCCTGGCTACTGGTGACTCCACCATGGGTATACCCTAAAATAGTGGCTGACCATGCATCATCACAGTGATTTTAAATGTATGCAGTATCAAACTCCCCTGCTGTGGCAGTAGGCTGGGGAAAGAATTTGAGTCAGGCAGGGCTCCCAGCTTGCCCTTGGCATGTGGTGCCGCTTGCAATGTGCCAGAGCCCCCTTCCCATACGTGTGTGGTTGGTGGGGATCACTGGGCTCCTGCGTGGAGACCTTTGCTCCCTTCCCACACCTCCCTGAGCCTCCAGACAGCCACTGGGCAGGCTTACCATATGCACTCTTTCTTATCCTTAAAATAGACTTGTTTTTCTCCAGACTAGTAATGACCCCTTGAATAGCTCCCTTTCCTCCAGAAAAGGCAATTTGGGGTAATTTCTGGAACCCGCTTCCCTTCCCTGTTTTGCCTGGGTTTGTTTTTTGGGGTTTTTTTGTTGGGTTTTTTTTTTTTTTTTTCATTCTGGCATTCTTCTATTCCAAAGCAGGTATTTTCACCCAGGGTGTCACCACTCACTTGCAGTGTTTTCCTCTATGTTTTGTCTTATCTGGCAGTACATCACGCTGCACGCTGCAGAATGCAGTGGTACAGAAAGGAGCAGGAGCCTGAAATTTGTCTTGGTGAGCTGGTGCAGACTCCCCCTCCTGTCTCTGTGTATGCTCAGGGGCCAGGGAGCAAACTCACATCACCTATAGAAAGAATCATGTGAAAGTCAAACTGAAAAGACGTAAGGAAAAGTTTATATATAAAAAGCTCACAATATCTTCTGACGCAACAGCAGGGATATATTTAATATCAGCAAACTATCAAAGCAAGCTGAGGTTTAGGACTTTGTGGTTGTGTTACTTCTCTCTGTGCTCTTCTCCGACCTTCAGATCTTGTTCACTGTGTTCACAGCACAAGTAATAATCAGACCAGGCAAAGTCAGTAAACACGCACAATAGCTCAGCGTAGTGACTGGTGTTACATCACTTTAGCCCATGACTATATACACAATTGGTAGGGGGGAGATAAGGACTGACTTTGCTAAGCTGTGACGTATATACAGATATGTGGATATGCAACGGAGTAAGGAGGCACGTGACTGGGCACAGAGAGCCTCCAGATGTGTTACAAAGTCCTGCTGCTTCCATGCCTGCTGTCTACATCTACCCCTTCCATAGAGCCACATGTGCCAACTTTGCCTTCTGCCTATTCCTAAGAAGTACTATGAGACGTCACTGGTTAAAACCTGGAAAATGCAAAAATGTTAATGAAAGCAACTGAAACGGTCCATTTTGAGTGTTTCAACTTCCCCAGTGTCACAGCGCAGAAGGATGCCTGTGTTGAAATGCTCCTCAGGTCAGCTCCTGACCTAAACAGCCCATGTCACAGCCACGGTGTGGGCCCTGTGCTCCATGATGTTTCCACTTCTGTTCCAAAGGCCTGGAGATCACCGTATCAGATCTTGGTGCCTGGTGAAGTTAATGAGCCCTGGTTAACTTAAACTTTACAGCAGCTGCAGAAAAGCAGGTTCAGCTCAGTTTAGTATCCAGGTGAGGTTCCATCACTTACCCGAACAAAAGTGCAGGACTTAAGAGACTACCTGCTTCTTGCTTTAGCTTTTTTTGGAGCATTCCAGATTCTGCTTTCATCCTCCCATGCCCATGAAAATCAAACTTAAACACATCAAAGCAGGCACTAACAAATGAAAAGGAAGCGCATGCACTTTCATATGCAATTACATGCCTTGTACATGAGGTGTTTGCTCCCCAATACAATTTTAAAACCATGGAAGCTTGCCAAATTCCAGTGTATACTGAAATATTTTCTGGAACTAGAGAGGTAATTAGAATTTTTTGATTAGCCATCAGTGTGGATACATAAAACTCAGGAAAGGTATAATTTATTTGTCTGTGTAAATTTTTCCGGTATTATAATTAAAGCTGTTCTGATAACATAAATTCATAGGCGCATAGGATTGGGAGGTACTTGCTGTGGGGTCACGGCCAGTTCTCTGATTTTGAAGGCAACTGTATCATATAATGTCTGCTGCAAACTGCCCAAGTAGTATCCTAAATACATCTGAGTGCTCTGTTTTCATTTCTCTTCTTTTCCCTGTGTTGTTGGAAAGACACAGGCTATGGACTCACAGTTTGATCATGAGTGCTTCACAAAGAATGACATAGAGCCACATTTGTTAAGCACTTCATTCTCGCAGCTCATTTGAAAAGACCTTCTAATGATGCAATGAAATGCTACCTGGGCAATCATTCCTCTTAAGAAGAGACAAGTCTGAGGAGCTACTACTCAGAAATACAGATCCCCCAAAAGTGGGGTGGTTATGCTCAGGTAATAAATCATGGAGCCTCTCTAAGTGAGAGCACTAAAAAGACAATGTACAGAGCAAGATATGCGATTTTGCTAAAAGTTGTTAAGCATTGTATTGTGTTTGTGTGGTGTGTTCTGTGTAGTCCTCAGACATCATGCTGCTCTATAGCTTAGCTGCTTTGCAGTCAAAACAAATGGTGCAACTGTATTTTTCTGATATATTTGGCTCTGCTAATATGACATAAAAAATCCTTTAGATGATGTTTGCAATAGTTAATGATTCTCACCTGCATAGATACAATTTCTATCATTACTTATGTTTTTCACCAAACACTATGGACTGGGTGATATTTTTAAGGGCTAACCTGAGTTCTTGAGGTTCCCTTCCTTCACCAACAGAGAGAAATTGATTTCTCCAGATGTTGTTCAGAGTAGTGCAGTTGTTCTCCCTGTTGGCACAACTCTTCGCAGGAGCCTTTCCATGTCCAAACACAGTCACACTGGCTTTCTAACTACCCACCAGCAGTGGTGACCATGATCAACATGCTTCCTCCCTGAGGGCTGCACACTCTGGTGTTTGGTGTGATGGACAGACCACGACTGAACCCAGGAGACAGAAGTTTTCTCCCTACCTACAGAGCTGCAGGACCAAGCCCCACGTCTTGCTGTTGATTACTTATGTTATACAAACCCTTTCATTAAGGAGCAAGAATATGATAGAGGTTAAATCCTTGTCCACCGAGAAACACACAGAAGCACCATATTTTTTAAAGGGAGCACCTTCATTGAGCATGCAAATGTACACAAAAAGCCATAAAAGAGGGAGGCAAATTTGCAAAATGCCACGTCTGGAAAGAACCCCAACCACTGATGCACACCTGCTCCTGTGTGTTGCAGCCCAACTCCCTCAGGGACTTTTGGGACTCAGTAAAGTGCATCCAAATCCTCATTTGATGTCATTGCTGCTGCCCACACTGTATTAACCTGTATTGGCCACATTGCAGACAAACCAGGGTTTTGCTCAGAAAGTGTGGAGGGGTGGTAAGCCTGGCCTGAAAAGAGAGCTAAGCAGCCCGGCTCTTCCCCTCTTCCCTCTTGTTTTTTTCTCCTCCAGAGAACTCCAGACTCTGTATTCACTCATGGGGAAAGGTGAGAACTGAAACAGACGAGAGTCATGGCAGGTGCTTGCAGATCTCCAAGCTCTGTGGTCGTGCTGCCCAGGGGGGGGACTGGACAGGGCTGCAAGACCTGCAAACAGCCCAGCACCTGCCAAAAAAAAGTTGGTGCTGAACATGTTATCCTCTTTACTGGGTTCAACAGAAAATCTAAAAATTACTAAAATTACCACAGAACAAGCCAACATACAGCTTATGGTCCTCATAGCAGGACTGGCCTCTTACTTTTGGGTTTGTACTAGAAGTAGAAGGTAATAAATCTGGTTTTGTGGGTCATTCAATATGATGAGTAGGTGGTAGCTGGGAAATGAGAGACAGAGGTAAAAAAAGCCCTGATTACTGAAATATGTAGATCTGTCTCCATCCACAAAAAAAATAAGAAGATAGATGTTCACGTGCCACTCCAGGGTCTTATTAATTAGGGGATGGAGGAACAGAAATGTGTAAAAGTTTGGTATCTTAATGCGTGAAGGTACCAAAATTTCTCTTGAGTCTTTAGTGACTACTGCTCAGCTCTTTATCTTCTGGAAGTTCAGTAAAATATCTTATTAAATTTGAGACCTGATATGTAATGCAGTGTAGAAGCAGCTGGTAATTTTGAAGGAATATTTGTGTTAACTGCTGTGTTCTGTAGAGATTTAATATAAAGAAATGTATTCAGGAACTCAGTTCGCTATATTGGCAATGGGAATTGGGAGCATCACTGAAAGGAGCTGCCTCTCATTCATTTCTCAGGTTTAATTTTATTAACAGATGCAAATGATTTGTTAAACAAATACAAAACAAAAGGAAAAGGAGGATGAACTCTGTGTCATCACTGGGCTCTTCAGTCTAAACATCCCACTAAAAATAACCAAAAACCCTGGGTAACAGGTGCATTTTATCTTGGGTTTACACTGTACTCTTAATGAAAGGCTTTGGAAGGAAATGGCTAAAGAAACCACCTTAAAACTTCAGTGTTTTCATGTCAGTCACACATTTCCTTGAAGGCCAGGTCCCTGTTTAAGGTCTAATGTGTTTGGAGAGCAAAAAGAGCTGTGTGTTATTAGGCAGAATCCCTTTTATACAGAGGGAATTGGATCAATTTGACCCTGATTGTCTCTCTCCACTTTATTGTCCCACTACTTCAAACAGCTGGCCCTTGGCATTATCTTAAGGAAGGGGCTGATTGAACTGTAGGTCTGGCACTTGTCAGTTGCGGATAATGTTGGCTTCAGTCAGTCATGTTCGCACATAAATGAGCCCTGACGGAGATAGACTGGTGAATAGAAAAAGCAGTTTTACTGCGGGTAACCTTCTTGTGTAAATGCAACAAATAATAAAATCTGCTCCTCAGGAAAACAGCCTGAAATACGTAACAGAGTGATATATTATCTCTTTTGCTAGCAGGAATTGTCCGTTTCAAAATGGGCACCTCGTGGGGAGGAACAACAAAAGGACTACAATTATAAACGCGTCTTCTGTTCTGTAATGTGAGATAACAAACGAGGCTCCTGCTCGTGAACAGAAGACGTTGCTGTGTACAGAGAATTGCAGTGGCATCATTGTGACATCAATTCTTCCTGAGAGAAAGGTGACACACATCTTGAGTAAAACAGCAGAAATAGAAATGCCCTCCCTTTTCTCTCTTTGGGTTTTTCTTTCTGCTTGTCTAGAAACCAGGAGTTTAAAAAAACCCTTCTGTTCCAGCCAGAGAGTGAAAAGCACAATTCAAGTGCAGCGCCCCATAATTGGAAAAAATTAAAACTAATAAAAGCTCACTTCTATCCATGTGATGTCACTGCAGCTCTGCTATGTACGGTGTGGAAAGAAATTAAAGAGAGAAAGGAAGGAAGGGTGGAAGGAAGGAAGGGTTTTTTTCCTAAAGCAAATACAACTCCAACACACTTTCAAAGCCATTTGCATAAACGTCTCTCCCATGATTTTTTTATTTATGGCCCCTAAGTTTCTAATTAAATACTAATTAATACTATCACCAGAATTGTCTCCCATCCTCAGCTCTTCATAGCTTTGTCACTTTGATTAATGCATAGTCATTTATTAACTTATTTAACAAGCTGAGGTGCCTCATGACAAACCAGATTAAATTATCCCCATAACAGTCTCATTACCGCAAAAAAGGAGTTTTAAACTTAATAAAAATTATCCTCAATAATGTTAAAGCTTTTTCATTGCAACCTTAGAAGATGAATATAGGGGTTTTGTTTAATTTATAATATATGGAGTTGTATAAAGCATCCATTAATAAAATTTATATGTTCATTTAAGTTTGATCATTGCACTGCTTCTGTAGCCCTGGGTGCTTATTATTTAACTTTTGCTGTATTTATGAAGATAATTAATGTTCTGACCAGACAGGGACTAAAATACCCACTAGAATGAGATAATTAGGGGCATAAATAACATTTAGGTCTCGTGTTTTGCTTTTTTAATTAATTGTTTTGTTTTCCAGCTAGACCTGATGTAGAGGAAATCAGAGTTTACCTGGGGATTATGATGACTTTGCACGAAGCAATTCGACAACGCTGGAGCCGGCAGGGAGGCTGTGCCGGGGGACCACTGGTCTCTGCCCGGCGGAGAGGGGTGCAGCGCCGTGGGACCCCACTGCCCCCACACCAGCAGGGATGGTCTGTCCTCGGGGACCCCCAATCCCACCTTTTTCCCTCCTATCCCTGCCAAGAAGGGAGCGGAGGCGCGATCTCGCATCCCAGAAGAAAACCTCCCTGCCACAGAGGCAGGGAGGAGGATGGAAACACCAACTTTGTGCGTAATGAGGATATTCATAATGAAGCGGCGCCGAAAGCCGCAGCCCGCTGCCCCCTGCTGCTGCTGTTTGATTTCCACAGGCAGGAAGGGTTGAAACAGGCTGGCAGGCAGCAGTTCACTGCATTTGCTCCTAGAGCTTCCTTGTTCCCCTGGGATGTTTTCATAATGTCGTATTTATTATTTATTCTAATTTCCTTTAACAAGGACCTCCCTGTCATTCTACCTACGTGCACCTTAAACAACACATATAAATCACATAAAAATAACAAGAATGTAGTAATTTGATTGGGAAAGCAGAGCCACCCCTCCTTAGCACCCAGTTTTTCTCTATTCCAGTGCATTCCCCAACAGGCAGCAGAGATGGTGGGAGCAGTCTCAGGCAGCAGCAAGCACATTGGGATGATGGGGAAGGTATGCTCCTGAGCTGAGGAGATGTGGAGAAGATGCTCACTGTTCATTGCAGTGCCTGAGAAATAAATCAAGGGATACTTCAGGGGGGCAAAAAAAGCACCATGGCATGATAATCTGAAGTATGTTATCACAAGTTCCCAGTGACTGCATGCAAACCTGAATAGCTTTTGATATCAGATATTAAGCATTAATTTTACCATCTATGAGGTTAGTCCCTATTCAGGTAAATAAATGTCGCTTTTCAGGGTTTTTTTTTTGTCCCCAGTGACCTGGGTATTACTATATAACATGACCCAGTAAAGCTAATTAGTATGATGTTCTTTTCACCAACCTCTAATGAATATTTGCAGCAAAATGACACTTTCTAGCTGCAGAGCCTCAGGACATAAAAACCAAAAGTATGTGGCAGGTTAAAATTAAAAGCCAATGACAGCGGTCTCTGTAGAAACTACTCAACAGCCTGTACTGCTCTTGCATTTCTTCTGAGATAATTCAGCTTTACCATATTCTCATTTAGGTCCTCCTCTTTCTTTTTCTCTTGCCTCTCTTACAATCCCCTATTGTGTTTTCATTTTGTGGAAACTGAGGATGGGTGATGGCAGGTTGCTGTGCAGGTACAGGTCAAGCTTGACAGGACACAGCTCCCAAAGGTCTTCTCTCGAGTCCATTTAAGAGTTTGATAATGACTGCAGAGTCTGGGCTATGCCTAGGTTAAATAAGTACATCTTCATGATTCCTGCTATTAAATAAATCAGAACACATGATTCCTCAGAGAAGAAAGAAGCAGAGCAAAACACAGCAGTGAGGAAGAATTAAGCAGCGCTTTGCAGGATCGTTATGCCGTGATGAATGCTTTCCAAGCTACCTGACTGCATGAGAGGACAGGTCGGTGGCCATGGAAATCAGACAGTGGTCTCAGCTTCTCCTTCTGCATGACGGAGTGGAAGATTTGCATTCTCTTACCTCTCCGTCCTGCTCACGGGGTCTCTGCAGAGACCTTTCGCGTTGCACTTGGTCCCGCTATGAAGTTTGTGGATCGCTGTGACAGCAAGAATAGCTTGAAGGACCTTCACCAATCTGGAGTCCCTTTCAAAACCCTGAAGTTCAGAGCCAAAAATATGGCTATGGAAGACTACAACATTTTTGAACCTGTGTTGGATTAGATAGCCTGCAGCAAGGGATTGCTGCAAGTTACAAGGAAGTTATGCTAGATCCAAAAGCAAGGAGAGAAAAAAGGACAAAATAGCTCTGAGCCAGTTAGGACATACAAAGTCATGGCATCAGTTCCTAACAGTGGAAAAGTAATTAGATATACTACTAGGAAAAATGGAGGACTAAAATTAATGAGATTGGGTTTTAATATCTGATAAGTACAATATGGAAATCTACTTACAGGTTGATCTTAAAAATAGTAATTGAAAACAGTACAGCTTAGGTGCTGATTTCCAGTTCCTAGCTTTCCTGTTCCATCTGGACAGAAGACTGACTGGAAGCTAGAAAGTAAAACATTACTATTAATAAAACAACCAGCCCCTGAAAGACACCAATAGACATTACAGAGGATGCTCAATAGAAAAGGATCTAATAATGAGAAAGTCCCAACTATCTTTTTCAAATTAAAACTCAGGATTAAATCTCTAGGTAACCTTCCTCAGGATAGAACGATAAACAGACATATTATTTTACTTGCAGATCTTTACGGCTTCTTTCCTCATGTACAGTACCTTTATTATACCAGTCTCAGGTCTTGCTTGAATAGCAGTTGCCAATGTTGCATAAATTTACTAAATTGTAGTGTGGTTGATCTTTCTGTATAATAGCTCCATCTTAAAATATTTGCTTTCTTGTCCCAATTATTCTTACCAGAAGGTTCTTTAACCACCTTGCTCCCCTGGAGAAGGCTCCATCTTATTTCCATCTTACATCTATTCCTGTCAATCATCTTCTATACATATGTTCTTGCCCTAGCATTGTCCCTTTGCTTAAATAGCATTTCCCTATCCCCTTGTTTGTAAACATGGGTGACAATCTCACTTAGCCTTTGTTTTCTCTGCTGAAGACATTGACCTCCTTTCTGCCACATTTCACAAAGGCATGCACCTTGCTGGTGGTTCAGATTCAACACTTGCTTTTCTGACACCAAAGGACCTTTCTTCTTCCCTGGTATTTTATCCCCAGTCAACGCGACCTTATGTTTTCTGGCCAAAGTTCCTGGTGATGACTCAGCAGATGACCTTCATTCTGACTATAAATTTAATCCTAATTGTGCTGCAGACACCCAAGATGATCCAGTGCTTCTGAGATGATTCTGTGATCCTTATCTTAGTGATGATGCCTCCCGTCATCATGATACTAGTGGATTTAATTAACATAGTACTAAATTCTGTGTCATGTGTGTCCATGTGTGTGCATGTCTGTGAGTGTGTATGTACGCTCACCTGTCTATATACACAGAGAAAAATAACACGACTTTTTTTTTTAAATACAAGAATTTCCAGTGTACAAATCCAGAATGGGATTTTTAAGTGGGTTTCATAAACTAGATGATAGCTTAGTCCTATGGAATTTTGTACCGACTTCCTTAAGTCTCTCTTAAAAATCTTAAATTTAAAGAAAAGAAAATGACTGGAGCAATTTATTTTATATTTATAAATGCAAGCCATTATTTATAAGGACTAAATTTGTCTGGACCAATTTAACTAAAGGTGGGTTTGGATCATTAAATGAGATATTGCATCCTTAATAATTTTCTCATATTTTCTTGATAACAATAACCTGTGAAATTTCACAGGGTGAGGAAATGTACAGCGTCTAACTGCTGAAAGAATTGCATTCCTACCAGCAATACCAGTGCATGGTTACCTTGGAGAACAGTTGTCACTTCTCACTCATTTGATGGATACGATGTAAAGTTAAATTTCAAGGTGGAGAAGCAGCCAAGAGGTTGCTCAGACTCCCTTGATACATGAGATGTCTTTGACATCACTGCATAGGTTCTTCTGCACTTTTTATACAGCAGCGTTGATAAATACATTAAATGCTTAAAATATTTATTGGTTCTGGGACAGGATACAACACGACAAGAAATGAGATCGTTCTCTACAATGCTACAACACGTGAAAATTGAAACTGTGTTTTTCCTCTACTCAGAAGAATTATGCAAACGACAATTTTTCCTTAAAGAATTAAAATACAGAAATATTCTGGCAATTGAAAGTTGCAGGTTTGCAGAATCAGTTAATATTTATTCTGTTTTTAAATAAGTCATTGTGCAAATCGAGGAAACAATATTGCTAGCCATTATCTCTTTAGTACATTCCAATTTTATGTCAGCCGCTAGGTAAGATTTAACAAGATACGTCAATTTAACTACATCAAACTAGATGACAAGAGACTTCCCTGTCAGGAGAGGAATGAAAGTTCTGTGTATGTGGAAAGGGGGTGGTGGAGTCATTCTCGCTGCATGCTGTGTGCACTAACACGGTGTTTAATTATTTAAGTGAATCGAGGAAAAGCACTGAACGTATAGCTGTAGATACCTCTGTTAGCAGCAGAGTAGGCACAAGGCGGCCTCTGCAACTGCAGCTCCAGTGCACTTGCCTCAGCGGTGATCTGGGACATGTCTGGTGACTGGTGGTTCAGTCTCCACATCTCCTTAACCCTCCACCTCTGCTAATGTGTCACCGGAGGTGGGGCAGTTGATGCCTCTCATCAGTGTTCACAGACCATCGTGTTTGTTGTCCCTGTGTGCAGGCATCACATCCAACCCCAGCTGTGCTTCATCTGTGCAAGAGACATTGCCCATCTCCTGAACCATCACCTTCCCCATCCTGGGCTGGCAGAAACACACAGCCTCGTGCCGGGGCTGTACAGCAGAGCAGTGGCACAGCAACAGCAGAGCCACACTGCCTGACCAAAAGTGACCGCATTAGAGGTGAGGGCCAGGTCAGGATGCCCTGGGCTTTACACAGGAAAGTATCAACGGACCGGTATCAACCGCTGTAAAGTTTGCATCCACACCAAACTGTGATTTAGTTGAAACATTTTCATTTTTTCCAGTGCAGAAAATTATAGGTTTAGTGTGTTTGCATGCATGGATGTGTAAGCACAATCATAAAGGATCATCAGGGATTCTAGGAAGGTATAAATCACAAAAAACATTACTGACACTTAATCAGCCTTTGTTATATGCTCTGTTATTCCACTAAGAAGTTAATTCTAACTGGAAAGTGAAAATTCCTTGTATTAATGTGTTGTACTCTGTAGGTTAGAAGTTGCCATCTGCTGACTGTGGGTGCGTCAGTTCATGGGGAGTTAACAGCATGGGCGTCTGGCAAGGCCTTGCTCTGCGCTCTGCTTCTCCACCTCCTTCACCATGGAAGATGGGAGGATGCACAGCTCACCTTGGGACTCTGAATTTAGTCCTGTGGCCTCACAAACTTACCTCATACCACCCCTTTCTCGACTTTATCTTAATCCACCCTAAAGCCAGTTAGATTTCTTGCTCCCAGTATTTCTGCTGGAGGTTAGTTGTAGGAGGTCTCTTCTCAGATGGCTAGAAACCTCCTGATTTTCAGCCTGTGGGTATTTATGGCTATGTGATGTCCTTAGCTCTCCTTCTAACACATCATTTGACTAAAATAGCACATCTCCTCTCCTGGTACTTGTAAGAGGCAGCTCTAGTCCATTTTAGCCTTTGTTTACTGAACTACACAAGTTGTATTTGTCTCCACTCCCCAAAGGGTCTTCCATCACTTAGCACTGCCAGTTGTCTTTCCTCATATCTGTTTCTGTTTTAACCCATGTACCTCAAAACACAGCAGCCAGAACTGTGTGTGGATGTTGTCTCCCCAAGGCCTCATCTTGTGGCATCACTGCTCCTTATACATCCTCGGTTTGTATTTGCTTTTCTTGTGGGGCCACACAGTTGTAGTAGCAGCATATTGCCATCCACAGAGACATCAGGGTATCGAAATCCTTCTCCTGTTTTAACATTTCCAGCTGATGAGCTCCCAGTTTTTAGCAGAAATTTGTATAATTTCCAAGTTCCTGATTTTGCATTTGGATGGTTAAATTTAATCTTGTTTTGTAGTCCCAAACTCAGTTTCTTTCATATTTTTTCCTCTATGATACTCCGATTGACATTCATTCCACAGCCCTGCTTTCTGTGCCACGGTAAGAGAATGAATTAATATCTGCTCTGAAATGTATTGATAAGAGGTTGCATTAGTAAATCGCTGTGCCTGTAGTTTTCTTTTCTTTCTGTTGTTTTATCTCTCTTTTGGCTAGTTTAAAGGATATCTTAAAATTTGTCTCACTCCTGTTTTCACCATTCTAAGAGTTTCTCATGTGGCACAATATTAAATAACAGTTAAATAATATGTTTTACTGAGATAAAATTTAATCAAGCTTCTTTCTAGAAAAATCTAATACTTTAGTAAAACAGGACAATAGTTTGCCCTGTTGTGATTCACCTTTCCAAAGCTTCTGTTGCATTGTTTCTGTCTAAAGTCTTTCATAATAATGAAGTGAGTTTAACAGTCTTGTTGTTCAAGTCCTTTTCCTTCTGTCCTCAAATACAGATTCTATGTATATGGTTCTGCAGTCATGCAGCATTACGTAAGCTGGAAAGATTTATAAAAAAGTCCTTGCTCCTTGACCTGCAATTTCACAAGCCAGCGTGGCTATTGACTGCCCGCCCCCACACTCCCTTGGCTTGAATACATGAAGTTATTTAAGTTTTGTTTCATAGAATCACAGAATCATTGAATGGTCTAGGTTGGACGGAACTGTGAAGATCATCAAGTCCAACCATCAGCCTAACACTACCAAAATCCACCACTAAACCATGTCCCTAAGCACCACATATACATGTCTTTTAAATACCTCCATGGATGACAATTCCACCACTTCCCTGGGCAGCCTGTTCCAATGTTTGATAACCCTTTTGGTGAAGAAATTTTTCCTAATATCCAATCTAAACCTCCCCTGGTGTAACTTGAGGCTGTTTCCTCTTGTCCTATCACTTGTTACTTGAGAGAAAAGACCAGCCCCCACCTTGCTACAACCTCCTTTCAGGTAGTTGTAGAGAGCGACAAGGTCTCCCCTCAGCCTCCTTTTTTCCAGGCTAAACAACTCCAGTCCCCTCTGCCACTCCTCATAAAACTTGTTCTCTAGATCCCTCATCAGCTTCATTGCCCTTCCCAGCTGTGGTGAGCTCCGTTCCCAAATCTTCACTTCTGTTAGCCATCCTGTTCCTACCTCCCTGCTTAACATGTCCTTTCTGTTGAAACCACATTGAACTAAATTTGAAGTCGCACTTCCCTGGTCTCTCAAAGCAAGCCTACTATCCCACCCTTTTTTCCTTGTTGTTTCTATGACTAATTCACGTTTCATAGTTTGCTCCTAATTTTCTTTGTAAGGTGTAGCTAAACCCGAATTTTTAGCTGATTTTAACTAAGAAGTGCTTTTGCTAGTAGGCTTTTTCCCATTTTGGCTGTTCGTTGCTTACTCCTAATAGTTGGCAGGTTTTCCAGCCATTTCAAAAGTCTTTCCAGAAAAGATTTTTTCTCTTTTCTCAGTTCCATTACTCTTTGTATCTTTTACTTAAGAGTACTACTGGATTCCACACACTCAATTTCTTCAGCACTTCAGACTTTATCAACAACTTGCTTATTTTGCAGTTTTCCTTTTTAAATAGACAATGTTCTAGACCTATTTTGTTTAACTCTCCATTTTATTTAAACTAAGTCTTCTCAAGTTGAGACAGTCTGAGTTTATCTTCTATGATCGATTGTTCTATACTTTTCTGAGTACCTACCAAACCCACGTCTGATGTAGTATTATCTGTAGCAGATTCTGTGGTTATTTGGCAAGACATTTGTCAGTTATCATGTCCAAGAATAAGGAAGCTGTACCATTAGTTGTTTCATTTGCTTCTTAATCTACATCTAGGAGGTCAATGACACAACAGTGGTACATCCCTGGTAGTGTTTATCTCTATAACAAATTTTATAGAGATATTACCCATATCTAAGTCCACCCTGTAGCTGACAACAAGTACTATTCTAGGAGAAGTTTTGAATCCGATACTTTGATATAAATCAAAGTTTCACAAGCTGTTCCATTGTTTCTCAACATCCCCATACAACAGTCCAAATTCAGACCTTTCGAACAGTAATGTCTCTTTAAACAGTGCTCACACCCTTATTTGTGTATTTCCTTTCTCCATGCTATCCACCCATTGACGAGTCTTGACCTATTGCCACACCTTTTCTTATTTTCTTTTCAAACCTGATTTTCTGAGCCTTCTATGTCAAAACTCAATGAGGAAATTGTTTCTCTCGTGCCTTTCTTTCATTCCAAGTCTTTTAAAGGAGAGATGTTTGTCCAGCCAAATTTCAGCTACCTTACAAATGAGAAGATGAGCTATTCAACAGAGCATCCAATAGGCTTTTCAGTGATCTGGTGTACAAATAAATAAATAAATAAATAGTGTAATAATTGCTCCTGATGTCACATCATAGATGTCATTTGGTGCTCAGTAAGATAAGAACTGCTCAGCTTAATCTTAAAGTCTTTTTCCTTGCTTAAATGTCACTCAGTGACGCCACTAATGCAAAAAGAGATGTGAGAAGTGGTTATAATTAGGTAATATTAGGCAGGTTATAATATTTCTGTCTAAAATACTCATGCAGAATGCCAGCGCCAGTCCACCCCTGAATAGACTGCCTTTCTGTGCTACATGGCAGGTTATATGAAATATACAGTCATCATTATACCATGCCATGTTCAAAAAATATTGTCATCAAAATGGCAAATAAATTATAATTTTGCTATTTTATTGTACCAATTGTGCAAATAAAATATAACCTTTTCAGTTTTCCGGTGATCTCTTTGACTTTTGAAATCACATAATCTTGACATAAATAATGGTTCATTATACTCTAACAAAGGCACCTAGGAAATTAATCTACAGCATTAAGATTCTGAAAGACAGGCTCTGGAAAATATTGCTGCAGAGGTCTAGGAACTTACTACTGCAGTTGTTTTTTTGGTTTTCTTGCTGGAAGTTAGCTGCTCAGTGGCAGAGTGGGTAGGGAAGAGTGTCCCCCCCTACCTTGTCCGCTCTAGCGCATGACTGTGTGCTCACTTAACCTGCTGAAAGAACTGCATCAAGTCATACGTTTCTTTTCTGAGTTCTGCTATGCAAGGTGTGCTGCTCGGTACGGAGTGATAGCAAACAGCCGACGAACTCATAACATTGTTAGCTGCTGCCTTTGTTAGCTCAGTGCCTCAACACCCATAGGTGCTAGACAAGGACTTGCGTTTGAAGCATGGAAGTCTGGAAATTTTTGCCACTTGCAGACCTGCTGGATATGCTTTTGATTTGGAAGACAACTGGTATTTTGTTTATTTACATGAATGGTTTAATTTCAATTCTGATCCCACTAAGACAAAAGCTCTTTCTGCGTATTATTATGTCCTCATAAGGTTTGTTTAATGGTGACAGAGGGCTGAGTAGACAAAGCTATTCTTTGCCCCATAGAACCTAAGAGAGAGAAACAGAAAACATACAGTGCCTTGGGAAAGACAGAGACAGCTCTTAAATATGCCCCCCTGTCTTTCTAGAAAATATTAGTATGGAGAGAAATGCCTGCATACCTGCCAAATCTAAGGTGACTACTTTTTATATATAATGTATTTTCTAACATTCAGTCCTAAAAATTCACAGTCGTCATCCTCTGAATACATCCTGTCTCACATCCCTTTCTGTATCTATTCCTGTTCAAATCCTGTACTGAGGACAAATACTATTCATCACCAGCCGCATTCTTTTGGCACATATGCTGGAACCAAAGAACGGTAGAGCAGCCTGTATAGCTTTTGACAAAGAATATTAATTCAGAAAGGGAATAGCTACTGCATCATTATTTCTGAATGGGTACTTTTCTTTCCTATCACTCTTTGGGGTTGAAGCACTCATAAACTTCTCAACATGGGTGCATTTATCAGGCTATTTTAATTAATTTGCTGGCAGCTACCAGCTTATCATTACGTCGCAGGTATCACACACGCTGCCTAACTATTCTAAGTTGTTGCTGAGAGCATCTCTGTATGTAAAGCCTGTTCCTTAAAAATAAATCCATGGCAGAGGCAATCTCCAAGAGCATCCCTGGGACTAGATTTGCGCTGGGCCCTGGGAGTGCATGAGAGCCTGCGGCAGGCAGGGGGGGGGGAGCAGCCCACTCCCCTCTTCTCAGGCTGCATTCCCAGCTCTTCTGCCAAGAGAAACATTGCCACCCATCCCTTAGGGCTTGTATACAGCACCACGCAGAATCTGGTTTTAGTTAAAGTGATGCAACCTCTGCATGTGTATTTTGTCAAGAAAGTCTTCAAATGTGTTGCATGCATTTAGCTTGTACCTGTAAATTCACCTGTGCAAGATGGACAGAGATAAGCAAGGTTTCAACTGATTATCAGTGTCTACATATTCATGAATGATGAATGGTGTAACTTCGTATCAGCTAAATTAAGCTAATGCAGCTTTATGCAACATAAAATTATACCTTTAGTCACAATAACACAACTTTGTACAGGGATGAGATCAGATAAAGAACTGGTAAATGAAATGTATTTGAGTTTCCAAAAAGCTTGCTACCGTCCAGTGCAAGAGCCTACTAGGAAGTCTAGGTAATTGCATAGAAAAAGATTCTGTCATGGTTTAGAAACTGGCAGAGTAGAGACACAGATGAATGGAGACAACTACATTTCCCAACACAAAAGGAGAAAAACATGAGGATACTGTGACTGGTATCATGACATGACTTGTCCGGTTTTCTTCTATGTACTGTAAGGATCATTTTGAGCCCTGCTTTGGCAGAGATGACGTGATAATCAAACAGTGCTGAATATTTTTGTAGAAAACTACTGCATTAATTTCTAAATTTCCCCTTTGCTATTTTGGAAGGGTTTTCTTTTTTTTTTTTCCTCCAAATCAATCTCGTTGTTTGGTGCAGGTCTATCAAAAATCCTTGCAAAAACTTGGTGGAAGGAGGCACTTAAATATCACATCTTGTCTCTTCCAGTATCTCTCTCCCTTTCACAGTTATCTCTTTTTTCATTTTCCCACTGAAAATGGATAAAGAAAAAAAGGTGCACTTCCAACCAAAGGTTCTTTAAAAAAATTCCAGCAGGTTCTGTGCGAAGGAATCGTGGATAATAACCAAGTGGGAGAAAGAACAGACCCCTTCACCGCCCCTCTGACCTGGTTACCCCCTCCGCTGCTGAGAGCAGGGCTGAGGCCCTGCTGGTCCAACCTCTGTCCCTGCCACTGATACACTGGTTTGCAGGGAAGCCTGAGCGTGCCAACTGCCCGAAACCACCCAGTCACTCATGTCACCGCCCAGCCTGGATGCAGGCTGGGGCCACTTTCTGTTTGTGGGGGAGGAAGGGAGGGCGAGGATGGGAGTTATTCTCACGTTCCCTCCTCCCCAAGTCGCACCATGCTGTTGCCCCACACTTCCCCTGCTCCCAAACCCTGGTCAGCCCCAGCAGAGCAGATCTGCAGAGGGTGCAGCCAGTGCCACAGCATCGCCTGTGCGGCAGGGAAGGGTGAGGGGCAGATGTGCCGGGACATCTCCACGGCTCTGCCACTCACCAGGGACCTCGGGTGAGCGACAGGGCTCTGGGCTTTCTCGGGGGCTCAGCGCTGTCTGAAACAACGTTGGGGAGGACTGGGGAGAGAAGGTCTAAGTGTGAGTAAACAGCTCAGATAACCTGATACTCGAAATGAACAAATCATTTGTAATGAATTGATGATTTTCATCTGTTTCTGATTACAAACTGTCCATGAACAAGTCACTGTTTATCAAATATTCACTTTTCAAAACACCAAATTACCGTGAATAATTCATGAGGTACAACTTGTTCCTGTGTTACTTGTGTTAAATATTTAATACTCAAAATATGAGTTGTTTTGATTGAACACATATGCCATGTGGTGCAGCTCTGTGATGCCCGTGCATGATCCCACGCCCATGAGTCAGGTGTGTGGCGGGGATGCCGACAGCGGTGCACTCGTGGAGCTTTCTGGAGTATTTCCTCTCCAGTGTGTCCTCTGGTGTAGTGGCTTTCCTGCATGTACACAGTGAAAAATATGGAGGGGATGGAAACAAACCCAGGCCATAACCAAGTCACAGCAGAATTATTAGAGGCCTTTCTTGATGTACAAGTTTGGGACACAATTAGTGATTTACTGTCAGGGTCTGTTCTGAGAACATCCAGAAACTTCTCCAATGTAAGATAAAACCAACTTGAATCACATCATCCCATCTCCCCACCCTGCCCTAAACCTTGCATTACAGAGTTTTTCACAGATGCTGAAATTGAGCAGACCTGTCTCTCCTCACCTTTTCCCCCTGTTCAAAAGTTGCACCATTTTGGGCCTTCTGTTCCTTGCCCACCACTCAGGGGTCCCCAGGGAGAACGTTAATGACTCACCTCATCCCCTGAGCACCTTAAGCTGGAGTTCATCATGCCACATGATTTGAATACACTTAACTATTCCTTGTACATTCTAAGCTTATCCAAGGCAGATATTTTGCTCCTTTTCTTGCTAGTGTCATTTGTGCTATTTACCTTCTCACAACTACTATTTTTGTAAAGCTTTCCCAGATCTCTAGAGCTGTATCACAAATACAGTTCTCAGCTTCTCATGCTGGAGCTGTTTCACTCCTATAAATAAGAAAAAAATTTACCAGAGCAGAACCTTGAAGAAGAACCTGCCAAACGCCTAGAGATGACATAAATCAACAGATCATGGGACCTCTCCTGGATCCTGATGAAAATATTTTTTGTTGGAGCATTCCTGATCTATCTTTCATACTAGGAACTTCACTTTACAGACTGGCTTCTGGAGAACACCGTGCATCCTTTCTTGTTGTTCTGCCTAAACCAGGGAAAAACTAATGCACATGTTGCATTAACACAGAGAGGAAAAAGAGGTTTGGGCAGGCCGATTCTACAAAAGCTAAGCTTAATATATGTCTGCATATGTCTGTAAGAGCAAATCATATGGCAAGTAAGCAAGCTTTTTCAGAAACCCTTCCTGTAACTTGAATTTCTCAACTGTAGGGTGAATCAGTCTCAAGGAAATCTTTTTCTTCCCTAGATTTGGAGAATTTTGCTACATCTTGTGGGTTGTAGCACCATGTCCTCCATATGCTTCAGTGGAGCATGAGAAATGGGACTCATTCTTCTGGGTTCCATATGTGCGCCCATCTTGATTCATTGCACTGTGCGAGGATGAGGACTTGTCCAAACCAAACGATGCAGAAGTGCATGAATTTTGGTGAGCATCATCAGACTGGTCAGACTGGTTAAAGAATACAGGGATGGGAAAGACTCCCAGGCCAGCAAGTCTAGTTATTCCAGACAACAATATTATAGAGGTTGTTTCTAGCCCCACAGAAGGGTTAGGTAAGGTATTTGTTTCCACAGCGTGTGCTGCACGGTAGTGGTTATTTCATATGTTCTCCTTGTTTTGCAGATAGGAAGACGGAGGTACGTGCTTCCACCCCAGCGAGTATAAGCTCATTCTACAAATCCATACTCAAACTTGTGCATAAAGAATCTAATGTTCACAGGTACTCTGTTTCTCGAATGCCACAGATTTAACATCACTTAAAATTAAACGCATAACTACTAGCCCCTGTCTTTAAAGACATTGGTCCTAGCCACCCTTCTCTTCAAATGAAACTTCTGACGTGAAGAACTTGCCACAAGCTGTGAGGCCAATTATGAGCAGAGCTGAGAATAGAAAAGAGCCTCCCAGCTTGGTGCCTGATTCACCCAGTTTCGTCTGCCGTTATGTAAGGAAGCCAAGTGAGTTGTCGGTGTCTTATTTAGCGTTCTGCATCTCCAGGATGCACTGATCTCATCTAAGGTAGCACAGCATCTCCTGTATTTTTGGCTTCAACTTATGGGTTTGCAAAAGTGAGCTAGAACAGTCTTCTGGGGGGAAGAAAAAAAGGCAATTCTCTTATATTTTAGCATCTTTTGTACTTTCATGTCTCTTCTTTGCTGACTTTTAAGAACTAGAGATTCACTAACTTCTTGTTATGGAATGAAACTAACAACAACAATCTCTGCTATGATCTAAAACTGCTGCTGACTACACAGTTTGAGTGAAAACCAAATGGTTTGACTTCCATATTTTTCAGGATTTTAATTTATTTTCCACACAATCTGATAAAAAAAACAGTTGCTGTCACAGTCTCACATGCTGCTTTTACCCCATTATTATCCATCTCTCCAGCATACCTTTGTCTTGAAATTTCTGTACATGTTTGCTAGCTTAAACAATAAGGTAGGTACACAGTTTAAAATGCTTTCCCATGTGAAATCGATCTGCTTCAAAGAGATTGTTTTTGTTTCAGGGGACACTGCTCCTCACCTTCCAGAAGAAACTAATTTTAACCTAATCACTAAAATTTGCATGTAAAGTACATATTGCAATTAGAGTACCCAATATTGCTAAAGGGAAAAGACTTTTGGGTCTGGGGTTTTGGGATACTTCAAAGAAGGCAGAAAGAAATATCTTAATCCTGATTTCCTCAGGGAAAAGTGTGGTGGAAGGGGGAGAAAGGACCAAGAAATTCTCACATAAAGTGAGGGGAGTAGGAGAGGGTGGCTGCAGTTTGTCTTCGGTGAGGAGTGTTTTGTGAGGCAGGTGCCATACGTGAACAACTCTCTCACGGTACCACTCCTATATTGGAAAATCAAACCTAATATATCTGCCTCACTTCAATTTCTTTACAGATAAGATGATAAAAAACCACCATACTTGTGCCCAAGATACTGCCAGCCTGCTGTTCCTGAGTGTCTCTGCACATCAGCTGCTGTGCAAGGAATAGCCAGACCTTCATTCCCCACTGCCGAAGAGGTAGGGACAGTGTAACGGAGATGCAACCAGAAGAAAAAGTTGGGATTTCAAATATTTTTGTTTGGATTGGCTTCAAAAATAAAATTTAAGAAAAATAGAAAGAACATTTCATTTCAACTTCATTCTATATAATTTGATTTCACTAAGACTGAAATTGTTTCATTTTGAAGAGGTGAGAGTTTTCTCTTTGGGTTTGGCTTTTCCCTTGCGTTGTCTTTCAGGTGTCACATGCACTCACAGCCCTGCTGGGGAATATTCCCTTGTTGGGGAATATTCAGAACACCTTGAAACTTCTCTCCTGACCAGGAGCAAAGAGGACATTTAACTATTAAATCTGCCACTTTTGGGAAGATGAAGGGTGGAGCAGTTGGCAGTAACTGGGAATGAAGCTTTGAGAAACAGGAAAAACTGCAGATGATGAGGTAAAACAAGCTGTGGCTGGGAGTTTTCCCAGGCTCTGGGACAGGATCACACACATGGTGAAGTCCTCGTGATGGCCCCAGCCCAAGGTGGCTGACAAGGACTGTTCAGGGACCATTCCTTGCAGGTGGCTTGCAGGCAGCTACCCAGTTTTGGTGGGTCCGAGCCTTTGCTCAGGTAGATGTGGGCTGCTGTGAGCCTGTTGGAGCCCATGCCAAGCTTGCTCCCCAACAAGAGCCCTTTCAAGACACTCCCAGAGGGTCGCAGAGCTGTGAACCCTTTCTGCAGTGCCGGAGGGAGCAGTGTCATACCCCTGGGTCTGCTTTCTCGCAACAGAGGGGTTTTCTGCCTGCACACTGTTTTATACCTTTCAGATTACTGAGTTACAATAATATCCTGGAAATTAAAGTTAAAATACCCTGGAAAAGGCAGATCAGTACTCAGAAAGATCCTCTTAGGACACCAGAATAGAGCTTTCTGCTTGGACGATTGTCATCTTGGGAGCACCTTCATCAGAGATGAGTTTCATCTCAGAAGTTGTCTGTTCATCAACCCCACATCTGCTTTAGGATACACGCGCTCCCACATTGGCAATGCTGATTTCTTTCCTTTCTCTGCTAAGGGTCCTTAGGGCAGCTAATCCATCTGCACATACCTGTGTTTTCCCAGATTAATATCATCCCACATCTCTGACCTCACAGAAACCTGTGCAATGCTCACTTGTATAAGTTAATAGAAAAGAGGAAAGAAAATGACAACAGAAATTTTCATTTATAAGTACAGAAGAAAGCAGTGTGTGCAACAGCTCTTGCAGAGGCCTTCTTTACTAGGGCGGTATTCAGCACCTTAAAAATAGTCAACATAGAAGTGATTCAAGGCCTGTTTAAGATAGCAAGGGATTTTCATTTTGAAAGGGTCTGGATTGAGGTCACAGGTGGGAATTACTGAATGACTGGACCAGAAAGAAAAATTAGGATGGAAAAGGATGCGTTCCTGATGAGAAAGGAGAGAGATGCACGGAAGGCTGTTCCAGAGCACCAGAGCATCCATGGTAGGAGGCTCATGTTTGAAGCATGCGAAAGCAGCAGACCAGAGGGAACGGAGTAGGGAAGTTGTAGGAGTAGAGCTTGGTCATAGTACTTCAGTGGAGACGGGAAGGTTTTGCTGTGGCCAGCCTGGAGGCTTGTGGGATTACTCGCAATGTCCTTCCCCAGAAAAGGCCAAGGAAAGTCTGGAGGACAGTGTTTAGCAATTTCTTTCCTTCAGACTCCCCCGATCCCATCTAACCTCACTGAGTC
>NW_009647024.1:377077-383271 GCF_000708025.1 Charadrius vociferus
GTCCAGAGGAGAGCCACAAGGATGATCCGAGGGCTGGAGCACCTCTCCTATGAGGAGAGGCTGAGAGAGTTGGGGCTGTTCAGCCTGGAGAAGAGAAGGCTCCGGGGAGATCTTATTGCGACCTTCTAGTACCTAAAGGGGGCCTACAGGAGAGCTGGGGAAGGACTTTTTACTAGGGCATGTAGTGACAAGATGAGGGGGAATGGCTATAAACTGGAAAAGGGCAGGTTTAGATTAAATATTAGGAAGAAATTTTTCACTTTGAGGGAGGTAAGTCGGTAAGTCACTGGAAGAGGTTGCCCAGAGAGGTTGTTGAGGCCCCAACCCTGGAGGTGTTCAAGGCCAGGCTGGCTGTGGCCTTGGGCAACCTGGTCTAGTGGGAGGTGTCCCTGTCTATGGTAGGGGGGTTGGAACTTGATGATCTTCAAAGTCCCTTCCAACCTAAACCATTCTATGATTCTATGATTCTGTGACACCTTCACCTGAACATCGCTGCGCAACTGCAGATCTCATGGCTTACAGGATTTTAAGGGATTGGGTTTGCTCTATAAGAGTGAAAAAAGCATGACCTTCATGCCCCGAATGGCTTAATGAGATAGCTTGTCTGAACATCAGTCCTTCACGAATGTCCTCCTGTTTATCTCATTTCCCTGAGTTTTACTTTAGGTAGGATGACACAAACTTGGTTGGGAAATCTTACAGTTTGTGCCCTGTGCACTGATGACAGATGATGCTTTTTCATGGATTCGGTCTTCCATCAGAGCAGGGTCAGTAGTAAAAAATTCGCCAGTATCATGAATTAGACATAAACCTTTAGTTTATACCAGTTTGTTTAGAGCAGGACGCCGGACAGAGAATTGCAAATTTGCTTAGCCTGCAGAAGGTGGGTTTATAACTATCAGGACGGCTGTCCCTAGAGTCTGCTTCTGCATGCAGAAGGGGAAATGACTGTCTTGTTTTAAGGAACAGAGCATGAGGAAGAAGGAGGATTTAATAACTTTGTGCCGAGTCTTAAGGCAGGAGCGAGACAGCAAGAGGCTGATAGTGATGTTTTCATTTCACAGGGAGATGGAAGATCCCTTGGTCTCCTAACCCAAAATATTGAGGTTTCATTTGGTTAAGGTGGTATCTACCTCTTTAATAAGACAGTGACTCAGAGAGCAGGTGACGACTGCTTCTTTCTGTGTATAGAACTATAATCCTTCTCAATTATCAAAGACATAAATTACTATTATTTCCTTACCAGATCGAACATCTTCCTTAAATATGTGAAAGAAAAATTGTAGGTTGTCTGGTGAATTTTCCTCTTGGAAAAACTGCCTTTTCTTAATATACAAGTTCAATGAAAGTTCAAAAGTTTATCAGTGCAAAGACTGTATTCTAATAATTTATCTGCCAGTTTCTCAGCTCATATTTTGGTACTTTGAATTAAGAAACGTTTTTGTACTGCCTTCATGGAAAAGTAATCAAACAGCACTTTTCACAGGCCTATCACAATATCTATTGATCATAATCAAACTACAGATAGTGTTAGTTTTAGAGGGCTCCTGTGTAGGGCAATTTGTCAGTCACCAGAGAAAACCGTTGCTGACTGTCACAGGATGCTGTTTTCCTCGGCCAGTATAACTCCACCAGCTTTCAGCCTACAAGGAACTGCCATGAGGCAGTGCTCAAGGAATTTGCAGGTAAATCAGATATTTTCTGCAGGTAATTCAGATGTTTTCACGCTTCCTGGGCTCAGTGACCCTCATTCACAGGGTAATAGAGGACTATTGGATGTAGACTCAGTGGTATTAATATTGTTAACAGCCTGCTCTGGAAAAGTGAGATGTCAGAGGGTAGGAAAGAACAAAGTGCCTATCTCCATGAAGTGGGGTAAAATAAAGAGCAGTTCAGAATTAGGGAGCTCCCAGGTTATTCTTAGTTACTTAATAACAAGCCACTTCTAAAAGTCTAGGAGAAAACAAGGTGAGTAGAAGCAAGAACAGGTTTGCCAAGAATAAACAACGCCAGTCAGTCTAACACCACTTGATAAACAGTTTTCAGGCAGAGAAACAGGAGTGATCCATTGTTTTGATTTTAGGGAGATTTTCATGCCAGTTCATATGATTTTTTTCTAACCTGACTAAGCAGGATGGCCTGCATGTGGCAACCTCTAAGACAGGGGCAATATTATCTGGGTGACAAGAATCAGTCAGGATATACTACTAAAACAATTTGTAGGTGATATAACATTCTGCAGGAGTCAGTCCTTGGTCCACCTCTCTTCAATATTTTCAATATCAAGCTATACAGGGGAAAATAAAGTACGCTTATTAAATTTTCAAAAAGCACCTCATTGGGGCTGACCACAGATAATTTGAAAGATAAAGCTAAAACTGGAACTTACCCTGACAGCTGGGGAAGATGCTCTGAAAAAGAAGAGTGCCGATAATGTGAAATGTAAGGTACTATTCTTGGGAAGGCTTCATCAAACAAACATAAGTTAGAGACCAGCTGGCAAAATACGGGTTCTTCATGAAACCATTGGAGGACCATTGCGAATCATGAGCTGAGGAAGGGAAAATACTTGCAAAACTGGCAAAAATTATAGTGGTATAAACAGAAACTTAAGACATGTGAGAACTCTCTTCAGCCCCAGTGAGCCCGAACTGCCTGTGCAGCTGCAGGGCTGTGTCCCGTTTTGGGTGATGTCTTTTGAAAAACATGTGGATCAAGAGTAGAAAGTCCAGAGGAGACCACTAAAACTGAAAAGGAGTCTGGAAAGGAAGTGGAAAAACCATCTGGGGTTATTTTAGCCTACGTGGCAGAGGACAGGGGGAGGAATCAAGCCTAACAAACACAGCAACACAAAATAGCAGAAGGGGATGTTTTGTTTTCCACATCCATGGTGACCAAGAAAAGTCTTAGGCTTAAGCTGGAGCAATTTAAATTCAGGTGAGACACTAGGAAAAGTCTGTTACTGGGAAAGATGATGAAGGACTGGAACTGGAAGACTGAGTTATAAGGAAGGTCATCCCAGAAAAGGATGCATGACCGTGCATCCTGTGCACTCCCTACGGGCTGCTGGCTGGTGGAGCTGTGCAGTTAGAGAGAAGAGAAAGACATCACATAGTGCCAGCAACTGCTTCATAAACAAAAAAGCAGAAGAATTTACATTTTAGGCCTAATTATATTCCTTCATCCCCTGGACTTGCTGATCTCAGTCTTGACAGGTTTTCTTAATGCCAGGTCTAGCCTATCTACAAAATCTTTGAAAAATCAGACACAGTATCCTGAAATGGAATAAATAAAAAAAAAATCTATTGAAAGCCATATACCTAGAGAAGAGGTAAAAATTTTATGGGATGAAATATTCACTGGACTTCTTGAGCTGGGGTTTAATACCTGGGACCAAAATTTATTTGCTTATGCAGGTTTAGGGTTTTTTTGCCAAGAAAGACATTGACATGAGGATGATGATTACAGCATGACAGATGGCTGAAGGAAACTTAAACTTTGGGATGTTTTTGGGGAGGGATTGGTCTTGTTTGGTTGTTTTTGAAGTAAACTTCTAGGTTTTTATTCTGCCAAAACAAAGCTCAGAGTACAAATTGTTCAGTCTGAAGGGACATCTGTAGTCCTAGGAGGAGTCTTTCTAAACTCTCTCAAGATACTCTTTCACAGCTCATCTATAACCAACACCTTTTCTCAGGACAGATGTCTTGGAGCGAACTCAGCAGAGTCATGCTGCTGCAGACTTTGGGTAAGTGAGAGGCGTGTGACTTGCATTTCTTTCTCTGACTCATAAGTCAATGGAAAAGATTTTAATGTGCTTGCAGTATATTGCTCCCCCAAATGGAGTGTGAATTACGTTACTTTCTATACGGCCACCCAACCGTGGAACACTCTTCAAAGTGACAACTATAAATTAAAAAGAAATGCATTTTTAAACAGGTTTCTCAGTTTGAGGCACAGTAACTTGTCTCACCTTCCAGACTAGTACTGGAAACATGAACAAAGTAGGCACCGTTCCCTGGTTCAGTGTTGGTATATGGTGTAATAAATACTGCCACTTAGTGTGGAAAAAAGTCTGTTCATTTTTGTCATACGCAGTAACATGGAACAACATTATGTTGCAAGTTCATTGCCTCTGACCTCATGCTTGCTAAATGGCATCCATAAATACTGAACATGCCTGTGACATATTTTTGGTATCTCAGATTACACATTTCTAGAGTTTAGGGAATGCCTGACCAGGGGTGAACTTCTCTGGCACATCATCTTTTTTCCAGAACATATTGTTCTTGGATCTATCCCAAAACATACACAGGGATGGTCCAACGTTTCTGTAGACAGTCTTTTTCTTTTGCTTGGGCAGTTCAACTTCTGGTTTGGATGCAAACTAATCCTTAACAATATCGTCATCTAAGCCTGTTTATTGTTTACTGTTAGTCACTTAAGAAAAATAAAGAGTGTTCTAGAAAAATCCAATCAATTAAAGTAAAATCAGCCAATGTTCAACCAACCCCTTTGTACTTGGTACTTCTTAATCCGTTGTATTCATTGTTATTCAGATTTTTCATGAAATGCCAAAACACACTTAAGAACACTCCTTTTCTGTGTCCCTTATTAATTTAATACCATTTTCTCAAGGCACTGTCCTGCTATCTTTAAAGATAACATAAAACTCCCCTTGGCTTCAATATCAGCAGAAAATTACCCTAAGTGAACAGTTTTGTTAGTTGGAAATTGTTTATTTCTTAAAGGACTTAGTCCTGTGACTAACTGAATGTCTGCTAGCAAGGCTCGATGTCATTCAGCTTCCACTGATGTCCATGGGAGGCTGAGATCACTAAGTAACTTGCAGTACTCCATCAAAATTAACAGAGAAAATTAATTTCAAGTAAAGTGTAAAACATGAAGTAACACGTTCTCTGCCATCTGTATTTTTTTTAATCACAGTATATAACCTGAATTCTGTGTGGAAATTATACCTTTTCAGCTATAACAACTTTTTCCAAGGTTTAGACACATTCTTACAATGAGAAATGTTTGCCACATTCTGTTCATGCTCATAAGGTCGTGACTAAGATAAATAGATTTCAGAGAAACAGTAGAGTGGGAGTATGTGGGAGGAATTTCATATTACTAGCTCATTTTTTAGCAGATAGAATTTTAAAAGCTTGTTGAATTTTGTGCTTGATTCCATTAGAAGGGAATACGACAATGGTTCATATAGACTATACATCCTTATAGAATAATACAATTTAGTTTGGTATGAAATGGAATATATCATGGAAAGCTACTGAATAACATCTGAGGAAAACAACTCTAAATCCTGACATTTAGAAGCATGGCAAATGGATGTCGATGGCGACAAGACTTTAAATAACTTTAAAAGGGTGTAAGACTTGGCCCAGTTTCTCTCTGAGCTAGTGAGAGGACTCCCAGTGCGTGTTAATGAGAACTGGATGAGGCACCAAATCCCGAGGTCTTTATTTGGCATGCCATAAATCCCCACTCTGGCACAACCCTGCTGGAACTGTGTCCTGGGCTCTCTGTGCCTCCACCAAGACTGCCACTCCCGTTGACCTCCATCAGGTTGCTTCAGAGACTTGTGGTGGAGCCAAAGCAAGATTATTTTTGGGGTATTTCAGCTGCAATAATAGATTTCTTTCGGGGAAGGTGAAGGTCATGTTTAAGGAGGAGCTGGAGGCCATTGTACAGCAAGGAAACTATGATATAATTGCTGTAACAGAGACGTGGTGGGAAGACACACACAAGTGGAGTGCTGTGATCGATGGCTACCAGCTTTTCAAAAGGGATAGGCAAGGAAAGCGAGGTGGTGGGGTGGCCCTCTATGTTAGGGCCAGTTTTGAATGTTTAGAATTTAACAGTGTGAATCACAGTGTTGAGTGTGTATGGATAAGAATTAAGGGGAAGGCCAACAAGCCAGACATCGTGATGGGAGTTTGCTATAGACCCCCTAATCAGGATGTAGAATCTGATGAAACATTCTATAAACAGCTGGCAGAAGTCTCACGATCATCTGCCCTTGTTCTTGTGGGGGACTTCAACTTCCCAGATGTCTGCTGGAAATACTACACAGCAGAGAGGCAGCAGTCCCAGAGGTTCCTGGAGTGTGTGGAAGACAACTTCCTCACACAGCTGGTGAACAAACCAACTAGGGGAAGTGCCCTACTGGACCTACT
>NW_009647024.1:385219-391552 GCF_000708025.1 Charadrius vociferus
CTTACAAATATCTAAAGGGTGGGTTGAAGGAGGATGGAGCCACACTCTTCTCGGTGGTTCCCAGTGACAGGATGAGGGGCAATGGGTGCAAGTTGGAACATAGGAAGTTCCGTTCCAACACACGGAAAAACTTCTTTACAGTGAGGGTGACAGAGCACTGGCACAGGCTGCCCGGGGATGTTGTGGAGTCTCCTTCTCTGGAGATTTTCAAGACCCGCCTGGATGCAGTCCTGAGTAATGTGCTCTAGGCAATCCTGCTTTAGCAGGGGAGTTGGACTAGATGATATCTAGTGGTCCCTTCCAACTTTGAAAATTCTGTGATTCTGTGAAAGCCACGAGTAAGACCTCGTCCAGAGAGATTTCCACAGGAAGGAGCGTGGGGAGTGACTGTAAGTGAGAATGGACCAGGAAGAAACAGGGCATCCAGCTGATGAGTTTAAGCCTTTTCTCCAAGTTTTATCCGTCATATAGGTATAATCTGATCCATAGGCAAGCATATGTCTTGGTAACAGAGGGATAACTGAAAGCATAGTAACAAACAGTCCAAAGTGTGGGCCCTTGAGGGACAGCAAGAGATGAACTTCAGCAATGACAGAGAGAAACAGGACAGCCTTAGTGCAGGAGCCAAGGAGAGGAGTCAAGGAGAAGCCCCCGGCTGAGGAATGCTGGAGGTGTTATCAACAGCCATAGAAATCAAAAGATAAGAAAAGGCTTAGCAGAAAAGGTTGAGAGGTTTTATGTGTCACCATCCTCTGTTGGCTTGATCCCATCTTCCCCTCTCATTGCATTCTGTTGTAAAAGAGTAAAGCTGGATTTGTGACATGACTGCAATATTCAGTAGACTTAATATTACAACTGCAGAATAATGACTTTACTGGAGAATGAACTCAGGAAAAAAGTGGTTATTCTAGACAAAATATCAATCTAAATCACAAAAGCAATAGAAACAGATCTACGAGGAAAAGCTTTTTTTAACATGTGATCAGTTTTACCAGCACAAGACCTTTTCTAACCCTTTAAATTCTATGACCTGGTTTCCTTTGGAGCCCTTGGGACAAAAAATCCAGTGCTAGGCACAGACTCAAAACTTCTACTTTTCCCATGGGTGCAGGTAGTGGTCCTTTACAAGCCAAACCCCATGTGCAACGTATTGCACATGCATTTTTATTTCTCAATTGGGCTGTCTCATTAACCTTGCTCTTCCCTCCTATGTGCTTGATAACACCTCTAGCCTTCCTCAGCTTGAGACTTCTCCTTGGCAGTAGCAGTGGCAAAGGGAGTACTGGAGATGCTCCTTTGCAGCCATCTGGAGGGTCTGAGGGTGCTCTTGGGATGAAGGCTCATGGCGCTATGCCCAGGGATTATCCGTGCAGATCAGCCCACCTACTGGGCCTCCACGATGGCTAATGTGGCTTGGGCACTGCTGTTTGCACTGGGAAGCTGAAAAGAGGGAGGGTTTCCAGCAGTACCATGACACCGAGGTGACTCTTCCAAGCATGCCGCCTGGTCCCTTTCTTCCCTTGGGCATGAGCAGGGCAAGCAGGGTTATGATATTGGTTTATAGACTCAATGAATAAACTTAACAAGGAAAAAATGGTTTGCTGTCTAGTGCTAGTTACGTGCCACTGGCAAGTCCTACTCACCAGCTGTGGTTAAAGGTTTGCTCATGCAGTCTGGAGATGCACCGAACCTGCATTTACAGCAGCACTTGAGGGTATTGAATCTACCTGTGCCATTCCCTCTTTCAACCTTCTGTACCTTTAACTGGGATGCTTGCATTCACTCTAAGATAACTAAGCGAGAATACCTGTCAAGAAGTAATGAGTATTTGCCAAGCAACCACGTTAATCACCTCATTTCAGTCTGCTTGTATACTTACAGCAACGTGACTGCACGGTGTGCCTCACTTGGTATTCACGCGAAAAGTCACACGAGCCCTGGGGAGAATGGCAAAGCTGCCCAGAAAGACCTGGGAAGCACTGCAGTGTGGGAAGGACCACACGTAGTGACCCCCAGGAGTAGGCAGCAGGTGCTGCCAGGAAGTTGGTTTCCTCTCTGGAGGGGCTATGTTGGTGTGTGTTGGCTTTGTTTGGTTAATTAGACAGATACTGCATCTTCATGCTCATAGCCAGTGGTGACTCACTTTAAAGGAAGGGCTGAGAAGTCAAGAAAGGGGCAGAATAAAGAAAATCCACAGCAGGATGTTTGCTATGCTCTGGCTCCTCTGCATTTAACCAAAGTTTTTTAATCCTTGTGTTGAGCTTTTCCATCACAAGTTCATTTCAAATGCAGGCTCAGTGTTTTGAAGGGCACTTGGTAATGTTTTTATCCAGATTCAGATTATTTGCAATCCAGAGGGAAAGCATGCATTCTTTGCAAGACAAGTAGAAAAAGTATCTGAACACAAATCAAAAGAATGATTACGGCACACATGCTCTGTACCCATTACTGAATCCCCAAGGCTCTTTCTGTTTGTTTAGGCGCTTTTTCTTCTGCTGCTTCTGGTTGGACTGGGTGTAAACTTAGCAATGAATAAGAATGGTTAAAATGGATAACATAAAAAGATGTGACATTCTTGAAAGATCCCATGTTTCAAACTTAGATTCAAGTGAAAGCTACCAAAGGAACACCTCCCAGTGGTCTCACATAGATCTTTCTTCAGCACATCAGAGGTTTGCATATCCATCTGTCATAGGGTGCTCTTCTGATCTCATTTCAATCCCCGGCAAGCTCAGACTCACTGTGTAATGAAAAATGGCATTTGCACAAAGTGGAGAGAAAAAGCATTGTTTCTACAGCACATTATGTTTTACACTGCTCATGAGACGGGATTTCATATGCCATGAAAAAACATTATCTGTAAGTTACTGTGCATGCTAGAAAAATCAACATTGTGGCTTTAAAAGAGAAGTCTTGTTTCTGAAAATAGTTTATCTCTCACATTTCCCTACCCACAAAGTAACCTGCATTTATAAGCAAATCCACTCAACCCCCTAATAATGACCTAGAGTAAACATCTGACATGCACTGCTTTCAAGCTCCTCTTTGTTTAGGCATGAATTGTTCATTTTTATGTCCTTTGTATACTGCCTAAAGGAAAGATAAATGATACAAGGGATGTTTTACATTATCAATTGTGGCATAGGTTATGCCTGTGTTTATCTGATTCTCTTTTATTGCATTAAAAATGGTAAGATAAACTGCCATGCATAAAATGGTCATTAATTTCAGGGCACATTTTCACATTGGATTTTTAATTTAAAATATATTAGATGCAAGATAGCCAGTTGTCAAGGTTCCTAGTAATTTGCAAAACCTGTGGCAACCTCACGTAGTAAAAAAATTCTTCTTAGTATCAGTGGTCAACTCATTTTAAAATGAGTGCCTGCTCTGTTTGCATTAGGAAACACCTATTTTCCTGCCTGCCCAATTTCACAGTTCAATCAGCTGTGGCAGTTTTGGAGTGTCCCATCTCACTGAGCGCACCCTCTGCTGCCGTCCACCTGTGCCAAACAAAATGGCAAGATCAAAACCTGTTAAATGTGAGACTACACAGGGTGGAGGGGTGGGAGAAAAGAGCATGGCGGATATGTTCCCATAAAATACCTGTTTATCTGAGTGCACCCTCCATGCTTGCTGCAATTTTCTGTCTTGGGAGAGCTTAATAAAATCAATACAGAACGTTGAAGGGGAAAAAAATAAAGCAGAAGGTATGTACTTTTTTTTTTGTTCTGGGCTTAAGATTTTTTTGCTACTTGGAAGGACTCACTGTCACATACACTACTTACTTTATCTGAAAGTAGTTGAAGGTACAAACATAAATCTATCAATGAAGCAACTTGCTGCCTTGCTTTTCAGCTCTGGATCTTGCAAACAATGGCCAGTTTTCAGAGTTTTCTGAGAAAAAAAAACACTAGAAAAATTTTTACTGCAGAGGCTGTACCTCAGCCTACTATCACGCCAAGAGCTGAAGCACCATCACAGCTGAGGATGCCTAATGCTTCCTAGCAAATGTACCAGTCTTCAGGCTCTCACAGCTTTGCCATGGCTTGGTCTGGCATTTCTGTGCTTCCTCCTGCAGGAGGAAAAGAAAAAATGTTTTGAGCTTTCAGCAAAAAGCATTTGGTGAGCTCTGAGAATGAAGCTAACAAACACGAGGCAGTTTTGTTAACAGCCCTGGATTTTGTTTATTTTGTATCTTTGATGGCCTCTTGTAGTCTGAAAATTAGCAAAGGAGTTGTCCAGCTCCTAGGCAGGTGTCTTTTGATGTCCTCATGGAGAACTACTAGGATGTGGCTAAGACTGCAGGCTGATCTGCTGCATGCTGAAAGAATTCAGTGAGCTCTATTCCAAACTTTTTCCCTCACGGTTTTTGTTTTTTTGAGGGCTGTTTTATATGTAACAGGGAGAATTATACTTCAGGTAAATACCATCCTCCTGATCTAACACAGAGCAGTGAGGAACAGCTCTGCGGGATGCCTTCATGTGCTCAGTTGCCGGCGGGTGAAGAACAATCTTTGAAGACGCTGCCGTTTTCCAAGCAGGCCTTTGCAATAATCTTGACCACTAAATTTCAAACCTGGCAAAACCTGCGACTGTCAGGCATCTCGAGGGGACCACTTCCAAAGTGCAGGGGGTGACTTTTCCCCTCTTCTGTGGAATCACCTCACTCCTCCCCACCAAGAGAGGGGGTGGGATTACCTCATTTCTGACACCACAGAAGCAGATGGGTAATTTATTTTCCACAGAAATTGTGCTTTCATTGCAAGTGGTCTGGGCATCTCACCTCCCACTTCCCTGATGGGGTCTTCATCTGATGCCCAGGGAGGCAAAGGGCAGGTGGTGGCAGAGACCCCGGGGACCCAGGGCTCGGTGTTGCATCGCGGGGCTCTGCACTCTCTGTGTGGAGGAGAGGATGTAGCTGAGGTCGGCGAGGGGAGCTGTGGGCTGGGGTTTGAATGAGTTCACTTGTCGTTTTCTTAGTCCTTATAGCTTCTGCGATGTAGTTGGGCTGCTTCACGACAGATGTGAAGTTAAGGTCTACTGGTTCCAGTCTGAGATCATAGCAGGACCCTGGAGTTAAACAGAGTGCTGGACATGGGAATTATGCAAAATGTAGACTCTGGGACACTAGAAGACATCATGCATTTAGCTTTTTTGGCTTTCTCTGTGGCTGCACCAATCCTCACCAGTTTGCTGCACAGCTCTGTAGGAAGGGAAATGACAACGGGCTGTATAGTCTTATCCTCAACGCCACTTCAAAATTACACTTCCCTGAGGGTTATATCCCACTATTGACTGACTCTAAATAACAGTAGTCAAGTTCATGGTCTTCGATAAAATAAATCTTACTTAAGGGCTAACATAAACAGAAAAGAAACCACATCGCTGTATAGAGGGCACAAAACAGTTACTGGGAGGTGAGGGGGAGGAAAAAAGATTGAATTAATTTTATTTAATATTACCAAAAGTGCAAGGAGGTGAAGGTAAAGTCAGTTACATCATTTTGCTTGCTGTTATTCTCCAGCTCCCAGTGAGCTACATGGGCAGGATGCTGTGCAGAGAGAAGACGGGTGACCATGGGTAGGCAAGAAGCCAGACAGGGCCCTCTGCAGAGGAGAAAGGGGCATGATGTGAAGGAGCTGGAAGGACAGAATTCTCATTTTCAAGTCCATCTCTCCCTTTTACCACCTCTCCTGTCCCTGTCTGCAGAAGTGTGTCAGCAATTTACTGGTACATGGCACCTACCTTAGAACATAGCAATGCTGTACCCCATCTGTCTGGGGCTAGTGATGGCCATGACAGCAGTCCAATCAGAGCAGCATGAAGCACAGCACCTGCTAACTACTCAGATATTTGACCTGTTGCCTGTACCATTTTGGCATCCCACACTGAACTCCATGATGACTTTCCCAGTAGCTGGCTGGGCTTGCTGGGAGCCAGCTTGCATGTGCCTGAGCCACACAACAGGCCCAGCACCTGGTGTAGCCACAGCACACCATGCTTGCCTCTAGAGAAAAATCTGGGGCAAATCCAAAGAAAATAAACGTCTAAAATAAAGTTACTACTGTAGCCATTTCCTTCCAGCCTTTAACCACCTTACTGCCCCCCAGACTCCAAGGGTTTGCTCGTGAACTGAAGGATACCTGTGACTATAACGCCCTCCCCAAAAAGTGCTCTGCCTGGGAGAAGGGTTCTGCTAAGTTTGATTGCCAGCATTAGCTCCTTGTGGTCCCTCAGCTGATGTTCAGGCAGTGCAGCAACAGCTGGGCTGGTGTTACCTCCATCAAGCATCTAGAAAATGGCAATTTCCCATCTGGAAAAACCCACTCT
>NW_009647024.1:391832-409182 GCF_000708025.1 Charadrius vociferus
TCTTTCCCTGAACATTAAGGTGAAACTTCTTCAATTTTGGGTGCCAGCTCACACTAAACAACTGCTCTTCTTTCCAAGTGAAAGCTGAGCAAATATTTGGTGGTGAATAATTTATTCAATCATTGTTGCTTCCTTCCGTTCCCTCTCCTCCTCTCTAGAAACCCAGAGTCCTGTCTTTGCTGGCAACATAGCCCAAATAAACTCAATGTCCTGTGGTGGGAGGCAAAGAGAGAAGTAGTTAAGTTGTAGAGGCAGATCCCCTGTCCCCTTCCAGAAATGAGTCACACCATATGTATTTGCAGAGTAATGCTCTTTCATGTGAGACTGAACCTGAGACCTCTTGGCAGCAAGAAGCAATCTTCTCCACACCCACCTCCCCCATCTCCTGCCCCCCCCCAGATGCTGTTTCTAACTGAACCAGGCGGGCTGTGTTTTCTGTCCTAGAGGTCTGGGTTTTAATCCTTTGCATCACTGCTGCATTCATCACTAAGATGACCATGTTTTAATAGGAGAGGAAGACATATCTGTGTGGAGTTGGTGTGAGACTGTGGGTTTATAAAGCAAGCTGAGGTCCTTTGGGAGGAGAGGCACCACAGAAATGGAAGATCATAATCATTATCGCCATTAAACACACAAAGCAAGAAAATTAATACTTTCCCCCCGAATAAAAAAATCACTCTTTTGTGGTGGAGTGTTCCAGCACTTCTCACAGAGAACATCGCACTAATCAGTTTATTAGGCAGTCGCAGGAGCAAGTGGGTAAAGAAGAGGCAGAAAGGGAGACTTTCTTTTGTCTCTTGTTTTGCTGGGAGGAGGGAAAGGCAGAGTGGCGGGAAAGGGAGATAAGAAAGAGCTGTCCTCTTACTGCAGTAGCTCTCCATTTATTAAAAACAAAAACACCTGGAATTTGTGGTGAAAAGGTGCCTGTGTCCATATTCATCCTAAAATACAGAGGGGCTGACTGTAGCTGTCTTCTGTGTTTCCCCAGGGCAATAAAAGAGATCAAGTTTCCCCCTAGCTGGCTGCATTGACTGGCAAAGCACAGGAAAGGTGGGAGCACAGAGGAGAGGAGCAGCGGCTTCCTTGGCCGGTGCCTCCCCAGCCCTGCACGCAGCGACACAGGAGCTGAGGGAATTGGGCTCTTTCTGCCAGCTTCAGCAGGCTTTGTGGCAGGCCCTACAAAAACACCACAGAACATCAGATCCTAATTGTCTTGGGGCTTATTAGGCAAATGCGTAGCTGAAAGTAAAAAATAAAGAATAAAAAAAAAAAGAAAAAAAAAGAAAAATGTTTCTCTTCCTCCCTACTGTTTCTCTTCCCGCTCTCAAACTTCTGAACTTGAGATAGTTTTATTTTACCTTATATTGTAAATTATGACTGACAACACCATGTAAGAATGTGAGGAAAATAAATTAAAAAGAAAAGATCACCCTAACGTCAAAACTCAATGATAAAATAGCATTTTAAAAATAATTTTTTTCATGTATTTGGATTAACATACCAAGGAAATGACAGATATTAGCTGATGATAAATGTGTGTGAACATATAAATGTGTGTGACTGGCTAGCTGTTGAGTCATGTCTGAAGGGATTGCTCCCTGCTAACATGGAAAAAAGCCTGGAAATCGTTCTGGTGATGTCTCACATAAGTAAGAGCTATATAACTGAAAGCTGTCCATGGTTGGTCTGAACGTATATTCCTTAATTTTTCCATTTTACGTTTTCTCTAACAGTAATCAGCACCCAGAAGGGTTTTAAGTTGGGCAAGTTGTTCTCTAGATAAAGGGTGCTTCAGTAATCCTTGTTACACTGAAATAAATTCTAAACATTCCCTGTGAAGACAAGAGAAATAGACTTGATGTCCTGAATTACCAAGGAATGGTTTCACCAGTGGCGGCATGAAAGCCAGAGAATTTGGCTGCACAATGGGCAGGTATGACCTCAGGTATATATAATTTGTACACATTTGTTTAATATTGTCAAGTATTGCTATTTACAGTCTTTCCTGCTAAGCTTGTGTTTATTTATGACATTATTGTCACGATATGAGGGATGCAAATCTGCAGTCAGTCTTCTACTCCGCTCAGGGTCCTCTCAGTCTCCGGATTGGGCAGGTGGGCAGAACGAAACCCTCAAGGTGCAGTGTGCAGACCACGAACTCTGCCAGCCTCCTTGATATTGCATCTATTCTTCCATCAAAGCAATTATCCAGTGATGCGGCCAGTGCCCAGAAAAATCTCCCTGCCAGAAATACCGAAAGACCTGTCACAGAAATGAATGAGACCCGGGTACGTCTTTCCTTTAATTCAATAGTTTCAGTATTTTTGACCCCCAACAAAGCAGTGTAGATGAACAGGACGAGGGCAAAAAGGTTTTTTTGGAAGAAGGCAAAGGAGCAATAAGTCAGAGTGACAGTGGATGATGTTTCTCCACTCCCATGGAGGACAGGATTGCTCACTCATCTTCTGCTCCTCATCAGCTGATGGAAGACTTTGTTGGTAGGAGATTGCCAAATCTCAGTCCCAGTGTTCGTCATATGCACCTGGATGGGGTAGCAATTAACACAGGTCTGCTCCTGCCCTTGTTATGTACTGTCTTATCAACTGTAAAATCTGTGTAATTGGTTTCCACCTGACATTGGGATCTTAACTGGTGTGTCACCTTGTCTCTGAAGCCCTTGTGAGAGTTGCAGCAATATGGGTATTAGACATTTCAAAGCGATGCCTGCTCCTGCTTACCTACATACTCTTCTCTGAGATACCTGCTTTCAGATTTTAAGTCCTTCACTCTCGCTGGATCACTAGCTTTGACTGCCATGTTTCACTGCAAATGTTCAATTTATGCAAATTCTTTTAAACTCAGTTGCTACTGAAGGGACAGATGGTTGGCTCATGCAGCCTTGCAAAACCTAGGACACAGGGCCATGTCCCTTGTTTTAAATGCTCAGTGATTCAGAAGAAGGCTGGGCGTGCAGCGAGTCCTGAATTTTGTGTAAGGCTTGCTTGTTTTCTAGGCTGCAGGCATTATGGGATTACAGAACTGGAGCAGTCCTTGAAATAAAGTTGATTCGAGCCACCGATGATTCTGTCTACATAACAAAAAGCCAAGAAGATCAATAGATCAAAGCAGCTGGTGTCCAAAATCTGCATGAGAGGCATTTCAGAGGTTTTACTTTGAACTGGGGACAGCCTGGGTGTTATTCACCTCTCAAGCATGCTGCTGCTCCAAGCCAACCATGCAAATGTCTGACCCCATGTCATATCGGGACAGATACAAGTGGCCTGCAGTGTCTTTACACCCAGTGTCCAGTGCTGGGATATATCCTGGGATATAATGGGCGGTGATGCCACCTTTTCATCCAGGTGTTGCCTTCATCCAAGTGTTCCTATCTGCTGTCAGCTCCCTCCTTGAGCTAAGCTGATGGGCCTCTCTTTCTCATCAAAGGACACTTCTTCCCTTGAAGCTCAGTTCTGGTCTCAAGGAAATGTTAACAAATAGGTAGGAATGTTCATATTTTTAAAGTTATAAAATAATGAAATTAAGAAAAAATGACATCTGCAGTGTACATGCAAGTGCTTCTGCCACCCCCCTGTGTGACCCTGTGTGATTGCCAAGGCACTTACACAGACACAAAGTAAGACACTCTGTCAGGATATTGCACTAGTTTTGGAAGTGATTTACCACCTTAACTAATTATCATTCTGTGCTATTCATCCTATTTGCTGGTTAATATATTCTTTTTTTTTCTTTTTTTTTTTTTCTGCTAGTTATCCCATGACATTTTTGAGGAAGCTCCCTGTAAACTTGTGCAAGAAACTGTCATTATTATCCTCATATCTCACTTACCTCCCTTTCTCCATAGTGTCTATAAAAGCCCAGCAATGCTCAGTCAGCAGATTTGCTACGAGTGTTCCTACCCTGCTGAAAAAAATGTACTGGATAAAATGACAACAGAACTCAGACTTTATATGTATGAGAGCTGGTGGCATCTGAAATCTGGATAGGCAAAATTGTTCTACCAAATTTTCTTTATTCCAGCTTCCACAAAAATAATTAAAAAGAAACAATCATGGGTTTCTTGCTCAGCAAACATATTTGATTTTAAGAATGAGTTGCTGTTGGAGATAGAAGTGTCCCAGAAAACGTGATACTAAAGCATAGTGGTTAGCCACCTGTGGAAGGCACCCAGCAGTGCCAGAAGGTTTAAAGGTGAAATGGCTGAGCTGAAGCAAACACAACTCACTGAAACTGGAAAATTTATCTGAAAATTTATGCATGGAAAATGCAGCATTTAACTTCAAAAATGAATGACCTGGAAAATCTGGCATGCTAGTTTTTGGATTGTTGGGATTATCATTAAAACATTAAAAAAGCATTAAAGATCACAATGGAATCTAATTAGCACAGTTTCTTCAAAGGAAAATAGTGACTCTCTAATCTCCTAGAATGCGCTAATAAACCAGTAGGGGATAAAAATTATTTGGACTTTTGATAGTTTTCAGTATAGTCCACTAAGACAAGCTAACGAAAGAAATAAAGTGGCCAGGTAGACAGAGGAAAAACTTTCCTGCTTTGGAAACTTGGTAAGGGACACAAAAGAAGAAGAATAAGCTGTAAATTGCTGAAAAGGCAAAGGTTAACAGTGGGAACTTTTAAATGTGTTTTTAATAGAAAAGGTTTCAGCTTAAAAAAAAAAAAAGTAGATCTATTTAAATCATATTGTCTCATAGGAACATGTTAATTTCAATTAATTTTGCTATGGGAAAGGTCAAAATGAGTCATCTGAACTTTACAGTTTTAATTACGTTGCAACATTTCATTATAACTAGAATTTCATTTCATGACATGAACATTCAAGGTTACTATTTTACTTATATTTACAATTTACTATAGAAGTCAAATTGCTAAAGAAAAAATATTTGGGCAAAGTTGAAATTAAATGTATCAAAACTACAGAGCGTAAAATATCTTAGTTGTCTTAAATCCTTTCCCCCTCCCCCAACTTTTTTTCCGCATGAAATTGAATTTTTTTCTGGATAAGATTTTTTTTTTTTTAAAGAAGCAAGCTTTCATACTACTGACATTTTCTTTAGGGTGGTGGTTTGTTTCATTTAATAATAAAAAACGTGGACCAAGTCCCACTCTAGAATTAGCATTCCCTGACCTATTTGTTAAAATCCAAAAAAGAATAGGCGAAGTTGAGTTAGAGCTCTTGCGGTAATCCTCACATTAACGTTAATCAAACACTGAAAAGATTTAGAGGAAATTCCCATGCTGAGGCAAGCAAGATGAACACGGGGATGCAGCCTGGCAGGTGAGACTCAGTGTTTCTATCTGAGCTGTAAGGGGGAAACTGTCTGTCCTGTGCGTACGTTATTTTTCAGATGCTAAGGGCATGTCTACAGGGCACATCCACAATGAGTTTACTGATTTAATACCCAACAGAGCTCATTTGTTGTGCTCACAAATAGTTCTGTGTGGAGATATCAGTAATTAAGTGCAGATATTCAGAAAATAGACCCAGAGTATAATTTTCCAAAACATGTAAAAGTCACCTGGGCATCACTGCTGTGGGCAAACAGATGAAGACCTTAGCTCAGCAACAGCAACAGTCAGCAACTATGCCAGGGCATAAGGATCCATCATGAATAACTTCAAGAAGAACACACAAGAGACCACAATGCAATCCTATACATCAAGCATATGCTCTCAGCTGCAGGGCTGTGTTCAGTTCTCACCACTCTGTCCCACAGATGTGACAGAAACGGTAAAAACTCAGGGACAACGTCAGACGCAAGAAAGCTTTAGAGGTATGGAGAAGCTCTCATGCTGTGAAGTGTGGATAAGACCAGCAGCGCTCACATACGTGCTTTGCCCCACAAGGAGCATTCCAAGGTCGATAGGATGCTGAGCTCTGTCCCCTGAGTGAGCATCAGTGCTGAGGTATGTGTGAACACGGGCCTGGACAAAGAACATGCATGGCTCCAGCCTCAGGAAACGTCTTCACTGGAACTTCCAAGTGCAGGCTGATCCTGCGGGGAGAGCACCACAGAGAAAGGGAGACAATGAAAGTATGTCAAATAATAAATGGTACGTAAAGGTGCATAAAGGGTTAATAAAGCCATATTTAATTAAGTTAAAGGTGTCATCTTAAAAACAAAGTACTTGCTTTTTCACAACAGCACATAAACCAGATTACAGAACTCGTTGCCACCATGCAGAACTGAGTCAGATTTAGCAGAATCATGAGCAGAGGTAGAGTGTGCGAATATCCAACGGTAAAGTGGTAAATAGTTTTCAGCAGCACTCTGTAAGCATAAACAGTCTTGGTTTTGAGTATATAGTCTTTCTGTAATGAGGTTGGACAGAAAAATCAGGTCAATTATTTTTAAGATAGAGTTTTGGGTATTTATATAGTACTGAAAGTCTTTGGACTTTATGGAATTCTGGAAATCAAGGCAAACATCTTGTTCATAGGGAATACTATACTCAGTGTATGAATGTTTGTCCTGGTTTGAGCGACACGTAACTAATTTATCTTCTAATGCTTGGGAAAACTGCACTTTTAGAAGACCGTAGTGTCTGAAGTTGTGAAAGTATTTACTTCATAGACAGCTCTGGTATGTGGGTTTCAAGGTCTCAGTGTTTTCGAGCTTACCAGGTGCAGGGATGAGGAGGAGGGAGATCCGGGCACTTGACCCAAGCTGGGCAACAGGATTATTTCATACCACAAATGTCACATTCAATAGAAATTAGAAACTTAGCTGTGAAATTCGATCTTCCTTTGTGGCTGCCATCCTGAGAACTTTTTGCCCCGGTGCCAGACCCCCGAGCCCTCCCCTTCCTCCCAAAGCCGTAGCGCACGTGGTGTCCAACATTTGCTGTCCACTGCTGGGAGTGCACAGCTTTCTACTGGTATAATTGGCTGAGCATAATCCTTGTATATTTTATACTCATATTTGGATCAATACTGGTTCTTTAGTATTCTTAATGTAAATTATCTAGTCTTATTCTATTAAATCTGCTTATATTTCAATTCCCAGGTTTCCTTGTTTTTTTTTCTGATTCCCCTTCCTGGGTGGGGAGGGGTCATTAGGTAATAGAATAATTATCTAAATGACAATAAATTGTTGTGGGTTTCTCAAACCGTAACACTGTTAAATCAATGTAGGGAATGCCCTTGAGAGAACGATGCCATCCAAAAATTCTGCAAACAGACTTTAAATTACATAATAAAGTCAGTTTTTTTATCTTTGAGCCCAGTAAGTATTTTCTGTTTGGGTAAGAATAAAGACTGATAGTTTCTCTCTGAAACCAGTTTGACAGATACAAATACTCGGTAGGGAGAGCTTTATCCCATCCACAGATTTGGTGTGCAAGCTCCTCATCCCAGCTATAGATCTCTCACACTACAGCAGGAAGAGCCCCTAAAGCCTTGGGGTTCTGCTGGGGGCATTTTCCCCTGCGGAAATGAGAGGCAATGGCATTTGAGCACAGCCGCAGACGTCAGGAGTGGGCGGCAGTCCTCGGAGCTGTGGGCTTTCTGGGTGACTCTGGGGTGTGAGGAGGTGTGATGCCCCAGCCCCAGCCCATGCCTGGCAGATTGTGAGGCTGCCCCCCTCCTGCTGGCTCGGATCTGCACCACGAAACCTCACCCTCTAGCTTTTTGGGGTGAGAGACAAGCTTTGAGGTCTCATCCATTAAGCACATTTTATTGCTTTTCTCTATAAGGCCGTTTTTTAAAAAAACTTTTGCATGGCTTGAAACAGCCACCAAACCCACCGTGGTTTTGTGCAATGAAACCAAGCAACTCAAAGCCAAGTTGAAAGGAACTGTGGCAAAATAACACCCATGGGCAGCTGGGACGCTCCTTGCCCGGTTTGGTGACGATACTTTTAGATTCACCTTTGATCTAACGCCTGGGCAGCTCTATCTGTTTCTAAAAAAAGCCCTTCTGCTTCATGAATATCTTTTTAGCTAGTTGAAAGTGTTCCTGTATTTGTTTAAGTGAAATGAGCTGGTCTGCAAATGACTGTGTGTGATTTGTGCAAATTTAGACCCTGCTTTCTGGCCTACAGATGTCCCAAACCACTGCTTACCCATTTCAGTTTTTCCTCATGGATTAGAAAAACTCCACAACCTCTTGCTATGAAAATGAAAAAAAATTAAACAAAAATTACATAATTTCTTCTGCACTGCTGTGTATGGAGGTTCTTTGAGCATATAGTAGATATCCATGTGATTTAAGTGAAGCTGCCTATTTTTAACACAATATGAAACCTATCTGAATACAAATACATTCCATGTGGCACTTTGTAGTAGTGTCTTGAAAATATTGTAATAATTAGCAGGCAGCCACAATAGAAAGCCTCTTAATTCTGCACTGCTATCCTCCCATTCCTTGGTACCACAGAGGAAACAGAATAGGTCACATCTGCAGTATTATGTAGGGGTTTGTTTGATATACAGTACTGCATTATACACGTATTCAAAGCCGTAATAACACTAAAGCGTGAAATAGCTTACTCCCGAAAATATTCATGTCAGGATGTAGATGCAGCCTCTTGCTCCTGAGCCAGCATATACATCTGGATCAATGACCAGAACTGGCAGGGGTCTGCTGGAAGGAATCCATTACCGGGGTCTGCTACACCGCAGTTTTCTGCAGAGAAGCTGAACAGTGGGATAGGAGCAATCAAAACACATATACGATAAATCACTGGCAAAAATCTGCTATGTTCAGTTTCCATAACATTTTCCCTCTATTGTCACCTTCTATTAGAACCAACTTTTTTTATATAGCAGAACAACGATAAGGAAAATGTCTTGCTGGAGTCTAGGCCTTTGTGCCACTGCCCTTGGAATCAATTTCTTTATTCTTAGCCTGACCTTGGTATCCATTTTCCTCAGTATTCAGTTCAGCTGTAAAATCCTGAACTTCTTTAGACCTTACCGCATCCCCCAGATACCCAGCGCAACGGACATTTGTACAAGGAAACTGTAGACTGAAAGGCTCTTGCAAAGAAAAATCATAACTAGATAAACAGACCTGAATGCACTCAATCTAACATGTGCCTCATTTACACAAAACACCATTAGCCCAATCCTGTTTGCTCAGAGTACAGCAGAGGCAACTTAGCTTGCATGTCTGAATAGGGGCTGTAGATAACATGCTGTGTCTTCAGACATGCAAGAACTATTTCCATAATATTTAAGGAAAAATATGTTGTATTTAATCCATCACCAGTGCGTTCATGGAGCATAAGGATTGGATTTCTTTCTTCACATTTTTACATTGCTGCCTGCATTAATATTAGGCTGGGATTGAAGTGAAAATGAAGTGCCAATTTCCGCATACAAGCTAGGGAAGACAAGCAACAAATAAAACAGAAAAAAGAAACCACCTTACCAGCCAAAGAAATAAAAACACATTGAAAATGAATAATGTGCATTGCAGAAGCTCTCGCTGTCTCTCCGTGGCTCACGCAAGCCCCGCTGGGAAGCCGTTGGTGAGGAGCAGCCTGCTGCTCCTCGGGGCACTGGTCGTTGGCAGAAGGGAGTGAGGAGGGCCAGGGCTGGCTGCTGCGGGGTGGCCAACACGCCCCAGGGGAGGTAGCGCGACTCCTGCACGGGGGCCAGTAGAGTAGCCACAGCCCATCAGCAGGACATTGACCCCCTTCGCCAGAGGGTCTTCACCCTGCAAATGGTATGGCTCTCAGAATAGCCATGTGTGCCAGGAGCTGAGCAAAATGAAAAAAAAAGCGATCAGTCGTGGAAGAAGTCCGGGGAAGGTGCTGGTGGTCCCTTGACAGCTCTGCTGTGTCACTGCAGAGAGCCTGGCTGCCAGTTTACCAGCAAATGCTTCAAGCAGTCCAGTCCCAGCAGAAGCCGTCTAAGCAGGGCTATGAGACTGCATTTAGGACACTTGTTGGTTTGCAGGGGATGCAGGATGATGTACCAGCATGGGATGTTCTGCTGCCATAGTAGCCTTCAGCTTTCCTCCTGGGCAGGTTTCTGTTGGGGCGCATCCCATGAGTGAGGGGCAGGGACAGAAGGTGCCTGGGGCCCCTGTCTGGAAAGATGCTGAAGATGAGTAAGTGAGGTCTAGTTGCAGGATTGGAAAGTTTCTTACATGTGTGTTTGGGTCTTGGCAATAACAGCAGCTGCTCTTGTCCTTGCATGCCTCCTCTTCTCCACAGCTCCAAGTCAGGGCTGGCTGGCCTTTGCCAACATGGAGATGGCTTCCTTGACTCCAGAGCAACTGTGGAGGGGAAAAATAAGGAGCAAGCCTGTGCAATTGTTACCAACTATATTAGCATGAGACTTTGAAATAAAAGAAATACCCCTGGTGTCACAGGGAGTGCAGCTGTACCGGAGATGCAGAGAACCCCTGTGCCTGGCCAGGGCTTGAGGACATCAGGACTGCAGGATGTTTCGTTATCATTACCACAGCCAAGCAAGTTGTTAATAAAAAGTTGTTAATAAACTCATTGTGCTTTAGCTAACAACTAAGACAAACTGTAGAAGGGATGCTTTCATTTACAAGCTGCTCTTGCTCTTGCTGCACCGAGGGTCCTGCTGAGGCAGCCCTGGCCCCTCAGGAGATGTGCTGTGTCCTGGGGCCAGGTTTGGTCTCCTCAGGGGGACAGTGGTTTTGGGGGCCAGAGGCAGAGGACCCTGGTCACCTCGGGGCTGCCAGGCTGCCCTCTGCCTGCCATGGCTGCCTACATATCACTGCCGCCCCGTCCAAAGAGTTAATTAATAACCAGGAAACAAGACAGAAATGGGGTCCAGAGGGGTCTCAGCATTTGAATGTCACCATGAGCACGCAGCACAGGAGAGTAGAGGTTTCTTTCTGTCCCTGTGCTTACCGCTGTCTGCGCACTGACTTGTTTCCTGACACATGAACCATGACTTGAAAGGAATTCAGGCTCCAGCAAATTTTGCATCGTGCTTCAATGTGGCCTCTGGGATTGAATAAGGGCAAATCTATTCAGCTGTTGCCATGGCGACGCTGGCACCGCCGCAATGAGGAGCGCTGATGCCGGCGGCCCCGCGTGGGGCGGTGACATGGGCGGCTTGGCCAGACATGGGGACACCCCGAGGGGCGCAGCACCCATGCATCCCACCTCACCCACACCTAGCGAAGACGCCCCTTGGACCTGGCTGTGCCCAGCGGATGGGGCAGCAGAAGACACTGAGTCCTCTCCTGAGGTCTGGGAAAATTAGTCTGTAATTTATTTTGGGGGAAATCAGGTTGCTGCAGTAGAAGTGAGAAGGGTGTCCTTTGCCACGGTCGGTACAGGCGGTGCGAATCCTGGTGTCTGGCTACTCAGGGATCAATGGCGAGCCTGTAAGGACAGCCAGCACTTACTAAGGAGGAGGATCACAGTGATGGATTTTAATCATTATAATGATTTCATAACAAAGAAACAAAGGAAGCTGATCTTTCTCTTCTTCTCGTGAGCAATCTCAGCTTTGCAGATATTGATTCTTCTTGCTCGGATGGACTTTATTTTATATCGTGGGCATGATTGTTTAATTTTGGTAAATTTTAGCCTTTGTGCCTTCATCTTTTTCCCTTTTGAATGGTCAGTGATGGAAGTTCATATTTCCCCTCTTTGCTCAAGCAATGACAGTAGAGTTTGTCTTGAGCTGCAATTATGGCAATAGTTTGATTCAAAGAATCTCAGATTCAGCATACAGTAACTAAGCCCAGGATGGAAAAGCACTAACAATGGGAGACTAAAACCTGCCTCCGACACTTGATAAGATTATTATTACAGAGAGCAAAAAGCTTTTGCTTCCTTTTCTGCTGCTTTGCAGACCTCATAAGGCCCTGCTCAGATTTCTGCATAGTTAATTTGTCAGTTTATAAATTACCACATTATGTTAACGCTGAATGCTTCAAAACACAAATATATGCACAGAGGGCTTGAATATTTGAAGTGTTTTAGTACTATAGGGAAATAATTTTGTTGTCAAGCTGTGGCAGATATAGAAGTGCTAGGGGATACATGACCATTTCATCAGGACGGTGTCGATGATGGCCTATGAACATCCAAGGGGGGAAATCATCTTTTATCACTATTGTGTACCATGCAGGTCCAGATGGAGGATAAAACATGCATGAGTTGCCCGCAGCTCTGAAAATAATTATACTCATTTGCCAGAAATGTAGAAAGTGCATCCAACCAAGTTACCACCCATCATAGTGACACTCCGTTTGCATACTGATGAAGTTTAAAGCCAGAGACAATGGTGCTGATATCAATAGCAGAGGGGGCTGGGAATCACCAGTGCTACAGGATTAATAGTGCCATCATTTTATATTATGCAGCATTTCACTTATGCTGCATATCAAAGAACTCCTGGCGCTGATGCTCACCTAGCTGTTTATAAGAATGGTTTGGTTTAAGACTCCAAACGTTACAAGAGATTCTGGGGAGTGGGGAAGGAAGACAATTATATTCACCCCCAGCAAAGGGCTTCTCAGCAATTACGTGCAATGCGCTATGAATGTATACACAGATCTATGTGTGTGTGTGTGTATGGGAGGGATTCACACATGCTACGCACACTTGCAGTCTTTCTCTTCCTCTCCAGCAGACTGCACTGGAATACGAGCAAAAGATAATATGCACATGCTAAGCTCTGGTGCCACTGCAGAGTAATTGATGTATGGGTTTTTAAAGTGTAGAATGAGAATGAATACAAGTAGGACCCTGGAGAATAATTCTTTATATTGCAATCAGCACTGCTTATATGTAGTTGGCTTAATAGTAGGAATCAGCAATAAAGAATACAGACTTTGTTATTTAATCCTTACCAACTGAAAAAGAAAATTATTTTGGAATCCTTCTTCCACGATTAGGTATATTATTTAAAAATCAAATTATGTTGGGGAATTATTCAGTTTTTAATGACCATCAAGTAAAATAACTAATCAATGTTATCAGAAAGTAAGACAATTTCCGCAATTACTTTAAATAATTAATTTGAGTTATATATACGTATATAGGCACTATGATGTATGCATATTATGCATACATTCTATTCCAGTACTCCTTACATTCCTTAAAATATTCATGGTACAGTACTGTCTCAATATGCTTTTGCATATGTGCTTGTTATCACATTTCTAGTTAAAGTATGCCTTCAAAAATAAAGTAAAATAAATCCTGAAGTAGTTATTTTATTCATTGATTTATATAGGACCCTTTCCTTTTCTAATGAAGAACCTTAACTACAGCTGCAAATATGTTGGCAAATATTAAGAAAAGAGTGTTAAGAGAGCACACACCCGAGTGTAGGCAGAAGAACATCTTGCTTATATACTACTCTATAGTATACTGCAAGCTAGAGGACACATCTGATAAAAACGGGCAAAGCAGTTATGTTTTATAAAAACATAGTTTAGGCTTCCAATCTTATTTTAGTTCTGATAAAACTTGTATGTAATCACCATAATGACATAAGGACCCAAGATGATCTGTGATGTAATTCCATAGATCATTTATTTGACACCAGCAATGAATCAGGCCCATGTGTTTTATCGTTTGATAGAATCTCAACTGTTTGATACTTTATGCTTTCAAGGCTTTAAAAAACATCTTTGGAAGAAAAATGGACAATGGAGTAATGAAAGTGTTCTTGCTCAACACTGTACCTGATTGATCTGGATCTAAGCATACCACTAGGCAAAATTAATTCTTGTCTTGTGTAAACAAAAAAGAGCGGAGGAACTATGGACTTTGCAGTCTCACTGCTTGTGGGCCCATTTCCTTTTCTTGATGACACATTGCAGTTTTTGTAAAGTCTGGATGTCGTCAGAGGCTGCAGGACAGTGTACGTCAATGCTGCCATTAGTGTACACTGTCTTATTAACATGCACTGTATACCAGTCATAGGGACACCCTTGGCATTCAGCTGGGTAATGAATCAGAAGTATCTTGCAGTTATTTGACCAGCAAAAAGCAAAGATGGTGATTTGAATAAGAAAAAAACTAGGAACTGGTCAGACCTTCAGGGCAAATTCCAGGGCCAAAAGGATTTAAAAAATGCTTCATTCTACAAAGGATAGCATAAAGCAATTAAAAATTCATTATAAAGAGACATTTCTACCAGAAAAGCCAAACAAGGTCATGAGATATTTTCAGACCTCATTTGACGACATAGTCCAACATCTAAATGGAAAAAAAACACCAAACCCTGCAACAACAACAACAAAGTTTAGATTACCTCAAACATGAAATGTGACTTTGCACAGTGTTTCTGCAGCCATAATGAGTGAGGTACTTGGATGAATAACTAAGTATAAAGGCAGACAGAGGTAGTTGAAGCCAAGTTTCAGAAGGGGACCTTCTGAAGCACAGAGGATGTACAAGTCTTGTCCCTGGAGGTTTCCTTCTTGCCTCAGGAGCCTGGCTGTCAGGGGACCTTGCCAGTTGTCAGCTTGTCCCTAACCTCCTTTACTTGAGAACAGCCATTGCAGATTTGGTGAAAGGGCAAGCTCAGCTACCGTCTGACTGGCTGGGCTCTTCCCCTGTGGGAAGCAGTAACTTCAAGGGGCTCTGAAATGCACCGGTGGGATCAGCTCCTGCGTCGTGCACTGGGCCAAATGAAGCAGAAGTCTGCAGGTGCCTCGATTCTGGCCAGTTGCTGAATAATACCTGCCACTACCTATAAAACGAACCTCAGAAAAATTCCCGAGTGTCAGAAGGGAGCAGTAAAAAATGGTATCATGGAATTCCTGGATATTGCAAGGACAACTGGAGATGGTTTAAACAGGACTTTCCCCTGGCTCTGCAAGCTGTAGCCGCAACAAGAGGGCAGATCATCAGAAAGCAGCTTTATTTCTGGCCATCAGCAGTTCTCAGAGTTTTGATGTTCTTAATAGTTTTCAGTTAACTCATGCAGCGAGGGCTAACTATGAAACTGTCATACGTGAATTTGAGGAACCCTGCACACTGTATAAATATATTTGCTCTCATAAGACTCTTCAGCATGTGGTTTATACAGAAGTCTTCTGAATGACTTCTGAATGACTTCAGAAGTCTTCTGAATGACTAAACCCTGAGAGCGCAAACCCACTGTAGGGGCTAGCTGTACCCCTGAGTAGGGATGAGGTCCTTGTGCCAGACACTCTGGGGAACAACCGGAGGACCTAGAAATAACTTTTGACAAGACAGTCAGAGTTTGCCAGGCAAAGATAGTCAGCTGCTTCCACCTGAAGCTGAGGGAAAGCAGAGAGTGCTGTACACTGTGAGCACTGGGTGATCTGAAATGGTACAAAAGTAGACAAGTTGCAGAAAGAGTCACCAGGATCAAAGCTGGAATTAATAAGAATTAGCACTGAGCTGAATACACTGTGGCAAAGTACACAAGTCAAGACAATGCCCAGCATTTAAAAAAGGAGGCGTTACAATGGATTACACAGCTTCAGAATTTTTCCAAGGATTTGCATAGTCCTTGACTTAGATAGAGAAGATGACAACAGCACAATTAGATCACAGAAAATCCTCTGCAAAACATTCTCCAGTATCATGACTCAGGGTGAATGGGCATTAACTTATACTGGACCTGTCCCAGTGCTGCACTGCCTGCCTTGACAAGCCAATCTCAGGTGGATCATCCAGTAATAACAAGATGGGAACATGTCCCCTCAGTGCTAGAGACTGTGATGTGAGCACAGCAAGGCAAGAACAAACAGCAAAGGTGACTAATACAACTGAAAACTTACAGATGAGCCTTTTTTTTTGAATGAAGATTTTTTTGATTAAAGATATCAAAGAGGCATGAAGGCAAACCTTAAGAAGCGTTTTGCAACATGGAGATAATTATTGAGGTCTCACTCTCAGCTAAAGTCTGTCTTATTCACAGGCGCTTCCAAAGAGCATGCTGGTGCTGTGCTCATACCTCTGTAAGGTTGTATTTGAAGAGTTTTAATGTGTGTGATATAGGCATCAGCAAAAACCAGAAGCCAACGTGCTTACATAGGCAAGGATGCTTAGTTCTCATGTGTAAAAGGTTTCAGAACCTTTCTAAGAGGCCAATGTCAGTGAAGAGTGTTCATATAACGTTCATCATGGTGACCAAAATGAGCTTTACAAATGTTAACCAAGACTAAAGACATTTCATTTTCTCTGAAGATTTATGATTTGATGTTTGAATACAATACTGGGAGAGATCCAGCTACTGCGAATGCGCTTGGTAGAGCATTTGACAACAGCAGTAGAACAAAATCCAGAAAAAGATTTCATATATGTATAAATAAGCTTAAAAAAATATCTCAAGTGAAATGTGGATTCTAACTACCAGAGATACAGCTGGAAATGAGACCAGGTTGATGGTGGACATGAAAAGTGGAGTTGGTGTAGATGTGTTTATGTCTCTTGGAAAAAGCTAAATAATGCATGCATGTCACAGATTATTGTTTCCACCATAAAAGGCAATATAACTAAAGACGTGATCATGCATATCACAGCTACTATACCCGATGTAGAAACCTTGACATTGTAATGTCTGACAAAGGCTGCTTATGTTTGTAGAGCAGGACTTTCCAGCAAGGAAACCTTATTTAGACAACATAATCGCTAGTCCCTGTTATCCTTCATTTGGTTTGGTGGAATACAGTACCAAAATATTAAACTTGTATTTGTTTGTCATGACTATTTACTGCTTCTACTATAGAATATTATCCAGGAAGTGTGATTTGTCCCACACACTAGTCAGCAAAAAACTGAAAAAAGGAGAACCCTTGTATTGTTAGAAGATAATCTTAGCTCCACTGGAGATTTGCAGGTGTGAGAGAAGAAGAGAGGAGAACATAGGAGAAGAGAGGAGAAGGGAGGAGAGGAGAAAAGAAAAGGAGGGAAGAGGAGGGAAGGGAAGAGGAGGGAAGGGAGGAGAGGAGAAAGGAAAAGGAGGGAAGGGAAGGGAAGAGGAGGGATGGGAGGAGAGGAGAAAGGAAAAGGAGGGAAGGGAAGGGAAGAGGAGGGATGGGAGGAGAGGAGAAAGGAAAAGGAGGGAAGGGAAGGGAAGAGGAGGGATGGGAGGAGAGGAGAAAGGAAAAGGAGGGAAGGGAAGGGAAGAGGAGGGATGGGAGGAGAGGAGAAAGGAAAAGGAGGGAAGGGAAGGGAAGGGAGAATGATGATGGGAAAGGGAGAATGATGATGTGATATCCAAAAACCTACGTCCATTCGCGAAAAACAGTGATATTTGAAACTCTGGCTGCAAAGAGTATTGGGCCCAGAAAAGGAAGAGCTGCTGTTGTCTGAGAGTGTCTCCTAAAATCATAGAATCATAGAATGGTTTAGATTGGAAAGGACCTTGAAGATCATCAAGTTCC
>NW_009647024.1:409276-414682 GCF_000708025.1 Charadrius vociferus
CTACATGCCCTAGTAAAAAGTCCTTCCCCAGCTCTCCTGTAGGCCCCCTTTAGGCACTGGAAGGCTGCTATAAGGTCTCCCCGGAGCCTTCTCTTCTCCAGGCTGAACAGGCCCAACTCTCTCAGCCTCTCCTCATAGGAGAGGTGCTCCAGCCCTCGGATCATCCTCGTGGCTCTTCTCTGGACACACTCCAACAGGTCCATGTCTTTCTTATGTTGAGGACTCCAGAGCTGGATGCAGTACTCCAGGTGGAGTCTCACGAGAGTGGAGTAGAGGGGCAGAATCCCCTCCCTTGACCTGCTGGCCACACTTCTTTTGATGCAGCCCAGGATACGGTTGGCCTTCTGGGCTGCGATTGCACATTGCTGGGTCATGCTGAGCTTCTGGTCAATCAGCACACCCAGGTCCTTCTCCTCAGGGCTGCCATTCCCCACCGAGCCTGTATTTGTGCTTGGGATTGCCCCGACCCAAATGTAGGACCTTGCACTTGGCCTTGTTGAACTGCATGAGGTTGGCTTGGGCCCACCTCTCCAGCCTGTACAGGTCCCTCTGGATGGTCCCCTCCAGTGTGTCTACCTCGCCAAACAGCTTGGTATCATCGGCAAACTTGCTGAGGGTGCACTCAACCCTACTGTCCATGTCACCGACAAAAATGTTAAATAGTACAGGTCCCAGTAAAGACCCCTGAGGAACGCCACTCGTTGGCATTAAAATGGACACAAATTGAGCCATTCTCCCAATCCCAGAAGTCACACAGAGATGAGATATAGAATTAAGTGTTTTGTCAAGGAGAATTGCCACACAAGCTTTAAACATTGCTCAAAACAGCTGACAACAGAAGAGTTTGGGCATGACCAGAGGGTTACCGCTACTCAGTGGCTAGCACCTGTAGTTATTTTAGTTAATACATGGGTTATAAGATTTTGAAATGTTGCATCAGAATAATTGTTAACTGTTATTTATTATGTGTTTAATTGGAAGACGTAAGCATGGGGACTTGAATCTTGAAAGGACCCAATAGCACCTGTTTGAGAGAGGGGACAGGGACATTTGTTTTGCATGGATTTGATGAGCTAGGGCTGAGATGGTGAGCAGGCAAGCTTAGCCAGGCTCTTGATCCTCAGCAACTAATGAATAATGCAGCCATCTAAATAGTGCATAGATAAAAGCTGAGTTTCCTGGCAGATCTGGTACTTCTGACTAAGGTATAACATAGCTAATATCTCCCCAGAGGTTCAAATCAGCAACAAGGACTGGTGCATGTACACTGTCAGCGTATCTAAAGGGCCCTGGTAATACCAAGTCCCACATCTCTGTCCAAAAAGCATACACTAGTTCTGGTTCTCACAAATAATCAAAGAGAACATGTTTTGGTAATGACCCATTTCTTCGACTCAGAAAGAGGAGTGAAACCCTGTGTGAAACCTAAGTATAATTTAGTTGGAGAAACAAAGAAGCAGGAAAAGCTTAACTAAATATATGTCATATAACAAAATCATAAAAGAAAGCATACATCAGCAAAGAGCAGAGTGTTGGCTTACTTTTGGAGGGGTAAAATATTGTAATCTCCCAGTCTAAAGAAAACATACATGAGTTGTAGTATAATTTAAAATTATTACTAAATGTGGCAAAACATACACCAGTATTGCAAGCTATTAATGCCTAGAAATGATGGGAAAAGGGTTGAGACATGAAGCTGACTATAACGAGGGAGGTGTCTTTAAGTGGGATTGCAGGAGTGGAGTTCCTTTTTCCTTTCTCCCTCAGCAATAGTGAGGGAAGTGGGTGTCATAATAATGAGGATGGGAGGTATCTGTGTATTTCAGTTTTTATAATTCCAAATTTGGGTAAAAAAATAATTACATAATTGATAAACCAAAACCTGCAGACCATCGGTTTTTTAGACATATATTTTCCATATGCATGCAATGAATGATAATCCAAAGAAATTGAAAGACATTGTACAGAAAATTCTCAAGAGACACTACAAAGTATACTATGTCTAGATTTTGCACAGAGTTCTGTGCATACAGATGAGCTGCTCACTTGAAAAATGTTCACCCAAATAGGGCACATAGTGAGAAAATGAGACCCAAATTTTAAAGCAATGCATCTAAGACTATGTCAGCCCAATTTACTTCAAGGACCCTCCAAACAAGTCCACATGTACACAAAAAAAAGTCCACCTGGGCAAACCTCATTCATCTCAACAACTTGAACACTCATTTCAACCATTTACAAATATTTTTCAAACATCATTCAATTGTCCAAAGCCCCCAGACACTCAACAGCCAGACAAGTGTGGCCTCATTTGAAAGCTGGAAGAACATGAGCAGAAGAGATATGCCACCCCCACCACCAGTCCCATCAGCAACCACGGGTGCATGCCTGGGGAGCCACATCTTCCAATATCCCTGGTGTGGCCAAAAGCCCAGGCAGTAATTTCAACAGACACAAATCAATATTGCTGCCAGGCATCAATATATCTTGCAGCAATCCTTACCCTGGATGAGACGTAAATAATTGTGGCTGTTTCTATACTGACAGATCAGCCCACGCTCAGATGCTGGAAGGTGTCTTAACAAACCTTCTGTCCACACCTTTAAGCTCCTGGTTTAATTTCACAGCTCAAGATCTGGCTCTCTGGGTGCAAGGAGCGAGTGGTCAAGAGTACGCACTTTGGAAGTCCAAATTGTGCCAGAAATGTGCAAAAGTTAGCCAGGACTCCAGTCTTGCACAGAAACATCTCCTAAACACCCAAAGCTCATGTGAACACCTACTCCAGAAGATAGATCATTCACTTGGTCCACCAGTCCCCACTTCACGTTGCTACCTTGCCAAACTTTAGAGATGAATCAGACTTCCAGAAGTGCTCTTTGTTCTGCTTACCTCTAGCTTCACCTATACAGAGAAGTGTTTTCTTCCCAGCTACCTATTTAAAGCAGAACCTAAAAATGCAAAGGGATGCATCAAAACTTTGACAGCAAATCACATTTCTTTGTGCGGTCTCAGTGCATTGGCACATGAGGAGGAGCTGGGAAACCTTCCTCCCTGGGGAGCCTGCTGAGGCATATACGCTTTCCAGTATCTCTGAGCTATAATATGAGAGACATAATATGAAGTCAGGTGGAGGGATTCATTCGTGTTGATTTAATCTAAAAGTCTTCTGAGTTAATTGCTTGAAGCACTTAAGAAAGCTGATTGAGTATAATAGTGGGACAGTCCCTTTCCTTCGTCTTGGTGGAGACTGTTGATTAGGCTTCGGTATAGCACTGCACGTGCCAACAATCTACAACATTGCTATTAGCACTAGAGAAGTCTCTTGCTATGTTCTTGGGCTTAACGTGGAAAGAGCCATATGGCCTGGACGCAAATTAAGCATATCTGAAAACAAAAAATATGCCTAGGAGCTATACAGCATAACCACATAGACATACCTGGCATCTCTGCTGTGAAATAAAACTTAAAAGTCACCCTAGCAATAAGATATTTCTGTCAAAAATGTTCTCAAAAAACAAAGGATCTCTGGGCTTTAGATACTGTACTCTTGTAGCCCTACTACCCCCTCAAAATCCTCACCTCTCTCTGGCCAGCAGTCCATATAAAATTTTTGGAAGAGAAAAAATATATAGTTAGTTATTTCTGAGTAGACAGTAAAAATAACCCTGTGGAACTGAGAAATCTTTGTGATCTGCAGTATTATGGAAAATGAGACAACTGCGATTCTGTCTTTTCTAGGTTCTCAAGAGAAACAAGTTGGAGTAAAGTAAAGCCTCCAGTAATTGCCTTGCATGGAGTAAAGCAGCAAGGCAGCATGGAGTCACGGGAGGAAGGGGCTGCAGGAAGGAACATTATTCACATCAGGTATGATCAGGTTATGCTGCGTTGTTCAGACCACTCTGAGAGGATTATTTCTCTATTGTTGCCCTCCACCCTGTTTTTATGAGGTCAGGCTGTTTGGAGCCCTTTCATTTACATCTAGCTAGAAAAATATGGATGACTAATTTTAAATTGGTTAACTGTGCCCAGGACTGTCCCCTCAGGTTGCTGAGCTCAGTGTTTACTTACAGTGTTTTGCTTTTTTCCCCTCACTTTTTTTTTGTTTGTGGTTTGGTTTTTTTTAATATACTTCTGCATATAGGCAGTTTGTATAAAAATGCTGTAATGTCACACATTCCTAGTCCTGTACCATTTGGCTTTTGCATTGTGGCTGGTAGATCAGCATGCACTTGATCTGTGTTATTTCTGTTTAATGTTTTTTGGTCCTTTAGTTGCAAATTGAGTTCTTCCTGGGTTTATTTCCCTCCAAATAAAAGAATAAAAAGATCCATAGGCTCATCCTTTCCCTCACCTGGGGCCATCTTCTGCGGTGCACTGGAGAGCATTTGTGGCTCCAGTGGCAGGTCTTGTTTCCTCCAGGGTGGTGGCATACCCCATCAGGGATACCCTGGGTGCTCTATACTGCAGACGGGCACCACAGCCTGCTGGGACACCATGCCCAGCTGCCCTGGGTCTAAAACTCATTTGGACACTCTTCAACTCCTTGGTAGGTATGGCTGCCTCTTATTTTCTCATGTCATATCAGCTTTTCCAATCACAAAACAAAATAATAATGAAAAGGTTCCTCAAAAGGACCATCAGATAGCACAGGATTGGGTGACGTACAGTTTTGGGGGTTCTTTGTTAATTTGGGAAGTTGTCGTCTGGTGTGTGTAGTGCTGTATGGTTGTAAGAACAAATCTTTGCCTGGAGGGGTTTATATTGAGACCAGAAGAAGGTGTAAGGGGAAGAAGAGATGGGAGGTGTTGCCTGAAGTGACATGTTTTGTAAGTGGCTGATCTAAATTACGAGCCCAGATTTCCTGCTGCTCAGTCTCCATATTGCCACTCATACTAAGCCTTTTGTATTCGTACAGCACTGCTTAAGTCAGACCCAGGGAGCTACTGAGGAGATCTCCGCCCCATGCCAGTTAGACTTTGCCAATCTGTCCTTAGTGTGATTGCACTGATCTGAATGAAACTTCAGCTACAACAGAGGAGCCAGGAACTTGCCTGGTTGTTTCATGGACGGTGGACTTATTTGTCATAAGTCATGCCTTTTTGCTGTTTCCAGCTGTGGCAGTATTAGCCCAGCCAGGCTTAGAGCCTCCCTCAGATGCTGAACGCAATTATTCTTAGCTCTGCGAAAGCACAGAATGAAGACACTCTTCATACCCATTGAAGCCAAACATGTAACCAGATACAGATGATGGATGAGGACAGGCAGGTAAGGAAATATGAAGGAACCACTACTGAGGGCAGACCAAGCCTTGATTTGGACTGGAGAGACTGGAGGACTATGGAGCATCACAGCCCCAGGTGCCTCACAGGATATGGACATGCACGGAGCCAAGGGCAGCATCAGCAG
>NW_009647024.1:414713-414950 GCF_000708025.1 Charadrius vociferus
CCTGGCCAGCTGGCATGGGCATGGCTTTTCACAGTGTGATCTTCAGCAAGTATGAGTCATGGCAAAGGAGAGGAGGGAGGTGAGACTTCAAGGAGAAAAATGGATATTTAATGGGAGTTTCTTCCCAGCAGCACCAGGGGTAGAATGGCAGGAAATACCTGGCTGTTTGCTTTAAAAGAAAAAGAGAGATGATTGTAGCAGGCATGTCTGACAGAGACAAGGTCAACACCACTGCCC
>NW_009647024.1:414970-416552 GCF_000708025.1 Charadrius vociferus
AAAGAGGGGAAGGTCTGATATGATGGAGAAAGGTCAGGCAGTGGATACACACAAAGTGTCCCTGCAAGGTATTACCTTGACTGTATGATATGTGCCAGAAGAAACCTCAGTGGTATATCTGCTGCCTACACTGGGGCTGGAATTTCAGTGGAACCTAAACAAACTGGATTTTTGAGGGGGGTAGGCTGGCTAATACAGACTGGGAAACAACAGCAGGCTTTAGTAGTGTGCATTCAAGACCACTGAAAATCTCTGGCAGTGCCGGTGCTCAAAAAGCCTGGGTTTTCTTAACTGAGAAAGGGGACTAACAAGGGGCATGTAAGAGATGACTTGTAAATTCCCTGAAACAAATGGTGAGAGATAAAAGAGGGAGGAGGCCCTCTGAGCCAAGGAATGTCTCAAACACTCGCAAGTACCTTGAGATAGGACTGCAGTTGAGGGGTGGATAATGTGGAGTCTGGAAAATGTAGGCCTTGTGTTTAAAGACCTGACAAGGCTAACACCTGCTTATCTCTTGTGTGACTCAGGCGAGAAAACTCATCTGGATAGAGCAGGATGCATCTGCGGAGGGGGGGAAGTCTTGTGAAGACAGGGCTTTCTGCTCAACTTCTGAAGCTTGCTAGTTCTCTGTTTTTGGGGACATCATGTCCAATGAATGACCTTTGGCTCATTATGCATGAAATGCATATTAAAGTTCACACCCCTGCATATGCTAACGAAGATTATCGAGATCATGTGAAAACTACATGACTATAGGACTCATCTCTCCACCCAAGTCATGCTACACGTCACCTGGTGGAGGGGAGAAACCTAAGTACTGTAACAGCAGCGTGGGTTGCGCTGGTACCGCAAACATGAAAGGGGAAAATTAGGACCTCAAAGGGGGATCTGCAGAGGAGCGCTTCTACAAACCAGGGACCCCTGTTGGCTGAACCAACACTGGAACCAGGACCGGTGATCTCTTTCTCTCTCTCTCTCTCTTTCTCTCTCTATCTTTTCTCTATTCCTCTGTTTCTCTTCCTTTTCTCTTTTTCTTTTAAATTTAACTACGTAATGCAAGGCACACCTTACCACTCGCCATAATTCATTGCATATATGTTGTTAAGTACTGCTTGCCATAATCTGTTGTATATCTGTTCACCTGCGAGTGCTGAGATAGCTGGCAAATGTTATTGCTAGACCACTCTCCATCATCTTTGAAAGGTTGTGGGGAACAGGAGAGGTGCCTGAGGACTGGAGAAAGACTGACATCTCTCCAATCTTCAAAAAGGGCAAGAAGGAGGACCCAGGGAACTACAGACCGGTTAGTCTCACATCGGTCCCTGGGAAGGTAATGGAGCGATTCATTCTGGATATCCTCTCCAAACATATTGAGGAACGAGGAGTTATTGGAAGTGGTCAACACGGATTTACCAAGGGTAAATCATGTTTGACCAATTTGATGGCCTTCTACGATGATGTAACTGGTTGGCTGGATGAAGGGAGAGCTGTAGATGTCATCTACCTTGACTTTAGCAAGGCTTTTGACACTGTCTCCCATAACATCCTCATTAGGAAGCTGAGGAAGTGTGGGTTAGATGAG
>NW_009647024.1:417023-467082 GCF_000708025.1 Charadrius vociferus
CTGGAGAAGAGAAGGCTGAGGGGAGACCTTATTATTGCTTACAAATATCTAAAGGGTGGGTTGAAGGAGGATGGAGCCACACTCTTCTCGGTGGTTCCCAGTGACAGGACGAGGGGCAATGGGTGCAAGTTGGAACACAGGAAGTTCCGTTCCAACACACGGAAAAACTTCTTTACCGTTAGGGTGACTGAGCACTGGCACAGGCTGGCCAGGGAGGCTGTGGAGTCCCCTTCTCTGGAGATTTTCAAGACCCGCCTGGATGCAGCCCTGAGTAACGTGCTCTAGGCAATCCTGCTTTAGCAGGGGAGTTGGACTAGATGATCTCTAGAGGTCCCTTCCAACTCTGAAAATTCTGTGAAAATTCTGTGTTGCTAACTAACACAAGGTGTACTTTAGTGCTTGCCATACTTTGCTTTACTGTTTGCCATAATCTGTTATATACCTAACTAATTATCATGGACCTAGTTAAGACATATATTAATCACTGTGGGAATCTAACAAATGTTTTTGTATGGACCTTGAGAGTTGTCTCACCTTAGCCCACACCACTGGGGATTTGCGAACCTGAGTCGCTTCCCTCCCTCTCTCCTGAATGGGTCATGACAGGGCAAGATAACAGTATAGGAGTCAATGACTCGTCTGCTGAAGGCAGATAAGAGCATCTGTGCTCTCTGCAGCCTCCAGGGAGAAGAAAGATATTCAGCTAGAGTAAAGGTGGAAAGGAGACTAAGGAAACCTCTGAAGACAGTTCTTTCAAAAGGACCAGTATTTCTGTGGATATCAAGAATTTCCTTGGATAGCAGAGTTATCTAAAATAATAGCAGCAAATAGCTTAGAAGGGACACTTAATCCAATAAAAATGTGCTTGTAATGACACCCTTATAGATATCATCTCATCAGAGGAAGGGTAGTAGGTGAAATGAATTTCTGCTTGACCATCCAGGGCAGCCCCGGGTTCCGGGGGTGACAGGGCTTTCTTGGCTTTGTTTCGAGCTCTTGGCCTTTTTGGCTTCCATATTTCATTGACTTCCCGTAGTCCACTGATACCCTCCATGGAGAATTTTTGTCATCCCTTCCCAGTGTTAGAGTTGGTAGAAGTGTCATGTTCTTTAATTATTTTTAACATGGAGACTCTGTCATGTTTCTTTTGTATTTGTTTACCTCACTTGGTTTTTATGGAGCACCTCTCCACCAAACTAGCCACTGCAGTGACTGATCCCAATTGCAGCAATTTTTTCCCCAGTATAAAAGACCCCCCCCAATACTACAATTATTATTAATAATATTAATAATAACAACAACAAAACCAACAACCATAATAACAACAATAATAACAATAATTAAAAAACCCAAACCAAAGTCTGAAGCTAAAACAAACCATATAATTTTAACACAAAATTATTTCGTACATTTAAGGTAGCTGATAAACAGTCATAGAGCATGCATTTTAAATCACAGGTTATGTAAACAGGACCATAGATGACTTGAGATCAACAATTGCAATGAAGTCTTTAGATCACAACTTTGGAATTACGTCCATTAGTAGGCCAGAGCAATTAAACCAATTTTAAAGAACAAGAAGCCTGTCAAGGTATATATATTTACATTTGCAGATACAGTATATGAGGTTGGATAGAATATAATAATTTTTTCTCAGCAGTATGTATAGATATACACTTCCTACATTCATTTGTGAAGATGTCTTTGAAATGTATTCATTGAAGCTAATTATAGAGGTTTAACATTTCTCTTCATTTAATGCTATAAAATTAATGGTCCTTCATTTTTACTTCCAGTGCAAATGCTCATGTCATCTCCAACTGCATGCAGCTCTTTTTCTCTTATGCTGAATATGATTAGTTTTCCTTAAGCAGAAATAGAGCATGTGATTCTCTGAGGTTAGGCAAGAGCAATGTCTCCTGGTGCTGTTTCAAAGCTTTTGTTATGATGTAGTTCTCCTACCAAACAGGATTTCAGAAATGCACACTGCAAAAATATTAGACAAGTGAGCTCTAGAGGTTGTGGCCTTCAGAGAGCACAGACAAAAACAACAATGGCAACTCATAAATCTCCAGCATCTTCATGTGAGATTAGCCAGACATTACAACAAACACTTGCAAGAAAAGAGGGATACAAGAGGGATACAGCTACTTCTGAAAAAATATGCCATGCTGTTTGAAAATACTTCCATAGAGCTCTATCCTGCTCCAACTGAAGCAAATGGCTTTAGCAATTTTAATATGGGAGCCAGATAAAGCCTGTAGCAGGTTTTTTTGGTTTTGTTTTTTTTTTTTTTTTTTTAAACCAGTATTCTGTATTTGCCTAAAGAGAATTTCTCAAAAATCAGACAGGCATCACCTAATTTTCTAGAAGTTAGACATTTAAGCTCAAAGTACAAAGATGTGCATGCTCACAGCATATATTCATTTTTCTCCATTTTGATTGTCAATCAACTGCTTGTGCATGAGGGTGACAGAGCAGACATCTACCATTCAAGAGTGAAAACCAGACATAATTTTTAACATGTGTTTCTAGCTGTCAGATCTTCTGCTTGCAAACATGGCAGACAAATGCAGCAGTCATAAAAAATAATTTGTGATTGAATGATTTTAAGATATATCCTCTGTAGGAGTGAGAACAGTGGGATAAAACCCTGGAAGGAAGAGGGGCCCAAGAAAGCTGGCTAATATTCAAGAACCACTTCCTCCATGCTCAGGAGTGATGCATCCCCACAAATAGGAAGTCAGTCAAAAACATCAGGAGGCCTGCATGGATGAACAAGGAGATCCTGGACAATGTCAAACAGAAAAAGGAAGCCTACGGCAGGTGGAAACAAGGACAGGTAGCCTGAGAGGAATACAGAGAAATTGTCCGAGCAGCCAGGGATCAGGTCAGGAAAGCTAATGCTGGGATAGAGGTAAACCTGGGGCATCAGGGTCAACAAGAAATCCTTCTATAGGTATATCAGTGACAAAAGGAAGAGTGGAAAGCCTGGGCCCGCTCAGGAAGGAAACGGGAGACCTGGTCACCCAGGATATGGAGAAGACTGAGATACTCAATGACTTTTTTGCCTCAGTCTTCCTGTTAAGGGTTTTAACACCACCACCCAAGTTACAGAAGGTAAAGGCGGGGACTGGAAAAATGAGGTACAGCCCACTACAGGATAAGACCAGGTCTGAGACCACCTGAGGAACCTGAAGGTGCACAAGTCCATGGGACCTAATGAAATCCATCCATGGGTCCTGAGGGAACTGGCAGATGAAGTTGCTAATATCCACCGTATTCGAGAAGTCATGGCAGTTCAGTGAAGTTCCCACTGACTGGAAAAGGGGAACATAATACCCATTTTTGAAAAGGGTAAAAAAGAAGACCCAGGGAACTACAAGTCAGTCTCACCTCTGTGCCTGGCAAGATCACAGAACAGATCCTCCTGGAAACCATACTAAGGCACATGGAAAATAAGGAGGTGGTTGGTGGCAGCCAACATGGTTTCACTAAGGGCAAATCATGCCTGACAAACTTGGTGGCCTTCTGTGATGGTGTTACAGTGTTGGTGGCTAAGGGGAGAGCAACAGACATCATCTACCTGGACTTGTGCAAAACATTTGACGCTGTTCTGCACAACATCCTTGTCTCTAAATTGAAGAGACATGGATTTGATGGATGGACCACTCAGTGGATAAGGAACTGGCTGAACAGTCACACTCAGAGAGCTGCGGTCAACGTCTCATTGTCCAAGTGGCAAGCAGTGACAAGTGGTGTTCCTCAGGGGTCAGTACTGGGACCGGCACTGTTTAACATCTTTGTTGGTAAGATAGATGTTGGGATGAAGTGCAACCTTAGCAAGTTTGCCAATGGGACCAAGCTGTGTGGAGTGGTCGACACACTGGAGGGGAGGGATGCCATCCAGAGGGACCTGGATAGGCTTGAGAGGTGGGCCTGTGCAAACCTCATGAATTTCAATAAGGCCAAGTGCAAGATCCGTCACATGGGCCAGGGCAATCCCAAACACAAATACAGGCTGGATGGAGAATAAATTGAGAGCAGCTCTGAGGAGAAGAACTTGGGAGTGTTGGTTGACGAGAAGCTTAACATGAGCCGGCAATGTGTGCTCACAGCTCAGATGGCCAACTGTATCCTGGGTTGCATCAAAAGAAACGTGGCCAGCAGGTTGAGGGAGGTAATTCTGCCTCTCTACTCCTCTCTTGTGAGGCCCTACCTGGAATATTGCGACCAGCTCTGGAGCCCTCAACATAAGCAGGACGTCGACCTGTTGAAGTGGGTCCAGAGGATGACCACAAAGATGATCAGAGGGCTGGATCACCTATCTTATGAGATAGGCTGAGAGAGTTGGGGTTGTTCAGCCTGGAGAAGGGAAGGCACTGGGGAGACGTTATAGCACCTCTCCAGTATCTGAAAGGGGCCTACAAGAAAGCTGGAGATGGACTTTTTACGAGGGCATGTAGTGACAGGATGAGGGGTAACGGCTTCAAACTAGAATAGGGTAGATTTAGAATAGGTATTAGGAAGAAATTTTTCACTCTGAGGGTGGTGAGGCACTGGAACAGGTTGCCCAGAGAAGCTGTGGAGGCCCACTCCCTGGAAGTGTTCAAGGCCAGGCTGGATGGGGCTTTGAGCAATCTGGTCTAGTGGGAGGGGTTGCGGTCCATGGCAGGGGGGTTTGAACTAGATGATCTTTAAGGTCCCTTCCAACCTAAACCATTCTATGATTCTACATTTCTATGATATTGATGGAAGTGGTGTTGTTCCAGTGGAACCCAGAGGGACCCAAAGTGAAGAAAAGTAGAGTTAAGATAATAAAAAGTATATAATTTAATCTGAAAAAAATGTTTTGCTGTTGTTGTTTTCTTGCTCATTATTCTATCATGGAGCTTTTACTAGGCAATGGATATAATAACCTGGAAAAGGTGGCGTGCAGGCAAGGAGGAGCATGTCCCACAGCTTGGAGCTGCACCCAGGTACAGCCAAGAGCATGGGTTTCAGATGAGATGGAGAGTACCTGGTGTTAGGGCAGTGGTTGGGGTGCTTGGCTGGCAGGGGAGAACTGGGACAGCACCTCTGGCTGTCTGGAAGAGGAATAAAACCTACGTTAGCCTTTTACTCAGATTTCACCAAGCAACTCCTGACCATCTCAATAGGAGCATGAAAATGTGAGCCAGATATCCTGCGTAAGTATCTCAAGTTTTCTGCAATGATGTGGCTAATAGATTCAATAGCTACTATTAACAGTGTTTTTACTGAGTTAAAAATGAGGCAAATGAGGACTGCAAAATAATTTGTGACCAACCTGTGCCAGCTGCCCTAGCAAGGTTTGTATTCAGCTGCCATCCTCAGAAATTCACTACACCTTCCTAATGCAGAGTGAAAACAAAGGTCTTTGGTTGTGCTCAGTAAAAGAGTCTGAGCAATTATTGGAGAAATACAAGCACAGCAAGTTCCCACAAACAAGTGTTTTGTATAAGCAATGGCAATCACAAAGCTTATTCTTTCTTTATTCAAGCAAGACAGGGGAACTGGAGAGAACCTATTTAAAACATAATAAAATTAGAGAATCAACTACTCTGCTAAATTGTGCCATGCAGGTATCACCTAACTATTTTTCACTTCTTTATCAAGCCAGGATGTCAAACACAAGTAGTTTGGGAACAGGGTACTCCCATTTTGCCTGTTTTTTGCAAGGAATCACAGATTTGCCCATGCTCACTTGGACAGGCTGCAGACCATCAGTGAATTAGAGAACAACTCTGTGCAGTGTGTGCAGTGTATACCAAATCTTGAGCTTGGGAGAGCAGGGAAATGGAGGTGGAAACGCTGCTGCACATGCACCATACTCCTGGTTAGATGGGACTCAGGGAAAGGTAGCAGCTGCTCTACCAGAGTGCTCATCTGAACCAAAAAGGAGATCTTACAAAAAGGTCGATCCTGAGAATGCCATTAACATCCTGTGTAGGATAGCTCCAGGTCTAAAGCTCAGGACCACAGATCTATTTAGGATGCACTGTAAGGAAAGCAGTGGGGATCACTTCTGGATCTCTTTGTAGAGCCTGGACTGGAGAAGGGATATCCAAATAAAAAGAAAGGGAGAAAAAAAGGTGGTGGTGGGAGAACAAGAGAAAAAAAAGAACTCTTCCAACTTAATTCTAAAATCAAGTGGGAGCTGCTGTTTTGTATTAACATTAGGCAAACCCATCTCTCTGATGCCTTTGTCCTTCAGGGTCCGCCTGGAACAGTCTCTAGTAAATTGCTAGGATTTGAGTCCCAGATGATCCCATTCTTATTTCTATTCTTATTTGACTATGTTGATGGTTATACAGAAAAAAACCACAGATTTTGTATCCTCTGTGACTGTCTCAGTCCTCTTGCAGCCTGTCTACTGCTTGACTGTTGCTACACTCCACTAGAGACAAACAGCGATTCCCAGGGGCTTAGAAGCGTTTCAGCAGTAACAACAGTAAGGTGCTGCCCTGGGTAAATTTCTGCGCAGCAGCCTGTAATGCTGCACGTTGCAGCCTTTGGAAGAGGAAAGGTAACCCAGAATATGGGGTGGCAATGCCATTTTTGTTATTTCTGGCAGATCTTTGGAACTGCATCCACCCAACAACACGGTCAATTATTTGACATGACACAGATGATTTTATTTTGTCTTGTTCCCTAATAATTCCAGAGAAAGCTGTGAGAGACAGAACTCCAGTCTGTGGAGTACATCCCTACACAGATTTGCAGCTGTATTGCAAAGGCAAATCCAGCCCTGCTTTGCACCGTGGTGCTGCTGCTTTCTGGGCAACCGTAGTGAATCCTGGGAGAGTCACACTACCATAGGACGAGCCTTGACTCAGGGCGGTGATGAGCTTACTTCTTCCCTTTCCTCCTTGAGGCTTTGGTGGAGGATTTGACTAAGCAAGGGGGTTATGGCTGAGGTTATTTTTTGTAGCTACTTTTCCTCATCCCGTATTTTGTGGGTCGATATGTTGGAATCTGCAACAAAAAAATTCCTCTGCCTACCAGCTCATGTGTTCAGTGTCCCAAACGGCTCCCACCATGCATGGTCAGCACTCTCCAGAAGGCAAAGTGGCACAGCAGAGCACTGTCAGATGATGCATCAGCAACCTTAAACAGGTCCGTAAGTGAAGCCCAGTGTTTGGCTCCCTGTCGGAGTGACCCCTGGGAGTATCCCCTTGCTGTTTATAGCCATGCCTCCCAGGGGCTTACTGAATTTATAGGGAAGTTGCAGTGATTTTTACAACAGCTTATAGAGCTGAGATGGGCTAGCTAAGAGTAAATGAAATGGGAATCTTTGAAACCATTTTAAAAATCACCTTTTGAGATGAGTTCTAGCAAAGACCTGTTTCCACTGAAATCAGGGAGAATTATCTGCCACTAAATCAAAGGAGAGCTTGTTTAAGCAGAAGAAGTCTATGTCAGTCCATCTTGTCTTGCTGCCTGGTGGACATCCCAGTGGTGCTAAGGGACCTCTCTGACCCAGGGTAACATGTTATCTCTTGCAAGGTCCCTGCACAGAAATGCGGATGGTGGGGCAGGAGTGGGAAGTCTACTCTTAACAGACCTGCCCATCCATGCTAGCAGGAAATGTTTTGGGCAAATCTGCATTCATTTACATACCTTCCAGTGGCAGTAACTGTCATCTCATTCCACAATTATGCAGTAACCAAACTCCATATGGGGACTTTAAATGGACTTAAGTTCTGAAGTGCCTTATTAGTAAAATCAAAGTATCTACAATATCATTTTGGTGGTCACAAATTCCCTGAAGGGGTTGAGGCGTGCCTACTGCCCATTTACTACTTCCTGCCTGGCAGTCTATCAAAGGTGATTGGAAAGGCAAATTGTTTTCAAAATTATCTCTTGTAATGCAGGTGTTCTTTTTCTTATTTTTCTCTGAAAATCCACTTGAACATCTGTATTAGCCAAGTGCTGGTCAGAAGATGTCATCCTAACCTGAATGCTACTGACCTGATCCAGGAAAATATTTAACAGAATGACTTGATAGTTCCAGCACATATAGATACATTGCATAACTAAATCTTTCCAGAAAGAGTTTTTTATTTTCTATATAGATCATTATTCAGTAAAATAGAGATTGGGTTTACTGAAACTCTTCGCTTGAACTCAGGACCAAAAAATACACCTTGAAAAGTGAAAAAGTCTTGCTTCTTTTCTAACTTGAAAAAAATAACCATGTGTTGGCCATTTAAGAAAAATCATGTGTTGAGGAGACTGACATATTCTTTATATTACACTTGAAAAAAATTTAATACTGTCTTGCTCTGATCAACATTTATCTCCTCTTGATGGAAACATTTCAGCCAATAAAAGCAAGAAGGTGATAAAAGAAGATACGTTACAGTGTAAAGTAAAAGAAGGTGAAGACCCTTACAACTGTTACATTTTTGAATTTTATTTATTCATAGTGGTAAACGTTACAGTATTTCCCTGGCCCACATCCATAGCACTGTTTCCTTGAGGTCAAAGAAATGCAGATTATTTTGCTGGGTTGAGTTTTATTCATGCCGCTACCCAAATAGTGGACAGCTGCCAGTTTCTTCATATATGTTGTTTTGGGCTTGGTTACCAGTTGGGGGTCTTTCTAGAAAGGCTTTCTTTTTTTCTTAAATAGCTGTTTTAAAACTTTGATTATTGTTTGCACTTCTAAATGTTCAAGCATCTTAGTAAGCAGAGAGGTATATATCTATGCAATGTGATCTATATTTATCTCCTACCCAAGGCTCTGCATACATTCATTTTCCTTAACTGTTCTTCTGGCCCTGAGCAGTCCCTTACCTATTCCAGAAGAAAGACTGCTAGTGATAGATTTCAGATGTAACTCCCCAGCTAGAAAACAAAGCAACATAACGAGGTGGGTTTTTTTGTCCATGTAGGGTTTTCAGGAGGGGAAGAAAGAGGGGAAGCACGTCCAACAGGCAACCCAAGCAGGGCTTATGCTGGCTGGGGGACTTTGCAGCCTGAAAAAGTGGCATAGCTGGCATGGGACCTCCTTGCCATGCCTGCCCAATCTCCAACCTCCCCCCAGCTCTAGATCTAACCTGAGACTGACTGTGCCTGTGGTTTGCCTTTGAGAAATATTAATTTTAAGCAACATGGGTAAAAACAGTCTCTTTTTTGCCTTATAGTGTTTATTCTCTGAACTGGTCTGTAACTTACCAGCTGCAGGTACCGCAGTCCAAAAAGTGGATGAGGTTGAACTGACACAGGAGTGGCAGAGACAAACATCACAATAGCATAAAAGCAGATTCCTGTAATTTCAGGATAAAAAGCTGACTATGCAAGTTAAAAATAGTTACATAGAAAAGAGGCATCAGCTTGAGATCAGTTTATGACCTCATTTACACCAACAGCACCCCATTACTGTTGTCAGCTGTCTGGGATTTGTACTATTTCCAAGGCAGCATGCTCTTCCACACATGTGCTGAACAGCTGGTTGTGAGGTCCTTCGGTGGTGACAGTGACCTGCTCCTGGTCCTGGGGTTCACACCTGGACCACACAGGGGCCCATGAACCTCTGAGGGCACATCAACCTTCACCCCTCAGTACTGGCTGCTTGTTGCTGTCTGGCCCGATGGCTTTGCCAGATGTATCACTCCTCAAAGTGCTCAGAGACTGCGTGCCCCACTCCTTGTGTGGCTGGTTCTTGGTGTAGGCCAACAACAAATATATCCTTACACCAGGGGCTGCAAGTTAAGCAAGATGTGGCTCTTTCTTTGAGGTGACTGACCTAGCCACCGACATGCTAAAAGACCCACTTGTGTGATTTTCTACCTCTTTTTCCTTAGCATCAACCCTACTTGTCTGCAGTGTCCTTTCCCCACCATCAGCCGGGCTCCCCTGATGAGACCTACCACCACCCTCCCCTGTCCAATGAGCTGCTCACCCAGGATTACTTTCAATCCACCTTACAGAGTATTGCTCGAAAAGGTGACACTGATATCACCAGAGACAGGTTTCCACTGTGAAATTCTGACATCCAAATGAGTTTAAAATTTCTTCTTTCTCTGCTGTCTTGGTGACTGTGCAAGTTGTGACTGAAGCAATAATTGACACGTTTTGGCAAGTGCAGCTTTTAAGTAACTGTTGAGGACACTGATGCCCAGAATAACTATATAAAACAGTAAATATAAAATAGTTTAAAGAGGAATCAAATGAGTCACACTTATCTTTTATATGAAGAGATAAAAAATGTCAATTTTTTTCAGACTTTTTCCATCTTATGAAGTGGGAACATGCAGATCCTTGCATGTCATTCTGCCATCAGTAGGGAAATCAGCTGTCTTCAGTAGGGATTTGTGGGTATAACTGAGGACAGTACTTAAGCTGATATCTCCGATCTCACTGAAAAATGTTTCAATTTAAAAATAAAACAAGGTTTTGGGAACTTTTCAGGATCCTATTAATAAATTTCAACAGTTCCATTAGTTCGATGGAAGAAAAGCCATACACTATAATCATCTGCCAGCTAGTGACTTGTGATTTTGGAGTAGATTTAGGGATGCAGTCTCAGCCTCTGGCCCATTAGCTTTACTGGTCAACCAGAGAGTCTGAAGTGGCCCCCAAAGATGCTCACACATATTGGCTTGGATGTTCTCCATCAGTTTCACACTCCTGTCCTCACCTTTCAATGGCAAGGGCACAGCAGATCTCCCTGGTGGGTCCTCCACTCCTGGGTCAGCATGGCAAAACACATCTTTTAGGAAAGTCCATAGTTTGCTGTAAACTATGTAATACTGCTTTGGCCTCACAAAAGGTCAGTCATGGGGAAAGAGGACAACAAGCTTTTCTGTGTCTGCTCAGATGCCCAGAGCACCACATTCATTTGGCTGGGGACCCAATCCCACAAGGATTTCTTCCAAAGTGGCACCCTGAGAACAGTGTCACTGGCTGCCAGGTTTGTTACGTCCCACTGGCTCCCAGATGCGATTTGCTCACGTACAAATAAAACCCTGTCTTCCCTCAGTTCTGGTCTTGAAGACTTAAGTGAATTTGACAGCCAGTCTGGACTTTTTTTTTTTTTCCTCTAGTAATGACATGTGAAAGTGGAAATTCAAAAGTTTCCACAGAAATGCTGCATTACATATTTTACTTTTTTTCCTTCATTTAGAGACATAGCCAAACATGGGAGTTTACTGAGAAGCTGACGGTACACTGCAAGTCACCAGCACCAGGGACCAGGACTTTGTAGATGTATGACAAGGGAGGACAGAACTGTAGCCGATCCTGCTCTCAGTCCTACTCCTGCTAAAACCAATAGCCAAACCACAGCCATGCCAGGAGCAGCACTGGGAGGAGAGCGGGACAGCTGGAATGGAGAGCTGAGATGAACTGATATTGGTGGCAGGATATGAGACATAAACCAGCAAAGGGTAGTAGCAGAAAAGGACAGGGTCTGCTCATGGCTGTACAGCAGGAAGGGGAGTCCTGCAGCTGTGTGTGACCTTAGAATCCCAGAATCCCAGAATAGTTTGGTTTGGAAGAGACCTTTAAAGGTAATCTAGTTCAATTCCCCTGCAATCAGCAGGGAGATCTTCAACTAGATCACGTTGCTCAGAGCCCCATCCAACCTGACATTGAATGTTTCCAGGGATGGGGCATCTACCACCTCTCTGGGAAAACTGTTCCAGTGTTACACCACCCTCATCTTAAAAAATTTCTTCCATACCTAGCCTAAATCCTCTTTTAATTTAAAACTGTTACCTCTTGTCCTATCGTTAGAGACCCTATGAAAAAATCTGTCCCCATCTTTCTTATAAGGCCCCTTTAGTTTTGGAAGGCCACAGTAAGGTCTCCCTGGAGCCTTCTCTTCTCCAAAGTGAATAACCCCAGCTCTTTCAGCCTGTCTTCATAGGATAGGTGCTCCGACCATCTGGTCATTTTTGTGGCCATCATCTGGACCCATTCCTACAGGTCCATGTCTTTCCTGCGCTGAGGGCTCCAGAGCTGGATGCAGTACTCCAGGTGGTGTCTCACAAGAGTGGAGTAGTGGGGCAGAATCACCTCCCTCAACCTGCTGGCTAAGCTTCTTTTGATGCAGCCCAGGATACGGATGGCTTCCTGGGCTGTGAGCACACATTGCTGGCTCATGTACAGCATTTCATCCACCAGTACCCCCAAGTCCTTATTGGCAGGGCTGCTTTCAAGCCCTTCATCTCCCAGCCTGTATTGATACCAAGGGTTGCCCTGACCCAGCTGCAGGCCTTTGCACTTGGCCTTTTTGTACCTCCTCAGTTTCACATGGGCCCACTTCTCAAGCTTGTCTAGGTCCATCTGGATGGCATTCCATCCCTCAGGCATGTCAGCTACACCACTCAGCTTGGTGTCACCTGCAAATTTGCTGAGGGTGCATTCAATCCCACTGTCTATGTCATTGATGAAGATGTTGAATGGTACTGGTCCCAGTATGGACCCGTGACAAACACCACTTGTTACTGATCTGAAACATCTCAATCCAGACATTGTGCCATTGCCCACTACTCTCTGTATGTGACCATCTAACCAATTCCTTATTCATCAAAATACCCACCCATCAAATCTGTATCTCTCCAATTTGGAGAGAAGGGTGTTGTGGGCGACTGTGTCAAAAGCCTTACAGAAATCCAGACAGACAACATCCATAGCTTTTCCCTTGTCCACTGAGGTAGTCAATCCATCATAGAAGGCCACTAGGTTGGTCAGGCAGGACTTGCCCTTGGTGAAGCCATGTTGGCTATCTTGAATCACCTCCCTGTCCTCCATGTGCCTCAGCATAGCTTCCAGGAGGGTCTGTTCCATGATATTCCTCGGCACAGAGGTGAGGCTGACAGGTCGGTAGTTCCCAGGGTCCTCCTTTCTACCCTTTTTAAAAATGGGTGCAAGGTTTCCTCTTTTCCAGTCACCAAGGACTTCCCCTGACTGCTGTGACTTTTCAGATATCACTGAGTGGCTTGGAAACTACACCAGCAAATTCCCTCAGGATTCTGGAATTAATCCCATCAGGTCCCATAGACTTATGTATGTTCATGTTCCTCACTTGGTCTTGAACATGACCTTCTCTTACAGTGGGAGGGACTTTGCTCCCCCAGTCCCTACCTTGAAGTCCATCCACTCAAGAGGTGTGGGAAGAGATTTTACCAGTGAAGACTGAGGCAAAAAAGTTGTTGAGTACCCCAATGTCCTGGTTCCAGCAGGGTTAAGGTTAATTTTCACAAGGAGCTTGGATGGGACATCTGACCCAAACTAGTCAAATGGGTGGTATTCGGTATTTGACAGCATATGAGGTCATGCTCAGTACACAGCTCAGGGAACTGGGGAGAGGCGGGGCTTTCTTCTTTCCTTTGCTGTTCTATTAAACTGCATTTCTCTCAATCAAGGAGTTTTGCCTTTTTCTTCTGATTCTCCTCCCATCCTGCCACTTGGGGGAGGAGAGGCAAATGGCTCAATTGTTCTTTGTTGCCAGCTGGGGCCACACCATGACACTCAGCCTTCTCCTTGCCTGTTGTTACCAGTTTGCCAGTCTTGTTCATCAGGGTGGTATGCTTTCTATAACCTTCCTTTTCTGGTTGACATACTTGTAGAAGTCCTTCTTACTATTCTTTGTGTCCCTTGCCAAGTTCAGCTCCAGCTGCACTGTGGCCTTCCTGACTCCATTCCTACACAACTGGGCAGTGTCCCTGTACTCTTCCCGGGATACCTGTCCCTGCTTCCACTGCCTGTGCATTTCCTTCTTCCTCTTTAGTTTGACCAGCAGCTCTCAATTCAGCCATGCCAGTCTCTTACCACCCTTTCCTGATTTCTTCCATCTGGGAATCAGAGCTCTTTTGCTCTATGGAAAGCATCCTTAAAGATCTGCCAGCTCTGTTCTGCTCCCTTGTCTCTGAGGGAAGTTTCCCAGAGGGTCCTATTGACTAATTCCTTGAAGAGCTGGAATTTTGCTTTTCTGAAATTCAGGTTCCTGAATTTACTCTTTGCCTGACCCATATGCCTTAGGACTGCAAACTCCACCAGTCCATGATCACTGCAGCCCAGGCAGCCTCCAGTCTTGATGTCAACTATTAGCTCCCTTGTGTTGTTGACCAACAGGTCCAGTACCACATCCCCTCCGGTAGGGCTGTCTGTTACCCAGCTTAAGAAGTTATCCTCAATGGATTCCAGGAGTCTCCTGGATTGCTTACAGCTCACCATGCTACTTTTCCAGCAGATGGCGGGGTGGCTGAAGTCCCCCAGCAGGAGAAGATCTTACGGGCATGATGCCTCCTGCAGCTGGAGTAAGAAGGCTTTGTCAATAGGATCCCCTTGATTGGGTGGCCTGTAGTAAACACCAACCACAAGGCTCCCTTTGTTGCCTCTGTCTCTAATTCTTACCCATATGTTTTCAACATTCTTGTGGCATTCTTTCAAGACAGCTCTTCACACTCTATCCATTTTTTGATGTAGACGGCAACCCCTCTGCCCCTCCTTCCTCACCTGTCCCTTCTGAACAGCCTGTAGCCATCAACAGTGGCAATCTGGTCATGGGTTTAGTCCCACCAAGTTTCAGTAATGGCAATTAGGTTGTAGCTTTCTAGCAGCATAGTGGCTTCCAACTCCTGTTTGTTGCCCATGCTGTGTGCGTTGATGTAGAGGCACTCCAGGTGGGCTATCAGTTGTGTCACCTTTTTGGAGGAACGTCCCTTAATTCCTCAGAGGCATTTCACTTATGTTCCCCTGTTGGCTCCTATTACCTCAGGAGCCCCTGCCTCATATCTGTATGACTATTTTATTCTAAAATAGGGCGTCTTCACCCAAGAGTCACTAAGATATATCATATACAAATTGGCAAATCTTTGCAATTAAGAGGTTAAGATGAGTTGTACCCTTAAAAATTAAGAATGGCTTAGATATATCTCAGCTTTCCAGGCAAAGAGGACTTCTGGCTGCCAGCCATGAACCAGCAACGTTTACCTCTAGGTTCAGGAGCTTTTGAGCCACCAGCTATGGTGTGCCCACTTAATTTAATGAGTTATACAGAGGGCACAGAGCCAGTTTAGTGACCTGCCACCACCACTCAATAAATAAAATTTAAAAAAAATAAAAATAATATTTTCTTCACATTTATCTTTAAAATACCCACTTAATCAATAACAATGAACATAGTGACTACTGAAGGAATTACATTGGAGTCCATTCATTTCAACAGTTGTCAGCTAACTCTGAAACAATATCACCAAAGCCAATTTATCAAGTATATGGGTATACCTCACTTAGGCAGCTTGACAAGAGAATGGTCAGGACAGAAAGAGGTACACCAATTTCACTAAGTAAGACTCATTAAATAATGAAGATACCTGCCATACTGCCCTTCTCTTGGAGACTTCAGAGGAAGCATGTCACTGTCTTCCAAGGTAACATTGCCCCAATACAATCAATATGTCCTTGTCTCCTACATCAAACATCAGTATCTATGCACTTTAAATTATATCTCTGCCTTGAAACCAGTGAAGGTACAAGGATGCTAGATTAAGGACAATCAGCCCCCTAAAATGGCTGTAGTTTTAGAAAACAAGGGGAATTCTGGTGTGGAAAGAACAATTAAAAAATTTCACCTTACCTCTGTCTGGACTGAGTCCATCACTTTTCCCCATCTTTGTGCCATTCTCCTGCCAGAAATCCCTTGGAGCCACAGGGTGATCATCAGAATTAGAAGTGATCAGTGCAGAGGATGAGGGTCTCCTGAACAAGATAATTAGCTCCAGCTGGCTCAGACCAAAGCCTTTTAAATTTATAGCTCCCCACATCTTTCTTCTTCAAACACAACTAACAGTGATAGTAGAAAACCTTATGGGCAATGCCTCATTTCGTATACTTACCAGCCATGTCCTCCCGATTTGCGGTGTGCCCTGGAATGTTGCATTGGTCTGCAATGGTGGGGTGCTGGGTGCAGCCACCTAATCTGCCATTGCAGCTGCTTGCCCCAGAGCTTCTGAATCCCCCATCTCTTTATGGGGTACAAACTTGCTGCTAGTTTTGTTGTGATGTATTTCCCTTGGGGTGATAAATTCATGTTGCCTACAAGGCCACCTCTTGTGATACTACTGCTGTCGGCAAACCTTGTTTCCCCTTCCAGATGCTGGCAGAGTCATTTTGGAAAATGGAGAGAAATGCAAGGTTCTCAACATACATGTTGAGGCTTTTAATGTCGCCTTATATACTTGCTAGTTCCCATGGACTCTCACATGTATTTCAAAGCATGTTGGCATTCCAGCTTTGGGTGCTCAGTGGGACAAAACGTTAACACGTGACATCCATGCTTCACTACTCACATCCAGGCAGTGCTACATGCAGACTAGACTCCAGCTCCACAGCCTGGTGTGGTCCATCGGAGAACCCTGTGGGTGGGAGTCCCGTGCTCCCCAGGATTGAAGTCGCTGCAGAGCTGCCCCAAAGGCTTCCCTGTGCCCTGAATTCACCTCTTTCGCTAAGGACTGATGGGCGATTAGGAAGATTTCTTTCCTCTGGGACAGAGCTGAGAGCTGCAAACAGAAAGTATAGGGAGAAGCTCCTTCTGTGTTCAGCCAAATGAGAAAATTAAAGTACAGAAGGCCAAGGAACTTCTCAATTACTTGTTAATTCAAAGGTGTGTGCACTTGGGGATTTTCTTATCCTGAATAAATGTAGCCCATTTGTAAACATTTCTCGTTCCTTTGCACCTTTAAACAAGCAGCATCTATACTGTTTAGACACAGTTGTTTAAAAAAATCTCCTGTGTTACTGGGGACACAGGAGTTATTAAGGAAAGACAATTGTCCCTTTTAACTATCATTACTAATTACTAAGCTCCATCCCTCCATTGATTTAGATTGGTCCCTTAGTTTCAGTATTATTAATTACACAAGTTATTGTACACCAGTTTAGTGGCAGCTCTTTCTCCCTGATTCTTTGAGTTAACTCTTTGATTTGCAATTTTCCACTGGAGATCCAAAGTCAAGTGACTGAGTTTGAATGCAAATGGTCACCATGGGCAGTTTCTGCAAACCAAAATAAAGTTTTTGAAAGGAACTGCTGACTTCATTTTGATCTGCTTGTGCATCTCTTCCCTGGAAGGAAGTCAGAAGACACTTAAGATTGCATTCACATAATAATGCCCAACGTTAGGGTTCTGACTTGTGAATATTGCACTGAAAATAAAAGGGTTAATTTAGTCCTCTAATCTATTGTTATAAGCCTAATTATTTTACATGTCTTCATTTCATTAATGAATTGCTGCTTTTTACATGCATCTCCTTCCCCATTGCTTTTGTTTAAACCTCCTGGTGGGAAGGGATAGATTAATTTTGTTGTGTCTTAATGAAACTGTATGCTACATTAGATTTAACCATTTGGCATGCACTGCCAACATCACCATTATGCATAATGAATTACTTTTTGTGAGTCCCAAACTAACACAAACCTTCGATGTTCCTCTGTAGATATTGCAACAACACAGCTGGCAGACATACCAAGTTCAATCATTACCTTGAACTTACATGGAAACCTAGAGCTTGACACAAAACCACAGATTTTGAATTTTTTTCATAAAGAAACAGGAAGTTGACTGAAAAAAAAGGCACGTGTTTTCAAGAGAAGAGGTGGAAAGCTCGTTAAATTTTGCTGTTATCTACCATTAACTGTGTTTGACATGCATATGCATGTGGGTGTGTATGTATGCTGGGTCTGCAGCCACAAGCAGAAGCCCCATCGAGGCAGTGTGTGCTTCACGCTGGGACCAGCCAGCCTCCCTGCCCGCTGTACGGTTTACCTGCACGTGCACACGTAATGCAGATTAACATCTGTTTCAGCTGCTGAAGCTTTTAACATGTGAACTCTTTCTCTCAGAAGCCAATATGCTGACCCTGACAGGATCTTTCTTGCCCAGCTTGCTGCCAGTGAAGTGATACAGGAGAATAATTATACATGCAAACCAAGCTCCCTTCTCCCAGGTCCAGTGTCCTGTCACCTTCTATTTCCTTGTTTGCTGTTCATCAGAGGTGCTCAGCCTCTTCATTACCTGGGCACCATGTGCAGTTCTTCAAGAGTCAGACACTCGATGGCTCCTTTCACCTCTCCTTCAGTCACCTGGCTACACCTAAGGACATAGGGGTCCCAGGTGTGACCTGCAGCAGCAGGACCCTTTCCCAGGAGCATGACAGTTGAGTTATCCAAGGAGAGGAGAACTAAATGTGGTGTCATGCACCTACTCCTGTGCTTTGTGCCAGAGCCAGTTAACGTCTGGCCATTGCAGCTCAACCTCCATCACACCCACATCTGTCATCCCATCCATCTGGGACATCTCACTGTCAGGAGAGTTACAGAAGTTGTTTGGCAGGGAGTAACAGAAGTTGTTTGAACCAAGAGACAAAAGTGACATACCCCAGCACATGTCTGTTAATTACTAATTGGCCAACGTGCTCTGAGGAGACTGTACTGGTGACACCTTCCTCACTGTCTTGTCTGCTTCCACCGCCACCCACCTTCAGACTCCACATTCCCTGCTCTGGTCACTCTGCTCTGTCTCTTTCACATGTGTCCACTCTGGGCTCTGCTGACCACCCTGTCCTTGCTGGACAGAACAAAATTAACCCCAAAACAACACTGAACCCCCAGGTAGAGAGCAGCAACTCTGTGGGGAGTATTTTATTGGCTATGTTCTCATTTAACTCATGAAGAGGTTAATGTGCCTGTGAGAGGAGTTCACATGCCTGAGCAAGATAAGCAGCATCTGTACCAGTGTTTCTGAAGTGGATTTAATGTAAGAATGATAATAATACATTTATAATACAAAGAGATTTTTTTTTTCCTCCTGGTAACAGGGGGTGCTTTCAGGTTCACTTCAGTGATTGCTGTCCCAACGTGTCTTTTTTTTTTTTGTAAGCTTAAGATCCTCCTAAAAGTTCTGAATCTGAAGAAAAACATCTGCAGAAAAATGTCTCTGTTGTGACAGGGTTTAGTTGGTTGGATCTAACTTTGAAGCCGGCCCTGCTCTGAGCAAGGACATGCAGGTTTCCAGATGGTCCTTGCAGTTGTGCAGCCCCTGTGACCTTCAGGAACAATATGCAGTAGATTTTCTCCAAATTCCTGACCCAAACCTATAGAAGTGGTTTCTGTGTACACATAAAGGAAGATTGGACTTCATAAAACAGCTATATCTTCTCTGTCCCAGCAGAGTGGTCAGTTCTTTCCCCAAGACTCAGTTATAATTTCTACTTCTGCCTTAGATGAACCATTTCCTTTTGAGAAGAGAGCATTACCTACCACAGCCTAGGTTCTTTTTGGCCAAAGATTGAGGAGAGGGGGCTACCATAATAAACTCTTACAGGGAAGGCATGGTCTGTAATAAGAACTCGTACATTCTTGTTCCTCTTCTGTCCCTATTTACTTATTTTAAGTAGCCAGAGCATAAAATGCATAAACAACCCTTGGCGGAGGACTAGACATTGGCCTTCCTACTCCCTCCCTGACTCCTACCTGTGTTGCCCATTCTGCCCAGAGACCTTCATGCCTGTTTCCTCCCCTTATCCCACCAGGAGTGCTGAGCCTCACCTGGGCTGCCTGCTTCTCCCTGTGACCTGATGCAGACAGGTTGGGTGCCTCTTCCAGCTGCTGGATGCCTAAAAGGAAGAAGGTGCCTGACATTTCTGTCAACAAAGCCTTTCTTAAACATAAAACTTCATATATTTAAATATATACACACATACACACACACATATAAGCATATGTGTGTGTGTACATATATATTTTTATACTTTTTTTTTTTTATATATACGTGGATGTGGCCATACATAGCATTTCCAAAGTTTTTCCCTTGTACCCAATGATGGTACAGTTCTAATTAGGGGATATTTTTCTCCTTTCTGAGCAGATGTGTGCTGGTTCCGTGTTGCAGATGCCATCCATTGCTTCTGAACATGTGTGTGGAAGACAGCCTTTTTAATCTTTTCCTGTAATCAGCTCCCAGGAGCCCAGACTCTGAATTTGTGAGAGGTACGAGTATTGTACACCAAATCAGCACAGACACAGGACTCTGAAATGCCGCCTGTATCTGGTCTGTGCCAATATAGCTGTTATAAACACCAATGTGTGATAAGCTGAACAAGGTTCTCGGACAAAATCTGGCAGTAGGAAAAAAAAAAAAACAACATAGGGAAAGCCAGTTCTGTGAACCCTTTACTGAACCCTTTAGAACTCATCAATGAAAATTCAGAGCTATCAATCCTGCACATATTCCCTGCAATTTTTAATTACAGACATTGAAACTAATGGGTAAAGTGCAAGACTGCAAGCAGGGACACGCTATAAAATTGAATTTGCAGAGGTACACTTCTGTTTGTTCAAATGTCCTTGAAAAATGCAAACAAAGCTGCTTGGCAACACCGAGGCAAGTTAAACATTTTCCTCAGCTGGCAAGGTTCTTTTCTAAGGAATCCTTCTTTGTTTGCCAATAGACAATATTAATGACAAGGAATGGACCTGAAGGGAATTAATGCACAAAAATCGCATTAAAGTTACATTAAGGGGTACATTGTAAAGTCTGATTTTTTTTAGATCCATGAAAGCAAGGAAATTTATTGTCAAAGCTGAGTCTCTCAGCTGACACTTTCTATTTAATTCGCAGTGGACTGCTGTGTCACTGAGAATTTGGGGATATGCAACTTCAGGCCCTTCCCTCTGTGCCTGATGGTGCTCAGGCCCAAACAAGCATCTGCCTGCTGCCTTTGCTGATCTGAAGAGAGGTCTGCCAAGCTTTCTGCACCTCCATGTGTGGTATCTGGTGCAAATGACTCAAGAAACTGACTGGTGTACTTGCAGAAGCTTTACACCACCATTACCTCTGCTGTATTTTTTTTTTTCACCTTCAACTTCAAGAAACGGTTGCTGCCAGATGAAGAACAGTGAAAGAGATGAACCCCTGTGTCCCCAGTACCAGCAGGAGTGTTTGGCAGAGTGCTCTTAGCACCCCTCATCCTGAGAAGCTGCAGAGGAAGTTGGTGGACATCCAGTGAGTGCAGACTGGCTGTGTAAGTGCACCAGGTCAAAGACACTGGGCGAAAAATGTTGGTGTAACAGCCCGGCTGAATTAACTTCTCTATCTAAACACAGAGATGAAGAGCTTTTACTCCAAATTAAAGACTATTCCTCTGGGGAAAAAAAGCAATAGCTTAATTTCCAAGGCCCATGCCGTTCTGCTCCATCTAATGGCAATAATGGTCTTGGAGCGTACAGAAACACTGTAGGTACCACATGGAGCACCTAGATGGTTATGCAGTGCACAGAGCAGTCCTTAGAGACCCACAGAACATATGCTGCACCCTGGAGGTAAATGAGCTGTAAGGGAACCATGTGTAACGTTGGGTGTCAGGATACCTTGGTTACATTCTCAGCCCAGGGCCTAGAGCTGGGGTTGCAGATTGTGTAACTGGGGATTTCAATTTGGCATTTAGAGGGAATTGACTTAGATATGTCACTTTAAAGACCTGGGTTCTCTTCCCTGGCAGATGAACATAGAGCCTAGCTCAGTAAGTACAGTGGTGCCTTGTGGAAATATTAGCAACAGTCTTCGGAGGAGATACTCTTAGAAATTATGGCTTTCAGCCCAATACAACTTCCATTGGGTCACGGCGTGTCTTAAACAAGGAAGTTTTCCATTTTACCCTATCTGTAACAGGCACAAGATGAGGTGTGACATTTGGCTACCAGTGAAGTTACAGACTTGCACCGTAGGAGATGAAATGCAAAATGTAACCCGCTGTCTTGAGGTGAGATTGTCATTTGATGGATTTTAGATCCCCTTACATCACTCGCATCACTCAGGCCAACACTTTGCATGGTACAATGCCTGGGGTGAAGCAGTAAAGCCCACGCTCAGGCCCCTGAGGAGGTTTCAGAGGGGCTGTTTGCCTGCCTCTCTGGTTTCTGCAAAACAGGCCCAGGATGATTTGCTGTGAGGTCCCATATTTCTGCTGAGATGCTTGTCACTGAGCATCAGCTCTTACGTTGTTGCACAGAGGTGGGGTGAGGGCTGCTGGAAACAGGGGGTAATCCCAATAAGGATGCCGGTAGGAAGTGATGCCAGGGAAAAGTCTCTTGTAGACCTCACTCAGAGACTTTTGCAGCAGCACTACTTAATTGTCAGTATCTAGATGGACAGATGGGCAAAATCTGGTGCCCAGGCAGCTCAGGGTCCCCGAGCTACCTTCTCGCACCACACCACCTCTCAGCTTCATCATCACCCCAGTGTCGTGTGCAGGGTGTGCTGGGGAGAGCAAGTCCGCCTCATTAGAGCAGGCTTGTTTGAGCCACTGTGTTAACCCCTACAGTCCGGCTGACCCCAGGCTGTTTCTCTCTCAGCCCCAGATCTGCCATTTCCCTTCTGCTGTATCTCAATCACCCCAAATTTATTATTGCACAGAACTCTGGACCGCCAGCACATCTGGCCTCAATCAAAAGCCAGCAATAAGAGGAAAGAACATGCTCTATCTAGCTGTTTGTGTCAGGCTGCTGATATACAAACTGATATTGAAGTTTCAATAGACAAAGATAGTTGATAGTGAAATGCAGATGGTGAATCACTAGTGTTGCGGGGACATTTGCCCCTTGTTCTGAGGTGCTCTAAGGAGGAAAGTCAACTGACTCCCAAATAAATTAAGGGAGACCTCTGAGCTTTGATCTTGGGGCAATGCAGACTAGGGGTAGATTTTTATTTCTTTCTCCAGCATCATCTTTTTTAAAATCATGCTGACTGTTTCGGAAATTGGAAATAAAAGCCTTTATTTGAATTTTATATGAGTTAACTTGAGTTAGCATGACTTTTACATGGCTGGTTAAAACCAAGATATTCCTCCTGCTAACAAATGTGACAAATCTAAAAGCAGGAGATTAGAACACCTTAAAAGTGCTCTGATGTTCTGAATGGGTGCATCAAGTGAAGGAGCTACTCCCTCCTGCCTTCCCTGCCTCTGACATGTGCTCCCACTGCCTCTCTTGCATCATGTTTCACAATCAAATTGTTGAGAAGTGTATCAGACCAGCCTGCTGGCTGAGTGGAGAGTCAGTTACCAAAATGAAAATGCATGAATTTTCCTCTAAATGTGCTATCCTGGATAAAAAGTGGTCAATCTTATACTGGTGCAGCACAGTTGCACTAGGGGGCTAAGGCTTTTCGGGGCAGCTAAGACCAAGGAAGTCAGCTAGGACCACAAAAGCATCCTGCCACCTCCAAAAGCACAAGCTTAAGAGCTGCCCAACTCCCAGAACTCTGCTCAGACCACCAAGCTACAACATGATTTTTAAGTTTCCTAGTTTAATGGCAGGAACAGTTTTTTAAAAATCATCTATGCTTGTACTTTAAAGATAAGGAAGATTTTTCTTGTAGTGTAATATTCCTCTTTACTAGCACAAAATTTAGCAGAGGGCCAGAACAAATCTCTTTCAAAGACATACAAACATTGACATTTATTTACCCAGCAGACCATAGCCAGAGCCATGCTTTTATATTCACACAGGTCAACTGTGCAAATACAGTAGATAATTCTTAAAACTCATATAATGCACTCAACAGACTCACAATGGTTTTTTTTGGGGGGGTTTTTGCTGTTGTTTGGTGCATGAACGCAAAATATACTAGGAAGTAGTTCCAAGAATGAAAAAAAGAAGGTCCTGGAAATGAACCAGTACCACTCCCATAACAGGGGTACAAGGCCCATGTGAAATGGGCCATCTCCACTAACAGGCCTGGCTTTCTCCATTCACAGGAACCGGCAATGCCTGTAGTTGATGTAGTCCATCAGTGGCTGCTTCCACTCAAACCAATTTCATTTCCATTTTGCATTTCTATACATGTTGATTGTTATAACAGACTCTGAACATATTTTCTTTGGCCCTACTTTTAAGTTTCAATCAGGTTGAAGTTGTCCAGCAAGAGAGGACCTGTTCCAGAGAGAATCTTCCCAGCTCCAAACTGGGAGTGGGAACTGGGAGTGCTCAGCTCAGCCAAAAGTACTAAGTTGCTCAAGCTCTGGGTATAACACTTTATAGAAACATGAGAAATCACCACTGTGTGCTTTCCACCTCTTTGCATTTAGGCCTGGCTTGACTCCCACCTCCTCAGGAGGGGACCATGTGGCTGGGATGCAGGACAGATGTTTCATGCCATGGGGCTGCAGAGGCGTGGTGGTGTCACCCCTGATCCCAAAACTCAGCATTGCCATCCAAGCACTTGCTTTCCCATAGCCATGGGTTGCCAACTGCAGCCACAGGAGAGCCGCAGACCCTCCAGTGAATGTCCTCACTTCAATGTTGCTCTGCAAAAAACACACAGTGGCGGGTGGTGGATTGCTGGGCAGTGATGCTGCTGGAGGAGACTGTGCCCTCGCCGGACGGCCTGCACGGCTGGATGTTTCTGAGAGGAGTCAGCAGTCAAGCCAAGCAGGGAGAGAAAAGTTAGAAGTATAAGGACAGGCAGAGAAGTATTTTCAGGCTGAACGGTGAAAGAAGATGCAAAGAAAATGAGCAGAGGAAAGAGGCCTGACTTCAGCTGCAGCCTCAGCTAGCCAGTCTGTTGGAACGAGGCCTTCCTTGAGCCTCTGCAATACAGGATGAGGCTGTCTGGGTTGAACACACTGATTTTCACATTTTCAACCAATGCATTAACAGTGGTGGCACGACACAAGAAAGTTTGGAGCCTCACGCTGAGTGACGCAGTGAAAGCAGCAGCGAGTTCAATGACAACGGCAGCCTAATTCCTGAGTTTTTGGGCCAGGATGGGGGACAGAGAGACGACTGGTGGCACAGAGAGGAGTAACACTCTAGCACCCCACAGCCAGCTTTCTGGGAGGACCTGAGGCAGACGTCGGCTACCACCCTGCAGGCAGCTGCAAAGCTATTAAATTCTAAATTTAAACAGTGGGCAACACCTTCAGGAGCAGACAGAAGGTTGTGGGGTGCAGGATGGGGGGACAAGAAAGCTAGGAATTAAAAAAGACAGACAGTAGAGAGAAGACAGCAAAAGTGAGTTTCAGCAGCAGGAAGAAGGACCCTATTCCTTAAAACATGGGGTGGTGGCTAAAAGAGACACAGATCATGTTGTTTTCCCAGAAACAGTATCATTTTACACAGAAACCACTATATAAAAGCCTATGGAGACCAAGCAGGCATCTGGTGAGTGCTGCATCTTGTCAAAGTCAGCCCTGAGGGAGGGTGCAGTACCAACCACAGTTAGCTATTTGGACATATGTGTGCACTGTGGACAAAAAGGTCTTCTTACCATCCGATTCCTCTTCAGGTCAAATAACCTCCTTTGAAATGATCTTTAGCAGCAAATGCAGAGGCAGTTTAACACGACGTTGGCTAACCAGGACATCTTTCCCGCATCTTACAGCCTCTCCAGGTTGACACACAGGAACAGGAAAGAAATTCAGGGAGCAGGTTTCTGGGGGATCCTTCCTTTTCCTCCATTAGATAATCCCTAAGGGACATGTTTTAGTATTTTCAGCTATAAATTCTTAAAACAGATTATACGGGAAATCTGCGTAATCAGAGGACACATTCCTTTTTCCACTCTTCAAAGTTAGAAAAACAAACAAACAAACAAACAAACTTGGAACAGTTTCATTGTGGAGAAACAGACACAATGAAGTAAATTACTTTTACAGCATCGTCTTAACTGTTGAATTATTAACAAGATCAGAAATTGGAAAGTAGCACCTTTTGAAAAAAAGGCTTTGGTGTGTTAAAATAAGTGGAACTATAATTTTCAGAGCTGTGTACTGTACAGTATGTACAGAAAAGTAATAGTTTTCTCCATTAATTTTTAAATCATTCTCCTTCCTTAGCCAAGGTGCTATTTTTCTGGCTGTATCCTTTGTATGGAAGCTATAATGTTGCCTGCTGTGCAAAAGAAAGAGGTGAGAAAAGAGAGAAATAAAGTCAGTAGGGGCCAAATCATGATCCCACAAAATTAATGGAAGTTTGTTCCATTGTTTTCAATGGAAAAAAACCACTGAAACATAAAACTTAGTAAATTTACCTTCCATAAATGTTGAGAAATCAAGCATGACACATGGTTTGGGGATGGGAGGCTGCTTGCTCATATGATTGTATTCATGTAACAAATTTTCTTTCATTTAAAAAGAGTATTTCAAAACAGTAGATAGTAATCTTCTGATCATTTCCCTTTCTGGTATAGCCTGATCAAAAGAGAACTGACATATCAAGTTCCTGGCAAAAGGTAAAATTCCTGAATTCAAGCTCTCTGGAATGATATGAGAAAAAAAGTGTGTTTTACCACTGAGAAAGATTCTGTATATAAATATTTTGTTTATTTGGACTGAAATAGCTTAATCTATTAATGTTAAACCTTTAAGGACCTAGTTCTTGACAGAAAAAAAAAAAGTAAGTCACTTTTCCATTTTTCATCAAAAATGCTAATGGTTGAAAAGCACACATCTGAATATATTTGCAAAGTGGGAAACAGCAAGGATCTTTTAATTGGCTCTGGTGGCCTTTGTAGCACCTATTGGACTAAAACGATGAAGTCCCAAGCCCTAGAAAACTCTTCTGCCACACATATCTTTAAATATACGAGTCATTCCAGTGGCTTAGATGGGCTCACTCTTACAGCTGAAGCTCAGTTGGATGTGACTGTGTCACAGCTTCTCCTGCCCAGAGCTGCTGCAGAGGCACAGTTGCAGTGGGGACTGCCCAGCACAGCCCCCTCCTCTCCCAGCCCAGGCCCTTGCCGGATGGGCTGTGGGTCTCTGCAAAAGTACCATCCACACACACCTCATACCGGGGTTTTAATCCAAGCACATTAGAGAGAGGCTACTGAGTCAATCAGCTTTGAAGCTGTAGTTAAAACCTGCCTACTAAAGAAGTTGACCCAGTTAGGTTTAAAAACTATCAGTGCTACAGCAGACATTGCAGCGGCTGGCAGTGAAACTCTCAGTGATTAGAAAGAATCAGGAAAAGTCAAAATAAATAAGATTACAATTACACTATATCAATCAAACATGAAATGATCAAATTTTGCAACTCAGTTGCAAAAATCCAGGTGAAAGTGGTGACTGACGTTTGCAAACATGTCTGTAACCTGGGATGATTATTTTTTCTCCTCAATTAGCATTCCTTACATAAGCAGACTCAAAGGATATTCGAATAACATACAAAAGCCAGGCAAACCTGAGATAAGTAAGGTCATAAAATACAGGCGCAAGCAATAACAGTAGCAGAAAAATACTGATTGGCACTACTGGCATTCAAGTGGATCTTCAGTTTTAAATTAGAGAGAGTTGCAAAATTTGTATTTGTTAACCACAAATGCCTTTGATCATTGAGTGAGCATCCTACACAAGAGGAATATTTAGAGCTGTGTCCCACATACGGCTCCTTAGCAGCCATCCCCTCAGAGAGAGAGAATCTCCCCCACGCTTCAAGAAACAACAAACAGTCTGCGTAACTTTTGAAAAGCTTATTTGAATATAGATCATAATTTGATTCTGCTTTGTTACTCCCAAAAACATTTGGAAAGGCTAACATTATTCTTCTATACATGTCAGGCAACAACTCTTATAATTCCAGTAGAAACCTCTGGCAATTATAGAAGGAGAACTGAATATCTTGTAGGATCCATGAGTATTCTATGGATAGCCGAGTAATCAGCCTTAAAGGGAAGGTGCTTGTCAGATCAGAACAGTCAGAGCTGATTAAATCATGCTTGGTTTATTAGCATTGTCTCAGCATCCCACAGATTAAAGCAGAAACTAGTTTAATAGGACATGTGAACAAGATTTGACATTATTTCTTTTTTAAACTGATAAAATTGGATGTTTGCAAACAGGGTGTGATTAACCAGAGCTGACTGTAGTTGACAAACATAATAGTATTTTAGGATTTTTAACAAGGTTCTTGGGGCTTTCAATGTATTTTTGATGGTCACTTATCTGTGGTTAAGTTCCACTGAAGGTGATGGCAATGTCCTTCGAGGGCAGGAGTTTGTCCCTAATCTGCTAACAATCTGGACCAAACGTAACTACCAATAAAGTCAGTGGTGGATGTCAGTGTATACACCTAAGTTAGCTTCAGAATCACAGACCTTATAAGCACAATAGTAAGCGTAAACATCAACAGGCTTTGTTTGGGAGCAGAGTACATTTGACAAGATCTCCTTAAAGTCAGGCACGAGTTCCCTGGGGTGTCAGTCTCTCATTCACAGCCCTGATTTGTCCCTCTCAGAAGTGTCCCATCTCTGCACAGGAATTTGCATCTCTCCAGGAACGTCTGGGACAAGTACATCTCATGAAGGAAGACAGGAAGTTACTGAGCGGAGAAGAGACAAGGAGTTAAAGAAAATCCAGCAATGTAACAGTCCAGAAATAAAAACCCCAAAGTCTGCACAAGCGTCATACCATCCGTTTGAGTTATAAGCCATGGTTCCTTGTCCACAGCACCAAGTTATTTAAGAAGTCTGCTCCCCCAAATACTTGTTTATGAACCCTTTCTAAATAGTTTAATGGGCTACGTGTGGGAGGCAGATCTTCTTATCTCCAGATTAGACTGAATTCAACCCGTGTCAACTAGCTGACTGTTTTAAATACACTTAGAGCATAAGATAGCATATAACATATGAAACAGAAGATGACAACGATTTAACAGAAGTGCTGTGGTCAGTTTAAAGATGGAATACAAACACTTTTGAAGGGAGAAGTAGTATTTCTTCTTAGGCAAGCTGATGGAGTTGGATGAAGTAGGTAAGTATTAGGTCTTACCATTCCTGCACCTGGTCTAACGAAGCAGTAACAAACTCCAAGACAAAGCAGGTCAGAGGCAAAGAGGCAGTGATTCTGTCTGAAAGAGACACTGGTCTAAGGTTCATTAAAACATCTCATTTCCCATCCTCTCCTAAACCTCCGCTGCTCTACAGATGCAAAAAATATATTTCACTCTCCACTCTTGGGAACTGCCACATCTCCCTGCCCTTGCTGACAGCCAGCTGCTTCTCCCCTCTCAGTACCTTCTCCTATTTTATCTGTTCCTCCACCTCTGCTCCTGCCCAGTGCATACAAGTGCTTCCTGGGTGAAAGAAGGGTGGGAGAAGACAGCATTGACCATCCTGTTGCTATTTTTTTCACAAAGCCTCTAAAGACTTCATCCCTGAGGCCTTTTCCCTCCAGCCAGGTGAGGTGGAAAATGGTCAATGAGTTCAGAAGTTACTGAGAAGGAGGAGAGAGACAGACACACTGAGAGCAGGCCCCCAAGTCACAAAAGACAGTCCTTAGGAAACCTTGCTAAAAAATGCAATTCTTGATGTTTTTTCTTATCTATCATATGCATCTTGTCCATGGTAATTATTGTAGCACAGCTGAAGCTGCTGCATCCACTACCTGCCTGAAGAACTGGAGTTTGCCTCTTCCTTTTTTACACTGCTCTCACATATGCAATAACTAATAACAAGCAGCACTACTTGAGCCTGTGACTAAGCATATCAAAGACTTTATGGCTGTATCTTGGACTTTTCTTAAATGACATTTGATGAGGTTACACTGAACTGACTTAAGTGGTGCAAACCTCTCCACAGGCACTGCACCTCCTATCACATTTAGACTAGATGCAAGATGAAATTAGGATATACTCTCACAAACCTGCATGGAGCAGTTTTAAGTACTGCCCCCCAGCTGTTTGTTACTTCCCTGCATTGTAAGGACTGCATCCCTAAGCTGAAGTAGGTGTTGAACAGAAACAAGGGCCTCCGTACAGAGGGATACTCCACCAGCTATATCACCATAGTGAGTTTTATAGACAAAATAGTTTTAAAGACACTGTAACTGCTGCTGTTATAAGGTTGTAGGTGGACCAGACTTGATGCACGCACTGGCAAAATCTGAACTATTAGAGTTTAGAAACTGTCCACATATGCCAAGCCCAGCTAATGGTATTTAAATGTATACTTGATGGGTGGTGAGAGACAGCTTTTGTGAATTGAACAGTCCTTTAGTATTGTTTTTCTCAGAGGCTGTATGTAGGGTGGCATTATTCTGTGTCTTTCACAACAATTGTACCATCTTTAGTTTGTTGCACCTTCTTTGCCCTGAGGGTACTGGGAGATCCCCGAGTTGTGCTTTATCACCCCTCAAGAACCTTGAGGGCTCATGTCCTGCCCTGGCTCCTAAGGGGCTGCCCTTAGTCACCTGGCTGCCCAAGCTGGGATCTCTGCAAAGCCTGGCCTGTTGCTTCCCTACGTCAGGCAGCTACATACCCTGTTAGAGAAGACCAGCACTTTGTCTCCCATCTCGTTGTCTCGGGGAAACTGCAAGTGAATGGCTCAGTGAACCTCCAGAAGAAGCTCTCACGAGCCCAGTCCACAAAACAGAAGGAACAAGTCATGTCTGAAGTCCAGCTGCCCACCACACAGGCTGGTTGGTGGGATTTGCAAGGAAGCTAGCTGTTGTCCCAAGCAAAAGGATAGCAGAGCATCCTCTTTGTCCCTGGTCCCTGCTGCAGTTGGAGATTTGAGGTATGTCTGTGTAAAGCTTTTGTTCAGCTAGAGAGGCTGGGTGTAGACTGACAGGGTGCTATGGGATAGACCTCCATTTATTATGGTATAGAAGGGATCCCAGATATATTTTGAGGACATGACTCTCACCATATTCTGAGTGTTGCTGGAACAGTTGAAATCCCAAATTCCAACGTTACCTGAGAGTAAACAGCTGTCTATTTGCTCTTTCCTGACAGGAACCAAATATATGGCAGGGCTGGCTGGATAGAGGTATAGTGAGATGGTTCTCATGGAAACCAGGTGAAAAAATAGCATAGAAAATAGCTGAAGGGGACACTGGAGGAAACTGAATAATAGTGACAGGTAGATGCTAATTACCAATCAAAATTTAAATGAGATAAACAGCTGTTTTTCCACCACAGTTACTAGGAATGAGTCAGGGAAAGGTATGAAGATCAACCAGGATGCACAACAGGTTTTCCGACAGAGGCGAAGTGAGACAGTGTTAGTGTACCAGGTGCAGACAACAAAACCAAAAGAGGGTGAGTAGTTAGGCAAGCTGAGAAGACCAGAGGAGGGGAGGTAAGCTGGCACGCCCAAGAGATCTGAGTACAGAGAGTCAACTGCGGAGAATATGGGGGACAAAACGCAAAAAGAGTAACTGGAGAGAACTGAGCACAAATAATGCATACCACAGACATAAAGGGAGCCAGGCAGTGCAGAAAGGTTTGATGCAGCAATAAGCAAATGAGCTTAGGCCACTGAAGTCTTTGGAGCCTGAAACCTGCCTGGGACAGTGTTTCCATTAAAGATTGGTTTGGGTAAGGAGCTGCTAAACTAGTCTTTTAAGATTTACCTACCTGCAGCCCTTCCCAGCAGTGAGCTAGCAAGCACTGAGTGAAGGAGGCCTTCGAGTGAACTCCAGAACCTTTTGCAATGAGAAGTGATGAGAGGAGGTGCAAGCCAAGCATGCCAGCCTGGAGAAATGGGGACCAGGATGGAGAACATGGAAGGAGAGAGTCATTGGACCCTGGTGACCCACAAAAGCAGAACTCTGCTTGTTCAACATGTTCATCAATGATGTGGATGGGGGTACAGAGTGTACCCTCAGCAAGTTTGCTGATGACACATAACTGGGAGGAGTGGCTGACACACCAGAAGGCTGTGTTGTCATTCAGTGAGACCTGGACAGGCTAGAGAGTTGGGCAGAGAGGAACCTAATGAGGTTCAACAAGGACAAGTGTGAGGTCCTGCACCCAGTAAGGAATAACACCATGCACCAATACAAGTTAGGAGTTGACCTGCTGGAAAGCAGGTCTGTGGAGAAGACCTGGGAGTCCTGGTGGACAACAAGTTGACCATGAGGCATAAATGTGCCCCCGTGACCAAGAAAGCCAATTGTCTCCTGGGGTGCATTAAAAAGAGCATGACAAGCAGGTCAAGGGGAGTCATCCTCCCCCTCTACTCTGCCCTGGTGAGGCCACCTCTGGAGTACCGTGTCCAGTGAGGAAAAGTTGAGAACCCTGGGTCTGTTTAGCCTGGAGAAGAGAAGACTGAGAGGGGTTCTCACGAATGCTTATAAATATCTAAAGTGTGGGTGTCAAGAGGATGGGGCCAGACTCTTTTCAGTGATGCCCAGCAACAGGACAAGAGGCAATGGGCACAAACTGGAACACAGGAAATTAAATCTTAACATGAGGAAAAACTTCTTTACTTTGAGGGTGACAGAGCCGTGGCACAGGCTGCCCAGAGAGGCTGTGGAGTCTCCTTCTCTGGAGACATTCAAAACCTGCCTAGATGTGATCCTCTGCAGCCTGCTTTAAGTGAACCTTCTTTAGCAGTGAGGTTGGACTACATGATCTCCAGAGGTGCCTTCCAGCCCCTACCTTTCTGTGATTCTGTGATTCTGTGATACAGCGTGTCAGATACTTCTCGAGTAATCCCATCTGCATGCAAGCAAATCAGACCCCTGGGCATGGCCTTAGGTATGAAGAGGTGGGCTGTCAGTGCATTTGGCAGGGTGGAAGTGGAAGATGGGCACTGAAGACGACTCAAAGCTAGATACTGTCCAGAAGAAGCCTCTATCCCATGCTTTAAGGGAGAAGCTTGCCATTGCTCGTGAGACGGGATGAGACTGTGGTTAAAGCCACCACTGTTTTGAAACTTATGCTCAGGCTGGGTTCCTATTTCTGCTACAAGGTGCCTTCCAGCCCTTCCCAAGCACTCAAGGTTTATTTCTCATCTACCCAAGATCAGATCTTCTCAGAGACAGACTGGTCAGACTCTGTTCCTCCAATAGAAGAGGCCTGTTGGTGAGGTTAATCCACAGATAACTGGAAGTGCCTTTGCTGGTGTAGCTCCATTCCTCAGCAAAATAATTTGTTCTTTCAAGGCCTTTTGTGAATGTCTGACCACCTCTAAGCTAGAGCTTTTGCTGCCACAGCAATGTCATTTCAAGAAAGCACCTCTCTAACCCACTTGGTGATACCAGTCAGTGTCTAGGATCAGCTGGGGCTTGTGCAGTATGTTTACCATGATTCTGGCTTCCCTCAGAGGGAGCAACGCAAAGGGGATGGCCGTGTCCACATCTCCCCAGGTGTCTGTAGCAGTCTGTGGTTCTGTTCAGACTTGCAGGCAGAGAAAATTGGGACTGTTGGACTCTGCACAAGTACACCACATAGATGGGAAAAGCAGATATCTTACATCCCTCTTGCTGTTCTTTTATACCCAGGTAGAGCTAACCACAATCTGTCCCCAAGTTATAAAATATTACGAAGGCAGAAATGAATGGTATTTCTTGGCCAATGTAATTAGATTTCAGCAGCCTCAGCCCACAGGACAGTACTGTCTACTCTGCAGAATGTTGAGTCCAATAACTGGAATCAACAAACAAAACTGGAAAAAGTCTTGAATTAATATATATTAATACACTGGTATAATAAATAATAAATACTGTTAATATTGCTGTAAATAATGTATCATGCTAGATTTGTGTAATAAATAATACATAAATATGCAATCATCCTTTGAAATAATATAAAATTAGCAATTGTGAACTGAACTTAACCTATTAACATGCTTGAGGAGAAGAGGCCTGCAAGTTATTTAGAGTCTGAATCACTGCAGCACTGTAATAGCTTAGCTGAGAGTAACACCAGCAGCACCACATGAGGATGAAAAGGAGCAGAGAGCTGCCTGTTGCCTCACAAAGCAAATAGTAATGCACTTCTCAATTTTACGTTCAGGGCTAAAGGTCAGTTGATCTACTGGGTGTGCCATGGTTTTTTGTTTAAAAAAGTTAATTTATTGCTGACGCAAGGCTTCAAGCGAGTTGTTTTCCAACAACTAAGATGAAATAAAGCAACACAAGCAGCCAGCAGATTTAAGAGAATATAAAGATCATTCCTGTGGTAGAGCAACAGAAATAGTTTGGTCTCCAGCAGGGATTCATGTTTTGGCTCCATTCCCAGAGTCCTCGTAACACTTTTTATCTCCAAGCACCTTACAAACTTGGGCCAATGAACATGAATACAGTCCCTTTGGGGTCAGCTTGCTTTATTGGCTCTGGTTTCCAGAGGGAGAAACTGGTATGCAGATTTTTTGGGCAGATTGCTAAGGATTTCCACTCTGCTTTAGAGTGTGCTGGTATAGACTAGTTAGTGATGTCATCATACCGGTGGACAGATATTCTGAAGATTGGCATCAAAACCCTCTGTATTTTTCTGCAAGTTGTGCCACACATTTCACGGCTAAATGACAGGGGAGTGCTAATGAGAATAATCTCTGAATGATTCTCTCAAAACCACAGTGAGACATTGGTTACTAGAAGAAAAGTATTTACACAGCTTAAAGAAATCATGGGCATCTTTTAAAACCACCGTATGATTTTTCAAAGGCATTTGGGCTCTAAAAATTACAGGTGTGTTCCTGGCAGTATTTTCACAAGCACATAAGCGAGGGAAGTAGCTAATTCCTACCCCTCAGGCACAGCTATTAATTGTGGAAAGTACCTGCAAGCAGCTCAGCAGCTAACCTTCTGAAAATACCACTTGTCATCAAAAGGCAGGTCTAAAACATATGCTACTTTCTTAAAAGAGCAGTGAAGTCTGCAACTTGCAGCTCTCCTAAGCAACAGGGGGAATAGAAATCTGCAATATTGCTCAGGGATGTTTGCTTTGCAGTCATGGAAAGAAACAATGTCCTTTACAAAATCGTGCAGGTAGTAATAAGGTGACTTCAGAACTGTTATTCACTAAATCCTATAACACTAGAACCAGGGGGCACTAGACAGAGATCAGTTTAAAGCAGATGAAAGAAAGTATTTCTCTACGCAGTCGGCAGTGGGATTTGTTGCTACAAGAGGTGATGGAGGTGGATAGTGCTGGTGGGCCGCAAGTGGGTTTGGGCACATTACCGGACAACACATCCTTAAAGAGGTGCTAGAAGAGCTGTGCAGGGAGCTACAGTCCAGTGTCCCTTCTGCCACAGCTCTGGCTGCTGCAGCAGTGCATGGAAACGTAGACACAGATACAGGTGCTGGCCAGGTAGGTCAATGCCAGGTTCACAAGCTCTCCCAGCATAGCATCTATGTTTCCACCACAAAAGAGAGAATACAGGGAGGGATGGATTGTCTCTTGGACTGAGGAGGACATTCCTTGCATCCTTGTGTCACTGTGCAAGGGAGGTCAGGTGAGGAAGCACCAGAACACCCACCTGCAAAAGAGAAGCAGCTGTGGCTGGGTATGAGTGATACAGCCCCTCATTCAGTCAGACTGACATCATTTGATGCCGAAATCCAGGTGAGGAACGTAGCCATTCTGGAGAGGACTGCAGTGTCAGAAGGCAAGCCTCGCTGGCTGGGAGGGAGCACGAGCCCTGCCAGGGACAGGGTGAGCCCTTGTGCCAAGGCAAGACACCGGAGCGGCTCACCACCCTGCATGTCTGCTGGGAAGCCCTCATCACAAAGCAGGCTCTCTCCTCCCAGCCCAAATTCCTGCATCTGGGCAGAAAGGGCAGTGCTTCTCTGCCCTGGCAGAGGAGGCACTTCACCTTACTCGCGAGGCACTTGGCTAGTCCAGACACAAGTCAGAATTGCCTCTGAAAGGAGCAGGGCTCAAACTCTCCCCAGCAAAGACTCAGCTCTGCCTTTTGTGAGCTGAAAAGCTTTTGGCTGTGGAGAATGGAGGCAGCTGCGGTTGGCTGTAATCAGCCTTGGCTGCCTGACGTCAATCAGTGAGTTACCAAATGAAGAGCATTACTCAGATTTCTCTGCTTTGCTTATAGGCCACACTCAATTAAAACTGGTGAGTTTTTTATTCCATATAAGGCAAAACCAGGCCCCTAATTCCAAGGTTCAGTGACAATTACATAGTGTGTTAAGGATTTCCCATCTGAAAAAACATGTGATCTGAAGATTGCTTTCTTGGAAGCTCCTCCTAGGTATGATTCAGGCAGCCATTCCTGCAGGGCAATAAAATGGTGTTTTTCCCCTCTGTAACTATTCCAAGTAGGATTTGGGATTGCTGACTCTCACTGCTGGATTTTGTAATTCCTGCCTAGTCAATTACCATTTTACCAACTCCAGAAAGCAGAAACAAAGCCAAATAATTTGTCCTCCTCTCATACTAGTGTCTGAAGCAGCATAGCATCTCGAAAGGCTGAAGCAAGCAGGGTAAGGCTCATCATGGTCACCTCTGCTGCTGTCTCAGCAGGCAACCACCTTCTCACTACACCCCCAAGTATCCTGATAGTCAGGAGATAAATTGTCTCCTGGGAAGATTATTTTAGAAAAGTCCAACCAGCAGAAACCTGGTGGTGGGGTGAAGGGCTAAGTGCTGCGGTACAACACTCATCGAAGGCTGGCCTGGTAGCTGGGACACTGCTCAGAGACAGTGACAGGAGTCACAGCAACAGGCAAATAGCCCTGAGAAAGGATGTACCTCTGGACACCAGGAGTGCCTGTGGAGTTGGGGAAGAAGCAACAGGGAGAGAAGAGTCTTCAGTGAAAAATCCCTCCAACGTCATCTTGAGAGAAGGGAATGAGGCGTGGAACTTCACAGAGATGTATGCAAGAAAAATTGAAGTTTGTAAGCGCACAGTCAAACCTTGGGAAATTTGAACCAGCTCCACCTGAATCAGCTTTGCTAAGTTTGGCAAGTAGTGCCCAAGGGAAACAGTCAATAAGCTGCTGATTCGCAGCGGCTCCTGCTCCTCTCTATATCAGATCCTGTGCACCATGAAGGAGGTCAGATGGGGATTTGTATGGTCATTGTGAATAAAAAACCACTACATCTGGTTTTCTTCCACTCCCTGCTACCCAAGAATGTGATCACCGACACCGTCCCCATAAAAAGCAGGGGCTGTGGCCCTGGGCTGCCAGCGGGGGTTATTGCAGCCAAACACCGAGGACGCAGGCAGCCGTCGTGCCTTGACAGGCATAACCATGACTTCCCTGAGGGTTAGGACACGGCACGGGCAAGGCCTGGGACTCCTGCTTTTCAGGCTTTCAGGTTTCAGTGATAAATTAACTCAGCTGCTTATGGTAATCCCTAGCCCTACTGAAGTTGGTGAGAGCTTTGCCATGGAACTAACTGAGCTCAGATATTACTTAACAAAAGTGTATGTTTTGCAAGCTAAATCAATCCTCTTTTTTTCTAAGCTGAAGACTTCTGGGTGTATTTTGAAAGGGAATTATCTTTGCAGGGAGAAGGCAAGAAAGGAAAAGGAAACTTTGCAATTTGTTTCATTCAGGCATCTGTGCAAATTTGTGATTAACTTGTAGGAACTCTATAGCAAATAACTCAGTTGTGAAACACCATGGGAGATACATTAAGATCCAGTTCTAATTCTTGTTTTCAGTGATGATCAGTCTTTCTGTGTTTTTTAGCTTGCTACCACTGGGTTTGTAAAAACTTGGGTGCAAAAACATTATGGTATTGTCCTTGCATTGCAGTTTTGCTCCTTTGTTAATTTTTGACTGAGTCCTACAATGTAGCAAAATTATTGAACTTGGTTTTGCTTAGGTCTCTAATTCCTGTAGCTCTTCTATTACCATGTGGCAGGGCACCCTATAGGCACAATAAATAAATAATACAACACTGAGAGCTGTAACAAATCACAAAATACATTATTAAAAAATTAAGAAATAAATATCCCCCTCTTACTTAAATAGAGATTGATTTTATAATGTGGAATGCTGAGGAGAGCTGCTGGAAAATATATGTGGGCCTGGGGGCATGGAGAATACACTTTAATGGGCGATTTGCTCCCCCGATTAGAAAAATAAAAAAAACCAAGTGAATGGATGTATTTGTCAAAATGGAAACTGAAACTGAGCTCCTCTGTTTGTTCACAGCCCAGGTAAGTGCAGTGCTTGGTTCAGTCCCTTGCTTCATCAGGATGCTGTGCTGCACAGCAAAAGACGCCAAAAAGACATGAGCTGGCATGCAAAAGTTACTCTTTATGTCTTAGACTGTTTGTGGCAGGATGCAAGAAGAGGTTTTGGAAATGAGGAGTGGGTGATGCCCTCCCTGGGTCACTGAGATAACTCTCAATGATGCTCCTTAAACTGTGGGAGAAGGTGCCCAAGCGGGATGACCTCATCTGCCTGGAACATGATACCCTGTGGACCTGGTGTGGGTCCCTGGCCTTGCTGCTTCACTGTATCCTGGGCAGAGGTTTGATCACCTGCTCCTCCTTGTGCCCCGCAGCCATTAAACCTCTGCTCAGGTTGCAGCAAGGTGGTGGGAATGTGGAGCGCTGCTGAATGGACAAGTCTTTCTTGTTTCTCAATGGAAGGAGGGAACCATATGCTCAGTGTCTCATTAAAAGGCTTGCAGCTCCAGTCAAGCCCTAATCTCATTAGAGATGCCCTTTTCTCCTTGTCTCAGGCACCTTTTTACCCTTCCACATGAACAAGAACAGAATAGGCACGCAGGGAGATGGCAATTCACTTCTGCGAAGCACAAGGACCTGTGACAGGCCCCCACCTTGCTCGACATGGCACTCCTCCCTGTGCACATGCTTTTCCTAGAGCACAGCGTCCCTGCTGTGCACTCACAGAGCCATGCAAAATCGTTTTGAATACAGCTACTTTCCACAGCTGAATATTAAAAAGTAACATTAATACCTTAGTCTTTCTTTTTTTTTTTTTTTTTTTTTTTTTTTTTGGTCAGTAGACCTGCTTTCTACGGCGTTTTACCCACCCCTTATCTGTGACTCCTTCCAGTCCTGAGAACCTCCAAGGATGATTTCCAGCCTCCCTGAGTAGCCTGCTCCTGCACTGAACTCTTCACCTAGCAAATAAATTTTCCTAATATCCACTCTGACCTTCCCCAGGTGCAGTTTGTAGCCATTGCCCTTTTCTGTATCACCTTCCACTTCTAGGAAGAGCCAACTCTGCCATCTTTGTAAATCCCCTTTTGGTAGGTGTAGGTGATCACCCCTTTGCCCCCTTTTCATGTGATTGAACATCAACTTCTTCAAGCCTCTCCTTGGTGGTCATGCCCACCTTGGTAGTCTTCCCCTGGGCCACATTTCCAAATCCCGCCTTAGCTGGGCTCTGTCCTGGGTGAGACCTCACCAGCCCTGAGTAGAGGGGAATAAAAGCGTCCCTTGATTAAAAGCCTTGCTCCTTCTAATGCAGCTCAGTGGGCATCTGGCCTTGTTGACAGGGAGTGTGCCAGCCTTACCAAGTTTTCTGCTGAGATTGTCATGGAAAGAGCTTAGCATGATGGTGAGGGTGGTCTTTTGTGAGAAGGACTAGTGTCTCAGGAAAAAGATGGACGCTCTTTGCCCCTAGACAGCAAGGGTTTCTGAGCTGCTTTGCCTGTCCATTCAAAAGACAGAAATCACCTCTTACATAAAACTGTTATTGGCTGATACCTCTGTTTGGTCTTCACGTCAAAGATGGCCTCTTCACTTTACAACATGAAGTAGTGCCAAGCTGTAATGCACATAACTGAAATGGGGGGCAGTGATGTGGAGGACAATTTAGCCAACTCGGCAGACCTCCTATTCACTGTGCTATATGACTATGAGCTGGAAAACACTGACAGACAAATACCTTAAAGTAGAGCTGCCTGCAGGCTATTTCTGTTCTGCAGTTAGTACAGACAGGCCTGAGCTAGCTTCAGAGTAGCCCACTTGGCTATTGCAAACATTGCAGTTGTGGGTGGATGCAGCTTGACGCAGATTAGTCCCACAGATACTCCCTCAGCTCCCGCATGGGTCACACAAGCCACACCAACTCCTCCACTGCCCCAGCTACACCGCTGGCAGTGCCCCAAGCAAAGCCGGCTGGTGGCTCCTTGGCTGCACAGCACGGAGGTGCCTCCTGCTTCTAAAGAGGAAAGATATGGTGTCCCCACAAAGCTATTCAGCTTCCATTTTTGCCTAGGAGCATGCCCTGTAGAGGTGGCCATGAGACAGCAACTTGGGCTGTGGAGGTTATGAACAGCTACCACTATTGACCTCACTGGACTCATTGGAGATGTGGATAGCTGGTCTGCACAGCTCCTTCCCATTCCCTCCTTTTCACACTTCCCTTTTTATCCCTTCTTGCAAACATCCCTGTAGTGAAGCCATATTTCTTCCTGGTGCCATAGACCTTTTTAACGTTGCTTATACGTACTGGGTTTTTGTATTATTTACCTAGGAAGCAGAAGGATTAAAGGGCCTGCTTTATTTACTGCTACCCAAATACTCTACATCAGTGACAGCATCTTTATATATTCATACAGCTACTGTTTAACAGCTCACAGACAGTCCTATACTCTCTAGAATTGGGGTGTATTTTATAAGACGACTGCTGCTGACAGGACGCCAATCCTGGCAAATGTTATGGTAATGCATTATGGCAACAATTCATCACAAACGTCCCTTTGTTATGAATCCATTTTGCTTTGAACTCGGTGTGTCCAAATGCTGAAACAGACAGCGTGACACATGCTTCTCGGGAGCTGTGATGTGAGGTGCGTTTCCCCTCTTCTCTTTTCACCCTCCTGTTGTCCTACAGGGAAATGCGCAGCCATCAGCATCTGAAGGGATGACCATAGTTATTTCTGATATTGCAAAAGAACAGAAGAAAACATACTACCCTTTGTGATGTGAATAATAACTAGATAAGATATCTGAAGCTTATTTATTCAACACATGAATTAAATTTCAGGACTTCAAAAATAAACATCAGTGGAAGTTTAAAAATATACTTTCCCAAGTCCTATTTTTACAGGATTTTTATATGCTGAAATACCTTTGTTTTTACAGGGAATGACATTTAGCTGTGATGGGAATACATTATATATAATAGGTTATTCTAAAATTAATTAACTGCTTAGGGATAAGGCATTTATCTAAGGGGCTGTCACAAAGGACCAGACTCTCTTAGGGCACTGCATCTGCTTTATCTCAACAACGTAAGAGCAGGGTCAGGACAATTCTCCACACCGTGGGAGCCTGCAGCCCTCAGTGGCCAAGGCCAGAGGTTGCCATTGTGGGAGCAATGTTGTGCCAGTATGTTCCACCAGCTTTCAGCCACATGAGCTTCGAGGTCTTGGCAGCAGCATACTGTAAGATGCCTGGATTACCCACCCCAGCAAGCATCCTCCCAGAGCATGGGACATCTGTAGATACCATAAATGCCACCTGCTCACCCTGCCCTGATGCAGCAGGGAGGAAGGGGTACCACTGGCGGAGAGGAGGACCCTTGCCTTCTCCTGGTCCCTGTTGTGGTCCTAGGCTGACAAGTTTGGCCAGCATGGGGAGGCCAGGTTGGGACCACAACAGTGGTGCAAAGAAGTAAAGAAGGGCAGACCTATTCAAGCCATGACTTCTACTCCGTAAGAGTCATGTCCACCCGAGGATATGGCCTGTGAACGTCACTCCTCCACCACAAGCACAGTCGTGCATGGATGTGGAGCTGGAAGAGGTGACCCTGGAGCTGGGGCTGATGCAGCTGCAGCAGCCACAGGTCCCTGGGGCAGGGGTGCAGGGGTTTGGCAGCAGGGACAGGACCCCGACTTTTAGCACTGGCTCCTGTAACCAGTGGAGCTACTGCTGCAAAGGACTGTAGACCAACATCAATTTTTAAGCAGCATTTGAATTTATGTTCATGGCTGCACTAGCTAAAAGCACCCTTACAGCTGTTGACCTTTCCTCTGTTTGGGTCCTGCATCCCAGTTCACAGCCTGAAAACAGACCTGGGCTTTGTGCACCCCTTTCCTCCCACCTCTGCTCACCCTCTCTGCTGTTCCTACTTGGCAGGGCAGCCATCTGGTTTCTCCCCTTCTGTTTGCATGTGAATCCCTGGAGTCCTGCCCTCCAGCCTCAGGGTATGTGCAACACACAGAGATGTCAAGGGGTCTCCCATGGCAAAATCAGCACCCAGGTCTTCTCTGCCTGCACCACACTCCTTTTCCTGTTGCAGGCTCACCTCCCTGTCTCACCCCATGACTCCCATCTCCCACGGCAGCTCTGGAGCCGGTGGTGAGGCTGGCTAAAACTCAGGTGTAAGTGGCAGAACAGACTTTTTAGCCTGGATGGGAGATGGCAGTAGTGGCAAGGATGTTTGTAGGATCTGACTTTGCTTCTGGGCAGCTTGAAGCTCACCTTTGCACTTGCCTGGTCCTGCTGGCTGCAGGGAGGAGCAGGGACTGGCACAAAGTGGAAAGACCAGACCAGAGGAGACAGCAGATCCTGTCCTTTGTTTTCTGTCCTGCAAGATGGCTAAGTGCCAACTCTTAATTATGTTTCAACATTTTCCCTTTTAATGTTAATGCCAGTGTTAATTAAAGAAAGGCACTGCTACTCGATTTGTCTCAGCCAAGATGGCCAGTCATTCTGGAGGTAAATAGGTATAATCATTTTTGGTTTGCCTGATTTGCATTCACTTACAGGCTATACTTATTTGGCCCTCTGCCTCTTAAAAATACACTTCGAGGACAGAAGAAAATTCTGTTTAGCAGATTACCTTTGAGTCACCCTTCTTTTAGAGAAGCCAGGGATACAGGTATCTTTCAGAACTTCTTTGTCATGGGATGATGCATGAAATAAAAGGCAAAGTAATGCGATCCAGCAGTTAAAAGCAAGGCATGAATTACACTAACAACTATCACGGAGAGAAAATTGATTCTCTCACAGCTACACTGGTACTGTAAATGAAGTATCACAGGTGATTAAAAACCAATTGTGATGAGACAAACCATCTCAGAAAAACGTGAGAACTTTGTAAACATGCTGACAAGCACAGATCTGCACCCCAGGTGTGGAGGGCCTGAGATCTTGCTTCACAGTTTAATCTGCAGTCACTGGGAGTATCAGTTGGGGATCCTAGAACCACTGTGTAAGCAGATTGCATCAGTATTCACCTTTATACATCACTGGCGACTTCCTGTTAGCTTTTAAGAGCCTCCTAAAATGTGATGCTGAACAGCACCAGTTAACATTCCCTATTGCTTCTGAGGGCAATGGTGAGGAAGAACTTCTCAAGTTAGCAGGTATGAGACCTCATTTCTGAAGTTTTGACCCATGTTCACACCTGACAGCCTTTACGTCAATTCCGACATTCTCTGACAAAGAAAAAAAAAAAAAAAAGGTTTTGCCCTGAGTGAATCCAAAATTAGATTTCTTAATGGGCTGAAATATAGAAGGTTGAATTTTTTCCCTAACTTCAGAACACTGGACGGGAGAGGCCAATACCGGCCATAACAGACAGCCTGATGCTATCACAGTCACATCATCGAATCCATTTCATTAACTCACAGTACAGAGAACACAACAACTTCATTGACTGGGAAAATTTACTGGAGGGTGGTGAATAAAGAGATAATGAGGCCAAAATCATAATTCAAGTATGTATAGCAGAGCAGAAACAGAGAAGCCTTTACTATGCCAGTCTCCCAGCTATTTACACGTCACTGCCATAAAAGTGTGTTTCAGAGGTAGACAATAAGCACTGTCCTAAGAAAGTTGTCTTGAAAGTAATGAAATCAATCATCATGTGAAGCAGTGAGGTTAGACGGTCAGTCTGTGCAGCCCGGTCATCCTGGCAGAGCAGATCAGGTCAATGTCTTGGGGAGCACCTCGTCAGCTGTCTGACGTGGCCCATAGCACATCTTAACTACACAAGACTCACATGTGCTTCCCGTTTGAGGGTTTTCTTCACTGCTTGTGCGTCCACCCTACCGCTGAGCAGTGCGTGGTACGGCCACTTGCACTTCAGCTAACTGCACACTAAGGAAATCAGCCTTTATTCACAGCCTGGCCTGTACTGGGTGAGTTTCTTCCCTTTTTATCATTACTTTATTATTTTATTCCTGTTATTTGGGAATGTTTAGCATCATTTTCACAACAGAGATGTACTTTACTTGTCAATAAAGAGGGATAGTTGTTCTTGTGGACCAAGTAGCTGAATTGGATGCCAAGGTGAACGCAGGAGCTGGCTCTGTCACCAGTCTGCAGGGTGAGTCAGCATCTCCCGCTGCAGAAATGGGACAATGAGGTCCTCCTTTTTGGTGGAGATGCATGGGGAAGCGTTGAAGAAAATTCTGCAAAACTCTTCTAACTCATTAAAATGACACCAGTATTTCGGGGGAAAAAAAGATATCTGGGAGGAGACCTGCCTTAATTTTCACAGGTTCACAGAACAGGAAGTATTTGTCACCCTGAATAAGCTGTGAAAAGTATTTTTAACGTGTTTAATTACAATTGCCATTCCTGCAGCACAGCCAAATGCTAGAGGTGGCCAGCTTTCTGAAAAGTGATCATTATGACACTGGCACTGTGGGACCCCTGCGGGGGAAACTGTAAGCCACTTTCCAGCTCTCTTTTATCATTAAGCCCTCTTTAAAAGCTAAGCTATCTGCTTCATTTTAAGTGGCTGAACATTAAGCATTTTCCTCAAAACAGCACTAAAAGCAGGAATAACTTGTATTTTACAGTCAGCCTGATCATTCTTCCACTTAGTGATGATATGAACACCATTACCTTTGCCATAAGATAGTTATCACTGTCTGATTGCAGTTATAAACTGTGTAGATATACATACACACACATTCAAACTCTGCTTGCCCTGTTCACGGTGAGAAGTGTTTCTTGCCTTCCAAACTCTTAGAATAAGACACCAACAAGAATTTCGACTCCTTTCCCTTCATGAAGTAATAGCTGTGCACACCCAGTGGAGGGTTTAAGACTGGATTCATAGATTGTCATGGGAATAGGTCCTTTTGGGATTCATCCCTGTACTCATTATGACTCTAGGATGTCCCACCAACCCCAACAGGCAAACATCAACTGCTTTAGTCTCCACATTGCCCTTCTCCTCACTGTGGTGGTTTTTCCCTTGCTCCTGCAGTAAACTATGATTGACAGAAAACAGAAAAGAAAAGCTGCGCATCACCATCCCAGCCGCGGTCTGCCACAGCAGAGTGGGGAGTGAAGCCACCCAGCCGTGGCCATTCCCGTGTCTCTTGCTGGGAGCGCACACACACGTGAGGTTGTTCTGGTCAGCCCACCTCTGAAACTGGGCAGGCATTCCTTGGCATGTTCAGTGGGATTGTCACCACCGTTGCAAGCCAGCTGAGGGGTCGGAATCCGTGTGCATCGGGGTGACACTGACCATGGGTTAAGCAGTAAGAGAGAGGTTTCACTAGCAGCGGTACAGCCCCATGCTATGCTGTGCCAGGCAGCTCCCGGGCTCTGCAGCAGCAGCGTCCCTGTGTGATGCTGCACTTACTGCACAGGCACCCCAGTGCGTGCAGGGGCAAGTCAGAGGTCTCTGACACAGAGCTGCACCTTCAGCCACACTGTGCTAAAGCAGAGGTGGGTGTTTGCTGTGAAACAGCTTGAAGATCGTTGCCTGGAGCTGCTCTGACTGGGGAAGCTGCAAGAGCGGAAGGGCAGGTGTTGGTGACCACAACCATTTCTTCCACAGGAGAGCTAGCAAAATAGTTGCTGAATCCATAGACAAACTCACCATTTCCCCTTGGACAATCCCATCTTTTGGCAGGGTGTAAGGCCACCTGGCAGCCCACCCCAGGTAAAAGGAGGTTATGGACATCCTAGTCCAGTCTGCCACAAGGCACGACAAATTTTTGCCCTTGAGCTGGAGTAGCTCCTGGTGTTCGCAGTACCCACAAGGTTAGCCTGGACATTGTTTCCATCCCACTCACTGCCTCTTCCCTAGGTTTGGTGGTTTTTTTACTGGCATCCATCGTTACAGACTTTCTTTCCCCTTCTGAAAGACTTTTTCTTGTTTCGCCTTTAACAAGATTGTAAAGTAGTAGGGTAACTAAACATTCAACCAGATTCATAATTCTTTAACATCTGTTAATTCACTCTGTTTCTAAAAAGGGAACTACTACACTTCAACAACATGGCCAGATCAGTATCTTTCTAGTACCTCTACAGCGGGTTTTGTATCATACTTGTTTTCTACAGAAATGCAGTAGGTTATTCAAATAAGACCATGCCTCACAGTTATAAGTGTGCTACTGCAATTAATTCATCTTGCACCATCCTCTGTCCTCATTACATTTTTATTATAAGAATTAATACATTTTGCCATTTGCTATTCTGGTTACAATCATGAAGAAGTCGTGAGAATGAATACATTTTGTACCACTTTGTCCTCGTTATAATTTTAAGATGTTCTCAAGAATGGATTAATTCAATGCCACTTTTCACTCTTTATGCTGAGAAGGAAAATTAAAATAGTTATGAAACTCCAGCAGGCACTATTCTCGAGCTATTTTGTTATCAGTCTAGAGATTTTATCAAGAAGAAAAAAAATAATAATAAAATGTATAATTCTGCTTGAGAGAGAATGCAGAGGGAATGAGTAAAATGGTGCAGATGACCCAGTCCTTGTGACTGGCTCAAGGTCATAATCTCAATTCCTGTTCAGATGCTATAATTATAAAGATATAATTTTCATTAATTCACTATTTCCCAGGTGGAGTGAAAACAACTGTTTAAAAATTAACAGTAGGAATATTTAGAGTTCTGCCATTCAGGTTCCCCACAAACGTTTATCATTTTCTGTTCATTATGAAAACCTGAAATAAAAATATAATAAAATAAATAGAATATATTCAAAGAGCAATAGATTGTATGAGTAACTGATGTATACACACTCTACCATAAATTACCATGATGACAAACCCAGGGCAGTTGTCCTAGGATTCGATCATATTCCCATTAAATCAAATAAAAAATCCTATGGATATTTTATGGGTGTTGAATCAAACCTATGCTCATCATGTGGAAACCAAGTTCAAAGCAACTCAAAGGATTTTCCTGCGCTGGTTGAGGGACCTCTGCCAGGCACTGATCACAGCTGCCTCTTCTCAGAGTACTGCTTCCTTTCAGAGTCACAGAGTAGCACAGCCTCAGGTCCTGATGGAGATTTGATCTTTTTTGAATCAATACATTGATATGGCTGAAGTTTAACAGGAGAACAGAATTTGAAGACTCCCTAATGGATGAAGCAGGGGCTCTGGATACCCTAATATGCTGGGAGACTTCAGTGAAAACTCACATTTTCATCATCAAAAAGCTGAGTGAGTGTGTTGCACTTCTGCTGTCCTCTCCTTTCTCAGTATTGTTATCAGTAACACCGGCTCCTCAATGCTAGTTAAGATATAAAATTAAGAAAAAATCCCTTACATAAGGTGAAGAGACTGAAAATGCTGTAAAATGTGGCTTGAAATTCCTTTCCTAATAGTGTAGATCAGCAATAATTTAGCTCATGTTTGTTTCAGATGCACAACTGTAAATAGAGTAGTTTCCTCCCCCATAATATAATATAAGGAGAGAAAGATGAATTATATTATATTGTACATCAGGAAGTGCTGTATTGGTGGTGGGTATCTGATGGTCCTGCTCTGTCTGTGGAGCTATTCTTCACATCCCACTCTGAATCTTTTTTAAAACGGGGACTGTATTCTCACAGCACATAGCTATCCAAAGTGTATGTTATTGTATGCTGCAATACAACCTCCATCTCTGTCTTTTCTTGCCACATGTTGTCTACTACAACTGCAGCTTAGTTTTTACCTTACCTATGGGAGAAGAAGAACAAGAAGAGTATTTGACAGGTTGCTGCTGAGATGAAACTGGAAAAGAAATACAAGTTTTGGTGCTTTGGGTTTTGGAAATGAGTTCTGTCCCCTCAAAACTCCAACTCAGATATGGATGACCTCAAGAGTAAGGGGCATTTTTTGCTACCTGCAGACTGCTTCTTTTGATGTGCTGTATTAAATAAGCCTGTGATCCTAACTCTGACTGGATATACATAGTTGGCATCTTCTTAGCAGCCTACTATTGAACTAAACCCAAACTTCTTTTCATGTACTCCTCCAAGCATCCCCTTTGCACCAAAAGAGGGACCTTTGTTTGGACAGGATGGAGATGCCTCTCCTGTGGCCAGAGCTCTTCTTAGTCTCCTCTGTGGTTGACTCAAAGCATTTGCCTGGCCTGCTGCTCCATAAACTCTAAATTCATTTGTGAAAATAATGAAAGAAATGTCTTTTTCCATGTAGTTAGCATCAAATACCTTATTTTTAACCTTTCAAACTATTAAAAAGAGTTACAGGGTTTCTACAGAGCAGCATTCAACATTTTCAATTGTTACAGCCTGAAATTGCACCTGGTTTCCTGCTACACAATTTGAAAGATTTATAGGCCCAGACTTTCAGTGCTCTGTGGATAAAGAGGGAGAATGGAGAGCGGAAACAACCGGAGAAAAATAACCAGGCATTGCCAGGGCCAGCAGTGCACTGCCAGCCCCTGCTGTGCCTGCCTGACCCATCCCTGGTCCAGCCCCATCCCCAGGGAGATGCCCAATGCCAAGGGCTGGCAGGGAACCCCTTGGGCCAGATCAGGCACCCAAAGAGACACCCAGAGCAGCCAGCGACGTCCAGTGCAGCCCTTTTGCCCCCAGGATTCAAGGTGTTCTCTGTCCTGGGTCGAGAGTTAAGTATGTGCCAAAGACTTTGCTGGAACAGGACTTCGTCATTGCCAATGGATGGGAAAATGTTTTAAATGAGCAAACATGCTCCATTTCACTTTGTGCGCTTGCTTACTTTGATGGAAATCTTAATTTTTCTTAGATTTTTTCTATAGACATCCACAGAAGGCACTTTTGTTCAACGCATAATTTGTAAAGAGCAGATGTGGCATGAAAATATGAGGGATGCTATTGGAAGTGATCCCATTTGATCTTCAAGCATAAATAACACCCCAGCTTGGTACTGCAGGCTCTGGACTCCACACAGACTGCTGTACCCAGGGCCTCTCTCCGTTCTTGTGACCCCATACATGAGCAAGGTGAGTTTGTCACAAACAGTCACATTCTCACCACTCAGTCTTGCTGCTCACCTTTTCCCTTGTGTTCTGCTCAGCTGACTCTTTGGTTTGGTTTGGTTTTTAATAAATATTTATCATTAAAAATAGACATTAGACTTTGTTGAAAGTGGCACTGATAGGAGCTATGAGAAAATCAAATGTACCTCCAAACCATTCGTGGACCTAATAGGATCCTAAGACAGAGCTAAAGCTATGACTCAAAGCAATAAATGTGAAAGTTCAGTTAGTTAGGTTAAAAACATAATACGGCTTTGGCCATCTGTCTGTCCTGTAGACTTGCAGAAAGGAAGAAAGGAGCAAACTCTGTCTTGCTCCATCAACTGTTATTACATTCATATTCTGTATGAGGCCTGGCCTGGCACTCGTACTATTTTCTGTCAATATATGTGATTATGGTTGCCAAAGTTCTTATTCACGTGTAGGCTAGACTGTTGTCTGCATTAAGTCCTACTTTTAATTGATTTTTCAAACCAAAAAGATTACTTGATCAGGAAAATGGGTATGGAAAAACAGATTTCAAGACATAATTTTCATTTGAATTTGACATACATTTCACGTTCGTATTACTTATTTCAACCTCTCCAAAACCTCTCTAGTTCTTTTTCCTAGTTTGAAAATCATGCATATGAATTCTGGGAAATCAACTGGTTTAATTACAGAGGTCTGGTACACTCACAATTAAGTCCTTTCATAAGTTCCTTTATATTCTCTCTATACATATTTTAATGAAGTTTTTGTTAGTGACAGGATCCTTCTCTATCTTTGGCTTAAATTTCAGCAGACCGTTTGGAGGTCCATAAAAAGGAAAAGGCTGCTCCTGGAGCATGAGGTAGAATTTTCACAAAACTCCTCTATCCCCGGCGCATCAGATGCACTTGTATCTGCCACATCATGGTTCAGTCGTGCAGACACAGTCATGCGGTGTGATTGATAAACCGGATCAATCATGCTTCTCATCATTACAACGTGATGGAGTGGCCCAAGATGGCTGGAAAGATGCTGGCGCCTGGGAGAAAATTGTTTTAAAGTGAGTGGCTCTGCACGCCTTTGGGAAGACAGGCCTCCCCTTGCAGGGGCTGGCTGGCACATCCTATGTGAGAGTTTTTTTACAGGGCCTGTAATTAGCAACTAATAAAATTCCACACACCCGCCCCCATCCCCATCCCTAGG
>NW_009647024.1:467152-476291 GCF_000708025.1 Charadrius vociferus
CCCCCCCCCGGTGTCCCGTCCCCCCGATCCCGGTCCCTCCCGGGGGGGCCGCGGCCATCGATCCCCTCTGGTGCCCCTGCCTGGGACGGAGCCGCAGCTCGGTCGGACCCGGGGGGTCCTTCTGTAAGCCCTGACCAGGGCTTCCCGCACCAGCTAAGTCTTCTGACACCCGGTCAAGACATCTGAGTGCCACCTGTGGTTCCAGCTAAAGAAACAAACCAGCCTTAGAAGCCGCTGGTGGTACTGGAGGGGCCGGTGAGACGCTGCTGGGGGGGCACTGGGCTTTGTCCAGCAGTCCTGCGCAGCAGCGGGGACCAGGGAGCAGCAGAGGGCAATCCACAGCAGAGCATCAGGAGGGCAGCGGGAGCCCGAGTCTGCTCTACACGGCCGCAGCTCAGAAAGGGCACCGCGATGGGAGGAAAACTAATGAAATCTCAGGACCAGAAAAAGGCCCGATCTCAGCAGAAAGCGCCTGGGAGTGGAATGAACTTTCTGGAGGACAGAAGAAGGGGGAGGTGTTTATTGTTAATAACAGCTGATGACGATTGATGAAATTCTCTTTCATCTGCTGTTTGAGACCTTGTTCTTGGATTTTTCCTGCTATTTTTTTTTCTCTTTTATCATGATCTTGGGCTCTCTCTTTGGAGATTTTAATTATCTTACCATGCGCTCTTTCAGTATGAATAAATTATTATTTTATTTATAGACATCTTTATAGAAGATACTTTGAAACCTGAACTAGCAGAAACATAACAGCTCCAAGCCTCATTGCAGCTAGTAACACTTGACAGTGTCCTCGCTGTCCTCCCTTCCTCCCACTAATACGTATGACCAGACTGCGGGGGTAATAGCGAGGAAGGGCTGATCCCAATCTTGTGTTTCTGAAAAAGTCATCACACCATGTCATGAAGCTTTGGCTTTTCAAATCCATGTGAGCAAAGGAGCAGCCCCCTGGGGTAATCTTGTGATTATCCACAGCTCAGCTATTGCAAAGCAGAGAGCAGCCTGAGCTCACTTATCGACTTTTCACTTATTTGGGCTGATTATGTTAAATATGGCGAAGTCCCTAATAAAAAAAGGAAGCCATTTAATCCAGCCCTGTGACTGCACCAAGCAGGATTCTGGTCTACACAGGCTCTTCTGCCTCAGCCGTCAGCAAAGTCACTGAGCACCTTCCAGTCACATGTGAAGCAACGTGACCAGCACCTGTCCTGTTTGCTTTCTCCTCTTAAATCCGTGTCAGAAGCGTCTCTGTGACCTTGTGCCACTGGCACCTTGCTGAGCCATCTAGCAGTTTCTCAGCCCGATGCCTTCTTGTGTCTTCACTTCTAATAGATGATTGCTAACTGCCTCAGAGAGTGGCTGACTTCAAAATACCTGCCATGCAAAGCTAAAATCTACTATCATTACCGTCATCATAGCAGCTTACCTTCCCGTGGCACCTGTCAAACCAAAGCAAGACAGTGAAAGAGAGCTGAAATGCCACCTCCTTGGGGTTAAAGAGTGGCTGACGCCGCACTGCATGCTACATGACTGGGGGAGAACTGACATTTGGACAAGGACACAGGCACCAATTCCCCTAAAAAAAACATATAGTGTGTGCACTGGGAAGATCACCAAGTGCGGGCAGGTCTCTTCCCAAAGATGCTATCATGTTGTGCGACATGAAGCTTACTTACTTCTGGAGATGATGTTCTGGGATGCTCTTAAAGAGAAACCCCACTCTCTGGCCTTTGGTATAAAAAACCATCCCATCGGTGGCTTTTCACTCTCTTTCCACGCTGCCGGCTCTGCTGGGGATGAGCTGAAAGGCACATGGGGTGGCTGTGTTCAGGCGTGTCCGTGTGTGTGTGTGTGGGCACTCACAGGCTTTGGGGGATCTCCAGTTTCTTTTAGCAGATACATCCACAGCCGTGATTCAGCACTTGGCAGTCCATGAAACCACTTCTCCATCTCACTCCCTCTCTGTACCAAAATACTCTGTCTTTCCAGTCTTATGACACTTGCTGTGCTATCTAAATGCACCCTGTGACTAAAGCAAGCAATGACAGCATTTTCGCTGTGTGCCCACCCTGCCTTCAGGAGGGAGCTGTGGGGCGGCTGAGGGCGGCGCGGTGGGGATGAAGGTGCAGCCATGGGAGAGCTTGCACAACAGTCGCCTAGAGCTCTGAGTCACACAAGGTTTGTAGTCACTTTTCTTGGCTGTGATGTGCAGTGTTGCAACTGTTTTGGCTTTGTACAAGAGGGCAGGAGCGGAAACAGGAAGGACCCTGAAGTGGGAGACCCTAACCAGAATTCACACCGGTGTTGAGGCTAGTAAGTCAGTCAGGGCTGAGCTCATTCACTTTGCAAACAGAACCTGAGGCTCAGAGCGCCTTGAGATACACAGACCAAGACAAAATGGACGGCCGTGGCCCAAACCGTAGGTGCAAAGGATGGTCCACCCCTTGGGTGGGAGTACCTACGCGGGGAAGGCTTGCAGTGCCGTCTGCAGCAGGCACTCATTCGGCAACTTGGTTTTCTGTGTGGTGTGCCACGCACTTGCAGCAGGACACATGACAATTTCCACTGCAAGTTATTAAATAATAATGGGTGCAGCATGGTCCCCAGGCACTTGGGCAGGTGCAGCACCAACAGGGCCCTCCCTCTCCCTGTGCCCCAGAGATACCTGCTGCAGAGGGAGCTCTGGCAAGGAAAAATGGGCAGCAATAAAAGACAGGCACTTGACCTGTGTGAGGCAAGATGGTGATTTTGTCACTGAAATAGCAAGAACAGTGCTTCAATAGTTCTGGCTTTAACCCTCAATTAAGGAAAAGAGGGAGGAAACGGCACAACAGGGCTGTAGCAGTGAAGCGGAAGATGAGTAAATGTTAAGCTTCAAGCAAACACTTGTAATCGCTTCCTATGCTCCCTCCTCCCTCCACCTTCATCCTCCTCTTCCCTCTCTCTTCCCAGCTCGGAAGCAAGGCTGGGAGGGCGGGCAGCACACGCTCTCCTCCCGTTTGTACAAACAAGCGCAAACAACGAGGTGTCTGGATGGGTTTTTCCACACCTCTAGTGAAGGGTTCACAGTGGTTTTCCTCACCTGTGAGCTGGTGATTGTATTTAACCAGGCTGCTCTCCACGGGCAAAGGTACAGGGCTGGCAGCAGAAGGGAACAAGGGCTGGTCTTCCACTTTTCTTGCACTGAGCAGTGTGGTGAGCCATCGACAGTCCCCACTGATGTGAATGGCATTCATTACTTTTGAAAACTGGAGTGGAATTTCTTACACACACACACACACACATACACAAAAGCTTGCTGTCTCTGGCTCTGTCCTGAAGCATCTGGCACATTTTCAGCTCCTACCAGTCCCAGAAAATGCACATGAAGAAAACTGTAAGGCCAATATTTGCATACTTCAGTGTCAGTGAGAGGGAGGAAAAGCAGAATCAGGAAATACAGTTCAAAGTGAGATCCGATAGCATATGGATATTACACTATCCAGGATGGCCACAATCACTGGTGGCAAACATGTTTTTAAAGGATGCTAAACCATGCTTTCCAGGCCTGACTGCTAGTGAGCAGGATCTCCTATCTTACGTACAGATCCCACAGGTAAAAGGTTCCTACTGCCTCTCCTGAAAACCTGGTATCAGCCATAATTAAAGATGGAATCTGAGCCTAGATGGACCTTGAATCTGATTGAATGTGGCAGCTCCTGATCCACCAATGCCAGATCTCCCAGGTTTGTGGAAGTAGAGAGGATGAAAAAGAAAAAGGTACATGAAAATATCAGAGTAGCCTTTAGGCAGCAAGGTAGGAATATCGGTAACTAATGAAGATATCAGAGCACCCTTTAGGCAGCGAGGAGGCGATAGACACTGGTAACTAGAAATGGTAGCCAGAAGTGTCCTGACCACAGTGAGAATGCACACAGCCACCAGCTGAGGGTTTCCAGCTTCTGGGCATCCATTGGGTGCTCCACAAGCCTTCACCATAGGGCATAAACCCTCCAACACGCTGAAGGTCCCCAAAAGCTGCTGTGTGGCAGATGGGAGCTGTCAACTGTACAAAACACTGGAGCCGTTTCGCTGCAAAGCAGGGCAGCTTTTAGGAGATTTACACTCCGTCTGGCCTAAACGGGAATGGTCCCCTTTGCTGCTGCATTGTGGGGTGGCTTGGATGGAGAAAGAAAGCCATGGCATGGCTGGAAGGGCAGCTCCTGTCATCCCCCTTTGCTCTCTCTCCCCTGCTCGCAGGAGCTGAGAGTTTCTTTTGTGCAATACAGTGCTACTGAACATGGAGAGATCAAATTCAGTGTAAATCTGTTCCATCATTCAGGGATCATTTTTTTCATCCCCTTTTTTGGTACCAGACACATGAGGTAATCCAATTACCTGTGAATAGATTTGTGGTACCCAGAGCTATTTTGATACTGATGTACCTCTGTTCCTTCCTGCAAAACATGTCAAAGCAATTTATCTACACATTTGAATAAGTCATCTATGCAATCACTCTCCTTCAGGGAGAAATTTAATTTCTTCTGCAGAAGGTTTGCTGTTGCTATACAGACATGCGTAAGTCACAGTTAATTGCATAGCTATCCCTGAACTTTTCTTTTTAAGCTAGAGAAGTCATCAGAAAATACTCCTTGATTCCTAACTGGAACCAAGATTTGGTAAACACGGATATTAAAATTATACCGTTAAAGAAGATTTCTTCAAAGAGTTCATATCTTTAAAGAGAGAGGTTTCTCCTACAAGTTGTCTCTTCTGTGTTCTTGCACAGCTGAAGGACTCTCATTAGGACTCCTTTCGTGGAAGTCACATTAAGCAGAGCTCCTATCCTTCCCTCTTGTCTGTGCAAAGCTTTGCTTAGAGGAGCAAGCAGAACAAGCACATTATTCTGCAGGGAAATTATATAAATATGGAGGCCATCTCAGTGCAAGAATAGGAACTAAAACTTTAGTGCCACATTGCACGTGCTGCCTCTGCTGAAGGGAAGGAAGGGCACCAGCTTCCTGACCTTGCACAGCAAGTTCACAGTTAGAGCCCCACTGTAAGCTGACAGCAGGTAAAATGTGGTGTCAGCAGGTCTTAAAAAAACAGACTGGAGGGGCTTAATGGGAAGTGGACTAGGTCAAGGGATTATGAGAAATGGCTTCCCCCACTGCTCCCTGCAAAATGATGTCTCCCAAGGGGAGTCTCGAAAGAGATAGGTCGCAAAGTCTCGCTGGCGGCTGGACAGCAAGGGTCAGGCCAGTGAAGAAACACGTCCTCTAAAGAAAAAGGAGGAACTAATGACTGCAGTTCCTGTGCAGCTAAGTTTGATTATTAACTATAATGATTACTGCACTACACCTGGTTTTTCTAGTCTCGCCATAGCCTCACTTCCCTAATTGAGGGGCTAATCTTGCAATCATCGCTCAGACTTGGCACTTACTGCCACAACCTCTCTTTCTTTCCAGCCGCTCAGTTGTCTTCAAGTGCAGTTTCCTGCCAGGCGACATGTCCGGCTTGAGCAGGCAACATCTCTGAGAACCGACTTCATCATCCACCTAGGGTCACTGCGATCTGGGGTACACTCTGGGGTGGGCTGCGACAGACCAAGGCCTGGCTGGATTGGGGGAACATGGCAGCATCTGTTGGTCATAAGCAAATATGGTGAGACAGGACTCTCTGGGGTGTAAGTCACTCACATATTCGCCTAACGCCAAGATCAGCATGCACAGGCAGCTCTTTGGTGTTTCTTTCTCTGCCTAGGACAGGTATAAAAATCTCTTCTTGTCATACCACCAGGGAGATGGGTCTAGGGACACAATATAGGACCTACTGCTCTGGCTCCCCATCACAAGAGCATCTTCCTGTTACACTTGAGAGCAGTCTTTTGGTTTAGGATTTGCTGGGCTGCACCACAAACTGGCTGCCCTGTATTCCAGACCTTGGGCCATAGATCATTTCAGCTGGTACCCGATGTTCTGCTATGTTCATTTCATAAACGAACACCCCTGTGTATCCCTGTGCCTTCAGTCCTTTTGGTGCATGGACAACAATCAGTTTCCTGAAGTTGCATTGACAGTCTGCTGGGAAGACTGCATCTGCTCCACGCAGTGGCTAAATGCATGAGTTTCATACCCACATGTCTCTTCACTGCCTTTTCTAGCATCACCCCTTGTCATATGAAGTGCCTTGTTTAAGCCAACATACCCAGCAGCGAATGGAGCATGAGCCAGCACTCTGTGGAGGACATCAGAGTGACATCTGGAGTGGCTCTTCAGATACAGGAGGAGGATGACAGGGACAGTCTTCAAGTCCTGCCCCTGAGCTGTGGCATCCCTGGAGTGGGAAAACTCAAGGTAGCAACTCATGTGCTTTCCTTTCTAAGCACAAGCATTTTCTCAGAGCCGTGCTGGCAAATCGCACATCTTGTAAAGGCAGGAAGCACCAAAGGTACTCAATGTTGTCCTTGCATAAAAGGCTGAGCAAACTGGTGCTACAGAAAGGACCCCATCTCAATTAGATTCTTAATATGGAGTTTGGGGTAAAGTGACCCTGGCACCAGTCCATAATTTTGTTTTCCTTTATACAGATACCTCATTACTTCAAACAATATCGTCTGATGCAAAAGCAGGAGTAAGCCATCTCCAACAGGATCTCTGAAGAGGTAGTCCATCAGAGGCAGAGAAGTCACCCCAGCTTTTCCTCAGATGTGTGACAGAAGCTCCCTCCAGACAGTGGCTGCATGTCTTGCCCTTACCGCCGCGCCACCTCGGATTGTTCCAGCCCTCCATGGCCGCTGGCTGTTACATGTAACATCAGTCACCGAAAGTCACTTCTGTTCATCAGCATCTGCTTGAGTTGTATATCACCTGTATGATTTTTCTTGTGCACGTGAAGGTGTTCAGAGACATTAAGCCCCTGCTCTGGCAGCTGCTCTTTCCACACCCAGAGGAAAAATGAGAGGAGGAAGGAAAGAGCAAACTCCACAGCCCTTGTCAGCTGCTGGCAGAATTGAACCTTATCATGGTGTGGGGATCAATGTGGGGCTCACTTTCTCACTTCAACAATCTGCATCCCCAAACAGACCAAAACAAGGGACTGACCCCTGCAAGGCATGTTCCTCCTCCTGCCTCCCTGCCTTCCTTTGTGCTAAATTGATGCTACTCCAGTGTATAGGCTACTTCCACCTGCAGTTCAGGGACACTGTAATGATATTAACACATCCAGAGGAGGGCAACAAAGCTGGTGAAAGGGCTGGAAGGCATGGCCTCTGGGGAACAGCTAAGGACTTTGGGCTTGTCTAGTCTGGGGAGAAGGAGGCTGAGGAGCGGCCCTGGTGCTCTCTGCAGCTTCCTGAGGAGGGGAAGCAGAGAGGGAGGTGCTGAGCTCTTCTCCCAGTTATCCAGTGACAGGAAAAATAGGAGTGGTTCAAAGCTGTGCCCAGGGAGGTTTACACTGGACGTTAGGAAGCATTTCTTTATGGAGAGGGTGGTCAAACCCTGGAACAAGCTTCCTAAAGAGTTGGTCAATGCCCCCTGTCAGTGCTTAAGAGGCATTTGGACAATCATAGAATCATAGAATGGCTTAGGTTGGAAAGGACCTTGAAGATCATCAAGTTCCAACCCCCCTGCCATGGGCAGGGATATGCTTTAACTTTTGGTTAGCCCTGAGTTGGTCAGGCAGTTGGACTAGATGATCATTGTAAGTCCCTTCCAACTGAAATTATTCTATTCTATGCTATGCTATGCTATGCTATGCTATGCTATAGAAGCACTGAAAAAAGACTGACCTCAAAAATGTTATTTTGAAAATGCGCGTAGTTCCCACTTGAGGCTCCAACAATCACCTAGAAACAAAACAAAATTGAAAATCTGTCTACTCTAAGCAACAGCCAGTTGTCCACAGCTACAGACGATCCAAAGTCAGAAAGCATTATACAGATCCTGCCAAACCTGGTGCATACAAAATTACACCAATTATAGAATGAATCATAGAATCATAGAATGGTTTAGGTTGGAAGGGACATTGAAGATGATCTAGTTCCAACCCCCCTGCCATAGGCAGGGACACCTCCCACTAGACCAGGTTGCCCAAGGCCATGTCCAGCCTGGCCTTAAACACCTCCAGGGATGGCGCCTTAAAAGGTTCTCTGGGCAACCCGTTCCAGTGCCTCACCACCCTCAAAGTGAAAAATTTCTTCCTAATTATCTATTCTTTAGTTTGCATAATCCAAACCCAACTGGCAGAGTCTCTTTTAACCTGATTCTCCCCACTCATGGATGAGAAGAAAACCTAGGATCTTCCGTGAGATGATCCTAAAACCTTAGCAACACATCTAACACCACCTGACAAACTCCAGCCTATGTTACTAAGTCAAAATCCAAACAATTGGGACAAAAATTAAAATCTTAGTTCCCCTGGCCCATTTTGAGTGAAAGACTTGTACTAATACAAAAAGCCCATGCAAAGATTCCACCTCAGTGTTTGTTATGACCTCGTGCATCCTTCTGTACCTGCTATTTTCTCTCATTAAGTACAGAAGAACACGCTTTTCCATGCTGAGTCACAGGATACATTTCCAACAAACAGATTCCATGTTATTACAGGCCACAAGAACAGTGTGGGAACTTTATGAATAGCAGCAGCTAACTGAGATTAAACTGCTGGTTTGGGATTTTTTTTAAACATCTATGATTTTTTTTTTTTATGATTGTGCTCTGAAATAATCATCTAATCATAGGGAATACCAGTAAATCTCTAGAAAATAAATAATTTATAACAAATATTAAGTTAAATAATCCAGGCAGTCAACCTAATGAATTGTTTGGGCAAAAATAGATATTAACCACCAGAGAGCAGTAAGTGTTACTACTTTAATGTCAAGGGTTGCTGCAGATGTAGTTTTAGGCATTTTATCACTTTTATAAACTGGTGAACAGTATTTACAGGATTGATATTGCCAAAACCCCACTACCACTGTCGTCCACTGCTTGGAGTTGGAATAGTGAAAAAAAAATCTAGAAACAGTTTACATCAAAGCCTCAAAACAATTAAAATGCATGTAAATTATGATGCTCTGGGAATTAATCACCCCAACAGACAGCTGGTAGCTTGTTAATAATAATGAAGTAGACATTTGTCTTTTTTTTTAATCCCA
>NW_009647024.1:476342-478025 GCF_000708025.1 Charadrius vociferus
ATCTGACTATAAACTAATGATCTGGAACATCAGAGACAACCCATTTGGGGCAATTCCAATCCAATCTTTAACCCCTCCTTACTCTCTGTCCTGCTACGTCCTCAAATCTAAACAGCATCAGCCAAAGGGGGATTTTGCTGTAGACTCTGACTCCACAGGTTGGTTCATGTTTGGGGTGACAGCTACACTAACAGCTGCAGCAACTTTGCAGAGGTAGCTCTTGGATCTCGAGAAGCAGAACTCCAGCTTGCTCTCAGCAAATCACTTCAGTGTCGACCTTTTTTTAAAGAGCCTTGAAGATGAACTTCCTTTAAACATACCTCTGGGGCTGAGAGGACAAGGTGGTGGGGGACTAAAGAAATGTTTGCTCTGTTATGCACATACACACACACAGATGTTACATACAGTCACCTGATTAAGTCTGATTATAGCATAAAGAATATTTTCACAGTCACTCTAGGCTCTCAGGCCATGCTGTGCCTTGTCAAGGGGCACAGGACCTGTCCTGCATAGGGGATCGCAGGTGAAAGTGTTGAGCAAGCAGTCTGAGCTACCTCCAGAAGTAACCATCACCGTGGCACGGCAGAGCTAACTAGTGAATGAGCATATTGATGCCTATGTGCTGCTTCCAGGGTCCTATTTATTGTGTCCACTGATCATGGTCCTGTCCTCTGTAATTGAGTACGGAATACTATGGGTTTCTGTTGTCTCTGATCAGAGGTGGCATGTCTGCATATTCCAGCTTCAGGCTCCGGTGCAGCATGGTTGTTCATCCTAGCTTTCTGCTCTGCACAGTAGTTTCCAAATTTAAAAAATCAGAACTTTACTGATTCTGTGAAATAAGTAAACGAAGACCCATCATCTAAATGAAAGATTGTGAGCAAAGTGGGACAGAAACAAATTTGAATAACTAACATACCACAAATAAATGAATAACGCACTTCTGCAAATCCCATCTTACAAGATAGCGCTTCTATCTTCTTAAGTGACAGCTAACAGATAAATATCGCTGTGACAGTCTCTCCCACACCACGATGGATGTGGTTATTAGAGCTTCCATCTAGTCAGCACTCCCAAAGGAACCTCTTAGCAAATACAGATTTTACAGGTATCTAGGCCGTATTCAGAAAGACCAAACAGTGATGTACCACTGCTGTGCCACTGAGGGCAGGCTCCCACAGGCACTGAGCTTTGTCAATGGCTGCTGATGGAGAGCAGCAGACTGACCCAAGTCCCATAGCTGAGCAGAAGGAGAGCTGTAGAGCTGACCTGACGAGACGTCAGGGGTTTTGACAAATTGCAGACAGTGTTGGGAATATCGGAGGCACTCGATGCAGACAGTGAAATAGCCAGCTGTGCCTACTTACCCTACAGAGAAGCTGCAATGGGTTAAAAAGAAATAGGATGGGGGCATAGTTAGGGATAAAAGAGATAGAAGGAACTTTCTACATAAATTATGAGTTTGGGATGATAAATAATCCCTCACTTTTCCTTTCCCTTGACAAGACTTACAACGGTGAGAGGTGGTACAGGAGATGCTAAAACCCTCTTTGGAGAGACTTCCTTGATGCACAGGATACTTAAGCCTGCCTTTAAAATCATAGGGTAAGTACCTAAAAAACCCCACACTTTTGTGATGCAGCTGTAAGACTATCAACAGCAATTTTCTGCTGGATAAGAAAT
>NW_009647024.1:478036-482598 GCF_000708025.1 Charadrius vociferus
CCCTCTTGCCAGCTCTGCCTGCATCTCTCATCTTCAGTCCTACGCATCTCTTGCTTTAGTTTATAAAGCAAGATGGCTTTTTGGATGGCTGAACTTACCTTGACTTTCACCAAAATACATCTGGAAAAACTGGTGAAATCCTGGCAAGTTACAAATAAAGGAAAACCCCTACTGCTAGAGCAAATAACAAAGCCATTGGGCTTTTAGGCGAGTTGATAGGAGAACATCACTTGATATCTTGCGTGGCTAAGAAAAGTGTGCAGCTTTATACCAATATAATGTTACACGATTGTAACAGCCTGTTCTTCTAGTAAATTTTGTAATCTCTCTTGGAATACAAACATAATAATCACAATATAATATATTGATACATATTACAAACCAGTGTATAGCATATTCACCACTTCACTTTAACTCTATACCTGCAGTTCACTAGAACTCAAACCCAGTGGCCAAACATTATTATTCAGTTAAAGTAACTTGCTGTTTTCATGCTCAAATTGAGTTTCCTCTGTGTTGAGTATATTAGTAGACATTTGAAGTTAAAACCTAAATTCAATTGTTCCCATGCACCATATCTCAGATCAAAATCTGACCAGTAATATACACTCCCTGGACAGTTCAGAAGAATAATTCATTTGCAGATTTCTTTGGTTCATAAAAGTTTCAATACTCTGCCAAACTATAAAATATCCATGTTTTATGTAAACCAGGAAATGGCATTTCTGGCTGGAGAAAACAGCAATATCGTATCATGTTGCCTGCTTGATCGAAGGACATTTGTGTTGGAGCAAAGCTCAGAGCATTTTGAAAATGTAAACACAGGGATCACTCCATAAAAATTATATGTGCACTCTAAACTAATACAAAGTTCTTGGTTGCATGTTACGCGGTAAGGCATTTAAAGGGGTTATCATAATGATATATGAAAGGCAGCATGGCCAAGACTAAATGGCAAGATATTCCATTAGGGTTGTTTCTTATTGCATAAAAAAAATTACTTCCCACTCAGAAAATGCTTCAGAATCTAATTATTTTGTATAATATGCCTCTTCTCCTCTTCCTCCAGGCTATATCAAATACTGCAAGAGGATTGTCTGCTTACATGGATTTTATCTTAATTAATTGCCTAATCTTTTCAAGAAAATATGTTTTTATATATAACTTTTGAGCACAGTCCCTTATTAACAGCGGGAATGCTTGTGGACTGAAAACAAAGCCGGTTAGTCTTGAAATTACATTCAGAGCCAATTGCATTGGCATTAGCATTCCTGAACTGAAGTCAATATCTCATTCCTGAATTACGTGCAGTGCCACATGTAGCAGGAAGTCAAACATGGAATAAAAATCTTGGGGTACTGCATTATCCAGGAGCACACTCTGCACATGGCAAGTCTCACCTCTGTGGCATGGTACCTCTCCTCCCTCTCCTTTTCTTCCCACAGGGCCAGGGAGGAGAACATGGGGAGAGGGGAGAGGGTGTCCCGAGGGTGAGGACACACATATTTTCACAGCCTTGTGAATGTGCTTTCAAGGATCAGTGGTATCAGACCAGTTGACATCACTGCTATCGCCAGCACTACTTCCAAGACTAACTTTGTCAGCCCGTCCCTGGTCCAGGAGCTGGGTTGGGAACAAGAAGCCACATAGCCACACACTGCATGCAGCAAGTCATCCTCGGGTCTCACAGGAGACTTGGTGCAGCACTGGCACAGGTTGCCCAGAGAAGTTGTGGAAGCTCCGTCCCTGGAGGTGTTCAAGGCCAGACTGGATGGGGCTTGGAGCAACCTGGTCTGGTGGGAGGTGTCCCTGTCTAGGGCAGGGGGGTTGGAACTCGATGATCTTCAAGGTCCCTTCCAACCCAAACCATTCTAAGATTCTATGACTTCCTGCCATTTATCCTGATCTTCTCTCCGGAGACCCAGGGGGCTTGCTGGTGCTGTCCTGGCTGTGCCAAAATCAACTGGCCTAAGAAACTCAAGGCTATAGCCTTGATTAGGTCTATAGATTTTGCCTTGGGAAGGTCTGATCTCCATCATCAAATGCAATTGAAATGACGCATGTGTTTCTGTTCGAAGAATTGTCTCTCTCTTTCTCTCTCTATGTATATATAGAGAAAAGAACAGCAATGGATCCATGCTTCGGAGCTTCTGTTCTGAATGAAGATATGATGTTGTAATGAAGGGGCTCAAAGCCTGCTGAAGGGAATAAAATGCAGCATAAAAAAATACAAATCAAGTTCATCCGCAAAGATCCCACTCCCACAGACACAATACAAGTAAATTTTCCACTGGAGGAAGTCAGGCATGCAGCTCCGTTCTGCACAAGGTGACAGCAGGGACTCGCACTGTAGGGGATGGAAAGGAATCACCTGGCACCTCCTGGGGTCACCGTCTTTTTCTCAGAGAAAAGTGGCCAGGCACCTCCTTACTTGTCTTCCACTTCCCCATTATCTTATCCATCCTTTCAGGACTAATATGCACTTCTAAATGCAAACGCCTCCCTCCTGCTCCAGGTCGTCAGTATCTCTGCACTGGCCTTGTTCTTTTTCTAAAGAACATGTTTCTTCCTCACAAAAGGGCAATGATTATTCCTTGTTCCAGAAACAATTATATGTTTGTTCCTTTCAAACCGTTATTAAAACCTCAGATTATTTTCACACCATTTATTTAGCAAGATTTTACACACAGACCTTCCTGGAGAGGGTAAAGTCAGCTTTGGCTGCTTTTCGAGAGAAACTCTGGCCAACTCATTTCAGACACTGGTATTTCCTCTTTCTTTTGTCTTCTGTGCTCCACCTCCAGGTTTCTAAGTGACAACCTTTACATTTTTCCCTTTTCTTCAAAAGGGCAAGATACCAAATTCACTGCTGACGTAAGCAGGTGCAGCTCTAATTAAGACAATGGGGTTACACCTGCCTATGTCAGCAGTGAATTTGGCTCGACATCCCTAGTGAGCAAAATGTCGCATTACCTTTGCTGAGCAGGACATTTCAAATAAAACATTAGCAAAAACAATTAACTTTAAGCCATTAATCCCACTGAAGCTACTTTCAACCTCCTAAGGATTGAAGTCAATTCCCAGTAAATGTCTTTGGCTTAATAGATTGTGATGCTTTGGTGTGAAATATATTATTGAATGACATTGAATTAAGCAGCATCATATTGTATTTCCATATATAAATTATACTTTAGCACACATCTGACAACTTTTATCTATAATACTTAAGAAACTATTAGCAGTGGAGAAAATCATACTGAACATTGCATTATAGAATACCTATGAACTTTGCAGATATATTATGTATAGCTTTAATATTACACTTAGATAAAACACACTTTTGTATTTCATTAGCATCCCACTTTACATCAACAAACATGGGAGATTCATAAATAGCATGGTTCTCTAATTCATTCCCTTTGGCACAAAACAGGTAGTAACAAATCTGGATGAGTGAGCGGTAAGAATGCAGTCTTGCTCCCAACACCTTCTTTACAGCTACAGAAGAAAAGAAGTCAACATATTAATTAAAGAACCTGAAGGCCCAAATTCAGCTCCTTGCTAGACTTTCCTGACCAGTGCACAGCAGCTCCCAGACAGGCGCATGTGGACCAGCAGCTCCACCATTGCACTCTTGGCTTCCCTTTTGCTTTGCAGTGTTCATAAAACCCAGGTGTGGTGCATGGGCTCCTGCTTCAGAAAAAGGATAAAATTAACAGATTCTTGTAGGCCAAACCCCACTGTAGGCAGCCAGAAGGAAATGCTGGAGACAGAGATGGGTGTTGAACCCTGTCTCTCTCTAGGACTGTCACATTCTCTGCCTTGCATGGAGTGATTCCTCACATTCGGGATTTGCAGCCCTAAACCTGTCCTGGGAGTTAAGTATCTTAAATCTTTCTTCTAAAGTCCAAGGAAGTGACAATCATTTATCTATCAGAAAGGTAGAAGAGAAGGAGGGGAGGCATGAACCTTGTCTTCCAGTTCTTCTCTGGATGCTAGACAGGGGAGAGAACTGAAGCTGAGTTCCTACATCCATCCAGTGGGACATTTGCTCTCCTGCCCTTCTCACAGGTGCATGAGCTAAACACTAAACTTTAGAGCCATCTCTCCCTTTCCTATTGAATATTTACTTAGAATACGCAAACCATAGCAGCCACAGCAGGAGATGAGAAGAGAAAAACCTTTCCTTTGCTCCAGACTCCTCCCCAGTGTGCTGGTCACATTTTTTCAGGAGCAGGAACCCAAATCACAGAGAAACAAGCTGAATAAAGGTCACTCACCACTTAGATGACTGCTGCAACTAAGAATCTCAGTATTTTAAACACATTGTCCTCTCAAAGGTAAGCACAGTTCCCCAGTGCCATGTGTGGAGCCTCACCAGCCAACACAAACATTTGCACATCGCCTAATGTGGATAATGTTGAATCAAGGGCAATAAAGTTCTGCAGGAGCAGAATATTAACAAAAGACTTCCAAAAAATACAAGGTACCAGTTATATTTCATAGAATCATAGAATGGTTTAGGTTGGAAGGGACCTTGAAGATCATCAAGTTCCAACCCC
>NW_009647024.1:483960-494655 GCF_000708025.1 Charadrius vociferus
GTGTGGGATGGTGTCAAATGCTTTGCACAAGTCCAGGTAGATGACATCAGTTGATCTTCCCTTGTCCACTGCCGCTGTAACCCCTTCATAGAAGGCCACCGAATTTGTCAGGCATGACTTGCCCTTGGTGAAGCCATGCTGGCTGTCACCAATTACCTCCTTGTTTTCTACGTGCCTCAGCAGAGTTTCTAGGAGGATCTGCTCCATGATCTTGCTAGGCACAGAGGTGAGACTGACTGGCCTGTAGTTCCCTGGGTCTTCCTTCTTTCCCTTTTTGAAAATAGGGGTTATGTTTCCCCTTTTACAGTCGGCAGAAACCTTGCCAGACTGCCACAACTTCTCAAATATGATGGCGAGTGGCTTAGCAACTTCATCTGCCAGTTCCCTCAGGACCCACAGATGTATCTCATCAGGTCCCACAGATTTGTGCACTTTCAGGTTCCTCAGGTGGTCTCGCACTTGATCTTCACCTACAGTGGGAGGTTCTCCATTTTCCCAATCCTCACCTTTACATTCTGTGTCATGGGCAGTGCGGCTGCAGTCCTTGCCAGTGAAGACTGAGGCAAAAAAGACATTGAGGACCTCAGCTCTGTCTCTGTCCTGTGTAACCAGTTCTTGCGTTTCCTTCCGGAGAGGGCCCACCTCTTCCCTAGTCTTTCTTTTCTTGCTAACGTACTTCAAGAAGGATTTTTTTGTTTGTCTTAATGTCCCTGGCCAGACTGAGTTCTATCTGGGCTTTAGCTTGTCTGACTCGATCCCTGGCTGCTCCAACGATTCCTCCCGGCTACCCGCCCCTGTTTCCACTCCCTATAGGCCTCCTTTTTTCTTTCGGTCATGTCCAGGAGCTCCTTGTTCATTCATGCAGGCCTCCTGGCTTTTCTGCTTGCCTTCCTCTTTGTAGGGATGCATCGCTCCTGAGCTTGGAGGAGGCAGCCCTTGAATATCGACCAACTTTCTTGGGTCCCTCTTCCTTTCAGTGCTTCATCCCATGGCACCATACCAAGCAGCTTCTTCAAGAGGCCAAAGTCAGCTCTCCCAAAGTCCAGGGTGGTCAGCCTGCTGCACACTTTCCTCGCTGCCTCAAGGATCTCAAACTGGACCATTTCATGGTCACAACAGCCCAGGCTGCCCTTGAGTTTGACACTGCCTATCAGTCCCTCCTTGTTGGTAAGGACAAGGTCCAGCATAGCTCCTTTCCTCATTGGCTTCTGAACCACTTTGGCCGTCAGATGAAAAAATATTGACCCAAACTTGGAGCATATGATTGATGACCTTGAATCTCTGCCCCATCCAGTTTTAATCATCATTTTCCCAACAAGAGAAGACCCTGCCTGCCTTGCGGTCCTTTCCCACGTACCCAGAGAGGCCCAGGGAGAAAGGAGGTTCAGATGTACCAGGCAGCAGGCAAGGCATGAGGACTGCCTGGCTAACTTCTGTACTCCAGGGTACAAACATTTTTGCCTCCTGAAAAGATACCTGAACATGATAATCTCCAACATTTAATACTGGCCCAAATTTTACCATTCCCTGAGTTCTTCCTTATATCAAATCAACTGAAGCCAATGGCAGGAATATCATCAAAACCTACATCCTGCAGAACTATAGTATAAAATCTGTTTTGCAGCAACTCTTTCCACTTGAGGAGCAACTGTGATTGCTGATGCTCGCAATGACAGTTCACACACTGAAGTGAACCATGTGCGAGTGCAAATGGGTGATTTAATCTCACAGTACACCTTCTAATGCAGCAACACACTACACAGCCCTCCCACTAGAAATTCAGGACCACTAGAGTTTTCAATAGCTGTTTGTATTCTTCTGGGACATACCCAAATTTGTTTTGTTTCAGTTTAAAAGTTATTTCTGACATGCTACTTATCAGATTTCATGCTTACTCAGAGAATAGATTAAGTAGTCAGTCTCCATTAGTAGTATTGATGGGTGGTGAAAAGCTTTAAAATCTGAGCACTGCTCTGGGCTGGACACCAAAGGTTTTACACAGGCAAAAACTCATGATGAATTCAAAGAAGGTTTTGCTGGTGTGAAGGATTTGGGACCAGACACAGAAGCTGCCTCCTAAGTTCAGGGCCAGCAGGTTCCACCTCTGCTCCTGTGTCCCTGAGGTGGCTGGGGGTGCCCGGCCGAGATGGGATGCAGACGAGGGAGAGCAGTGCATGGTCTCAATGTGATACCAACATGCACTCATGGTCAGGGGGCCATGGCCTAAGAAACACTCCAAGATGCTGCGGTTTCCATGTAGCCTGACAGCACAGCTCTGCCTGGTTAAATCAATGAGCATTTTGCAATTGATTTCCAGGGCAGCTGCAACAGGCCGTATGGTTTCATCCATGAATTGCTTTAGTACTCACCTCATTTTAAGCACATTAGCAGCTTGATTGAAGTCAATGGTACAGTTCAGATATTTAAAATGAGTTATGTTCTTCAGTATCTTGATGAATTGAGGCCTTAATGAACATCGTTAATGAAGGTGTGATCCTCTGAGATTTGGAACATCTTCAAATCTCACACTTCATTGCACAGTCACTTGAATTCAGCAGAAGTCCTTGTTGGCATTAGAAGGAGAAGTCACCTCCCGCTTCTCCAGAAGCTGGTCTTCACGATGTCGCTAATGCTGGGACCTGCAAATCGCATGGCTGTGTGGTGTGCCTGTCCACAATTACCACTTTGGACCAGTTCCCTGCACAGCACTAGGCAGGTAGCTGACAGAAACAAGCCGCCAGTAGTGGAGATAGAGGTGGTAGGTGGTATCACCTCTTCTGCAGCAACACAGACACATGTCAAATTGGAAGGACCATACAATCATAGCACAGCCAAACCAAGGGAAAAATAGCTTGTTAAAACACTGGAGTGATTATCTGGTAACTAAGTATCAAAAGCATATTAAGATTCTTTACCAGGGAAAACTTTGAGACTTCAGCATTCACATAAACTATCATGAGTGCTTTCAGACCAAACCTTATTTGAAAACGAGAGCATAAACAAGAGAGAAATATACTGTTTTGTGTGGGTACCACCTAGTGGCAAAGGGCTGGGATTTCCATGGGTTATTTTTGATGGAAATAATATGCATATTCTGGAAAGGAGATCCTGCTAAGCAGGTGCCCAAATATTTTGTATTTCTCTGGACTTCGTGTTTAAATCCATTAGCCTGTTTCAAGCTACATGCCTAAAATCCACACTCAAGTTTGGAAGAGTTTCCAAAAACTCTTCTGTTCCAAGAACTCTTCTGGTTCTAGAGACTGTGGGTATGATGCTGACCAAAGGTTTTTACAGCAGAGAAGCAAATTAGATAGCAAATGTGGCACAGGCACAGAGGGACACACACACTCAAGGTAATGCGATGAGACATGCACAACAAGCCCAGTGGTTTCAAGGTCAATGCCACTGCACACCTGTGATTCACCAGAGGCATAATTGTGGATGCCCAGCAGCTCAGATGAAATGGTATGAAAATAAAGGAGAAACCACAACTATGTTTTTCATCCGGATCAGGGAAACCGACAGTGTAATAAGAGAAACCCTGTTTTCTGCGTGGTAGCCATATGACTGGTTGATTTGTCTGGAGTCCTTTGAACTGAAGGGTGAATACCATGTACTTTTGGGGCCTTTGCAATAAAATACAAAGGGACTTTCAAGTGGAAACTACACAAAAGAAAAAGCCTCTGGATGAAAATGCCTCTGGACATGACAAGATGTTACTTAACCAAGTAAAAGCACAGTGAGATCATAACTCAAGAGAAAACTAATGCCATCGCATTTCAGGCATTTTAATTGAAAAATGTTCCACTTGAAAATTGTTAGACATTAATTTTTATAAGCAGTACAATAAACTTTTCAATTATAAAAGGCATAAAAATTAACAGTCACAACCCGTCAGTCACTTTATTCTGAGCAGGCAGTCCTATGCCCACACTTTGGCATGCTTGCAGCGGCACCAGCTAAGCAGCAAAGGGCCCAGGACTAGACAAAGCAACATAGCAACAAGCTGTCATTTGGGTTTGGAAATGGGCAGGAGCACAGCAGTTGTCCGAAGCCAGTATGAGGAAACCTGCAGGCAGACCAGGTGGTGGGAATCCCATGGCTCTGCTCAGGATCTGTCTCTCGCCTCAGGTAAATCAGCAAATAGTTCCTTCTAAGACCAGGCATGAAGTCCTGACCATGGTGAAATCAACACCAAAACCTCCGTTAAGTGCACTTGTGCCACTGTTTCAACTGCTGCCTCCAGTGATTTATGCCACTCCGGAATAGGGTTCTAGATTGATATGTTTATTAATCTCAAAAAGTAGATTAGAAAGAGAGGCTACTGGAAGAGACTCCAGTGTGCATTGTGCGGGGATTATTTCATATCTGTTTCAGCATTTCAAACCTACTGTTGATTATCATGTGAATATTGCATTAACTTCAGCTTTGGAAAGCTCCTAATAATCGTGACTTACGAAGCTGTCAACTAATACTATACCTATTCACTGTTGACAGACCTGCACATCAATAGGTTGGAAATGCCCTGGAAAATGAAGAAAGGGAGAAGAGCAAGGAAAAGAAAATAAAGAGCTTTGCATCAGCCCTCTGCCATGGGGACGTCTAGCAGCAATAATGTCAGTCTGCCTCCAGGGGTGGAAAGGCCCTTGGACAGCTATCGGTGATGGTGTAGCACCCTGGGCCAGTGAAAAGATCTGCTGTACCAAAGAGAGCAGTAAGGTGAGAAATTTAACTCCAGATGTAGAAAAGACCCACAGTGTTTCACCTTAGATTAACAAGAATGAAGCTCTCTACTGAGAGCCTGTCTGAAAGTGATTTGTCATTTAATGACCTCCCTAAGAGAAGCAGGTCCATTAGTGACATACAAACTGTGCAGAACAAGAATACACTGTATTTTCTTCTGTAACATCGAGTTTCAGATCTACCTCAGTGTTAGAGACTAAATAAAAGCTCTTTGAACAGTAAGCTTCTCTGAAGTCAGTGAAGGGGTTGAGAAAAGTCCAACCATCAGATCAGCTCTCTCATAACCATCTGCAGCCTACCTTGTGGATCCCCACATGCCCCCTCTACAAATGACGCTCTCGGAAGGAAAGAAAACAGGGTGAAAAAAACAAGGGTGCACATAAGAAACATTAGGAAAACTCTTGGTTGGGAGGGTATACACTGCTGATAAAACCTCCAATCTCACTCTCATTTCTTAAGAATAATGACTGGATGTAATTAAACACTTTTGTTGTAGGAATAGAGTCTGTCTTCATGAGCCAAGTAACAAGAAAACATGACTCTTGACTGAGCCTCAGAATGGCTAAAATCTGGCAGGTTTCATAAAATTCAGTGGGTGAGGCTGCCTTGCAACCAGGTGATAGGAGGCACTCATTTTGTTCAGATGGATTTTCCTAAATTTGGTTACTATTTAAAGCTTTCTGCTTTATAGACAGAACCTCTTCTTGCTCAACCCTAGTGCATGTACCATTTGCCTCCAGTTGAGGGAGAGTGGATTGAGTTTTTCTGTGGTAAAGGCCATGGTTAACACTTGTCAGGCCCATCAAAGCCATCCCATTTCAGGCTTCCATCGCATGCATACATTCATCCACACCCTGCAATAAATTGCGCCCAGCTCTTTGCCCCTTTCTACCTGCTCACTTTGCTGTCCCTTTTCTGCTGTTAAAAACATGGTGACCTTAGACCAGATGGCATATAAGACCTTAACATCTCTTAGACAAAAAAAAAAAAAACAACCTTCAAGTATTCCACTTATGTAAATGGGCATAACCAAAGTATTTATTAATTTAAAACAATAAATTTTGAGCACAAAACAGCCGTGCAGAGCATAGGGTGTTTTTAGAAAAAAATACTACATGAATGTACTTTCATGGAGCTGCACTGCAACTGTCAGTAATGATGGAAAATAGTCAGATTGATCAGTGTGACTTCTGAACTGCTCACTCCAAGTATAGAAGAAAGGATCACAGGACCCCAAAACTTACCTCATATTCCTGTCTTGGGCAAAATGTTCTTCCACCAGCAAGGGACTCCCCATTTTTTCTGCACATGCACCTTGAGGTGGCAAGACCATAAACTGTCATCTTCCTCCTAGTCACCTCCAGTCCAAGCAAGCTCAGAAATATCTCAAGTCAAATGTCAATACTGTCACTTCGCAATTTGGCTCTGTCAGTTCAGCAACATGTGTCTTTCCAAATATAAATAGATGTTTTATAAAGTTTTGCTCTACTCAATTACATACATACATTTGTCTTGCTTATAACTGATAGCTTGCTAATACTCATGTATTGCTTGGGGAGCGCTCCAGCTGGTTAGATTTTCACCCAAACATGTGAATGGAAACCTCAGGGAAAACAAGAACTGTCTCTCATACCTTTTACAGATTAACAAATAGTTCTTGCCCTGCTAATGCCATTCTTAATTGGACTACTCTGTGAGGAGCAATTAAGACTAAACGGCCACTTGCTGAGAGCTGGTGAAAGAGAAACTGCAGCTTGAGGCATTCGTATTCTCCAAATAAAGTGCAGTTGCCTTACTTTGGTGTTAAAGAAAGAAGCTTAATTTTTAATGGCTTAGTATATTAAAAAGGAATGATTCAATTCACAGCAGGGAAATAGGTTTTGGGAGGGATTATATTTTCTTAATTTTTTTTTTTTTTTTTTCAAAACCACTTTGTAGACTTAAAGGCTCCTGACTGACAGCACTGGAGGTGAGGCTCTCCTGTCCCACAGGGAAGCAGCAACAGCTACAGCCACAATAACCTTGCCACACTGCCAGTCCTGTAGCTTGCAGAAGCCATCCCAGGGCTAGAAAGAGATTTTCCCATTTAGTCCCTGCCCTGCTAGTCTGTCAGATAAATACTAGGTGCACAATGTAGCAGTGCAAATGAAATCTAGGTAACTGCTCACATATCTTCTTAATTCTGAAGAGTAGTCCATGAAATGTCCTCCCTCTGCTGGTATAACCCAGTGTGAACCATAACTGCTACCCCTCCTCTACAGGGATTAAAATAAATACCACCTGCAGTCATCTTGAGTAGGATCACGGGTCCTTGTTTGAGAGGAAATATCACACTCACCCCTCTGACTGGCAACAGAGGAAGGAATTTGCTGCATTTATAGCAAGTTATATATCCCAGAATGGTTAAACCTGAGAAGAAGCACTATCCCTCACAGCTGGCAGTCTGCTGCCTTTCACTCATGCTAAAGCCAGGATTCTGACAGACTTTCCCACTTTCACCTTCTAACCTCAGTGGCACCCCACCAGCGTGCATCCTCCCATCGCTGGTGCCAAGCCAGCTGCATCTCGCCTAGCTGCCCATATCCCTCGGGTGCAGCTGAAAAGACGGTGACTGTTCACCTTGTCTGTGTCTTAGACACCACAGGCCACAGCAGGGCCATCAGCTGCCAATGTCTCAGCACTGTCTGAAAGGGTTTTCTCACCAGAAGCCTTCTGCAACCCCCTCCAACTGGGAACAAAAGCCCGTGTGGAAGCCAGGCTCAGTGCAAACTGGTTGGACTTAGTTACAGGAAGAGTGAGAAAGGCAGCTGTGGTGTCAGCTGCTTGATCTAACCCCAGCCAGAAAATAAGCTGAAGAGGATATCCAGTTTTCTGGGAGAGAAGACTGTATTTATTACGGTGGATAAGGGGCATTTGACCAAGGTATCAGCTGCATGCTCTACATAGGTAGGCTTACAAGACTTCCCCACTGGCTCCAACAGGAGGAGCTCTACAAGGTTTTCTGGGAAAGCCAATTATTCTTCTGACACATCCTTATTGAAATGAGATTCCCACAACTCCCAGTGTTCACATCACTTCCATACAGACTTTAAAAGCCTGAATGCCTGAGGATTTGTCTAAACTTGTTTTGTATCACACATCAGGAATTTTTAGCATGAGTTCTTCTTTGTCTGAAACATTTAGAAATATGTAATATATCAGTTCACAAAGTTATCTATGTGCACATTTACATCCTTTTTACTTTCTATGTCCATTCTGTCCCTCCACAGAGACCAAGATCTGAATGCCCTTTATCCATCATTGCAGGCAGTCTCAGTATCATTAGTACCATTTCATCCCAGTGTATCACCTATCTAGTGACTTAACCTGATGAGATGACACTAGCCAATATTAGTATTTCATTTTTCCATTCCCCAAAAGATATTTCTTTTTTATTTAGTTACTACCTGACAAAAATATTGCTGAACACCTGCAAGAGATAAAACAACCTTAATCCAATTTCTTTTCACAGATGCTAAGGGCCATGTCCTTCTGCCACTCATGCAGCTTATAGCTCAGCCTTCTGCACAATTTAAATGAGAAGCAAGTTGTTTGACTTGTTTGTAGGAGTGGTATAAACAAATGTAGTCTGCCCTTAGCTGACATGGTGTGCTTTGGAGAGCTCAGTGCTTACCTGAGGGAGGAGGGAGCACAAGTGTCTCGAAGAAGCCAGCTGTAAATCAGTAGCAATGGAGAAGGGATCTGCTTCACTGCACATTCCTCTGAAAGACCCGTGCATCTGAGGCAAGGCAAGGCAAAATAGAAGGAACCAAAAAAGAAAGCCACTTCTGACAGTAAATGATCCACTCTGGAGCTAGCCTACAAAACAGACTCTGCTGCTCTGAGTCACAGACTAGAGGCAGCTAATTGTCACAGCTCTTTAATTAGCACAGAGCTGCCATCTCTGCAGACCGCGGGGGAGGACATGCAACGTGCCAGCGTGGAGCACTGCACATGTCAGTAGGGAGACCTCTCCTCCCGTATCAATGCCCTGGCTCAGGAGGTTGCTCTTCGCTGAAGAGCAACAGAGGAGGGCAGAGGGGAAACTACAAAGTGGATCTTCCTTAACATGCAGAGGGTCGAGCAGCTGAGAAGGCGATACGCTTCTCTCCAGGCTGTAACCCAAGGAGGGTCTCCCTCAAGGGTTTAGAACAGGGAAGCCAGCATGCAAGTGGTTGCTTGGACTTACTACCCCCTTAATACAAAGGAAAGAGGCTGTTGCTTCACTTAAAATGTTTTCACACACATTCTCCATTTGTGTTCAGCGGTGTAAATCTTGCATGCCCTGGGATGGGTCGATATTTTCACCTTTCACCCACAGAGTTCATTGCTGCTTCAGTATTGCCATATGCAATGAGTTGGTTTGACCACAGATCAAGCACCTTTGACTACAGGTCTTTACAAAACAATTCATCAAGTACTGAGCAAACTCTCCTAAGAATAACACAGCATGATATAGATAAGGGAGCAATTGTTTCCTAGCTACCAAAGGAGCCTTAAGCAGGCAAATCAGCAATTTTCCCTTTTTGAGTTCTTAGGCTAAGGAGAAATTTCCTGAAAATAATCCATCCTTTGCTTGCAGAATACTTCTGAGGTTACATTTGCAGATGCAGTTATGTAGCTCAATATGTTCTGTTGTCCAAAGGGACGCATCCAAAGTGTCTTCTGCTACCCTCCCTTTTCATGCTCACTACTCAGCCTGCAGCTACTGAAGCAAAAGGGTCTCCTGACACTTGCGGCTACAGGTAAGGATGCACAACAGTGATGCTTCCAGTGTGATGGGGCCTCAGTCAGAGCCCAGTCACACCACATGAAAGCCAGTGGGATAACTCCAGTTAGGTCATCCCTGGTGTCTCTTCCTCTTAGGAACAAGAGACACAGACACACAGGCACACTCATAACACATCATCTCGCAGGCCAGATTATGTTCTCTGTTACTACTATGAAAATGCAATAACTCCAGTTAAGCCAGCCTTCAACGTTTGATTACATCACTCTGCTGAGTTATTTTGGACTGATGTTGCTGCATGAGAATAAAGCTTGGCCCTTAATATAATGTATATTTTTATAAAGAGGGTAACAGATGCCAAAAATGCAAATTTATTTGCTGAAAAGAGATTTGCACTCTCCTTGAAGATGCTAGGAAGACTCTAGGGAAGCTTCAGGTTAAGACAAAGTTTAAAATGAGATGAGACCTTCTGCCTCCTTCTCCTGGGAACGTTCAGTACATATAATTACAATCCCATGACCGTGTTAGGCCCAAATAGTTTTCAGTATTTGCAAGTCTATATGCCATCAGTGTAAGGACATTTTTATATATCAAATGCCAGTCTTTGTAGCTCGTCCTGGCACTTCGAAGATGAAACATAGAGTTATGCTTCACCAGCCTCTGTCCAGAAGAGCTAATGCTGCTAAGTTAACAATATGGCATGAAGTTTTTCATTAATCTTCCGACCCACCTTGCTGTAGCGGGCAATGTAGATACGAAGTTCAAAATTTGCATGGAAAGGAGAAGCCTGTTAGGGAGTTCGCAATTAATGACATAGAGCAATGCAGCTAGCACCAAGTTTTTAGGGCTGCAACATAATTACAGTAAATACGTGAGCTGTCTGCAAATACATATATGCACAGACAGATCCCAATGGATTGAGCTGAGGGTTGGGTTTTTTAACTTTGGAAGATTCTTGGCTGCAAAAAACCCTCTCTCTCTCTCTTCCTGCAGTTCTATACACGCATATACCTCCCAGACGTTATGTGCGTCATCTCATTTATGCCACTGAGGCTACCCATCTGCATAGGGATGGACGGGTGTTTGTGTGAGGGTCTGTGCAAACATGACCCAAGCAAGCAGGCCGAGTTTTGTTTCTAATTCCTCCTACCCATAGCCTGGAAGGACAGACACTGATAAAAGGA
>NW_009647024.1:494668-551683 GCF_000708025.1 Charadrius vociferus
GCAGGAATTTTTCCACAATTTGAACAGCCTGGGATGCTCTCCCTTATCCTGAAGGGTTTGGGTGACTCTGACTAGACCCTGGGAAGGAAAAACAAGGCTCGGGGACGTAGGAAGGGCCTGGCTAGCGACGGGCTTCTTCAGATCCAGTGCTAGGGTTGGGCCGTTTCAGCATTTCCTCAGTAACCACTTCCTAGCTGGGAACCAGTCTTCAGATGTGTTTTTTCATAGTCCCTTGAAATGTTCACTGTGGTCCCACACCCTAGACCATATGGTACTTATTAAGCTGTTTTTGTAATAAATATACAAAGTCTGAATTATGGCAGTCATACAGCAATGTGTCTCAATTTTTACATCAGCAGAGTTACCTGGCATAAAACCATTGTGATGCAAGGGAGAATAATATCTTTTTCACTGGCAAATTGTTGAGGATTGTGCAGATTATTTCAGCCTGACAATAAGATGGCAAAACTACAGACATGATTCCTTGCTTATCTGAGAACGGTAAAAAATGTAGATTGTCCAGGGAAGAGATGAACTATTGCACATAGATTAAAATTTTAAAAATCTTGTTTGGGTCCATTACATCTTCCTTGTTAATGTTTTGTATTTTTTATTCAGCATTTTAAAAAATTTGACAGCCTGGGGTGGGCTAACTCTACAAATGTCACTTCCCGTGTGGGCTTGTACTTATGCAATTAGAAATAAAGCACAGAACATCCAGAACAGATGGGACTGCTGCAAAGAACAAAATCTCCTTCTTTACTCTCATTTTTTCCCACCCAAACTCTGTTTTGCATAGAAGATATTTAAACTATGGAATCAAATTAGAGTTAATCAGCCAGAGCACTTTGTAATTAATAAGAAGGTCACATCCCATGTGGAATGGTGGAATTTTACAATCCATCACCAAGCCTGTGGCTTTTTCACTGGTTTATCTGGGTCAAACTCTGGTTTCTATGGGAGCAGGTTAAGTGAGGAATAAATCCATTCAAACCCACAGAGTTACTCCATATTTATACACTACGGAAATAGGTACAGAGCGCTTGTTTCGAGTAGCAGACGCAGAGACAAGACAAGTCTTGAGCTGTGATAGCCCATTGCAAAGCACCGTGGAGGGGCTTGACGCTGCTGCTTAGGCTGGGTCCCCTCTGAATATTCCTGCGGGTGTCACTGCATCATTACAGCATCATCCGTCATTACTCCTGCTGGCCTCCTGCTCTGCAGCAGCAGCAGCAGGAGGTGAGGATGTGGCAACTCCCTTTCCTAAAGCAAAGTCCCTCTAAAGCCCTAGGAAGAAGTGAGAAGAAAAGAGGAGCTTCCCTTACTCCAAATTTCCCATGCGAGTGGTACCAAGGGTTTCACTTCCCTACCAGCACCTGCAGAGAATTACATCTCATTTGCTTGCACTCTCAGACTTTCCTCCTGCAACCCTGTTTTCTCTTCTTTTTAGCTCTCCTGAGCCAGTACGAAGAGTGATATGTCTGCTGGTGGCGATGAAAAGCAACATCACCGCTGGCTTCCCTAAAGTGGAGCCCTGCCAATGTCGATCACTGTTACAGAGTCTAACCTATCTCAGCTGTCCACAGAAATCTGAAATCTTCCTTGGGGTTTTAGCCCTGCTACGGACAATCAGTCCAAAGATGCTGAGCTCTTGAAGTTTCTTCAGACACAATTCTTGACCTGACAAGCAACCCTGGGATTTAACTGCAGTCATGGAGAGCCAAATGCTGTGTACGCTCTCTCAAATACTTTCAAGGGACTGGCAGAGGCAGCAATCACATATCCCGTGGCTTTTGTAAAGAGACAATGAAGAAGTTCAGATGATGGGAGTGAAAAATATTTGAGAAGGGATTCAAAAGCCTTTGAGAAATGTTAAGGCAGAACCCATCTGGTAAATGTCCAGACTATTGAGTTTTAAATTGGCATGCACTTTGTTTTTTACCTTACGTTGTCCAGACCACCCTTTTCTGGATGCATATGGAGGAAAATCTCCCCACTGCTTTGCAGTGGTTTTCTTCTGGTGGATTGTTGGGCTTTGACTAGTTTCTAAGCAGAAGCAGATCAGTGGAGCTATTTTGCAGTGTTTATTTTAAAACATTCTGTTCTTTTATGTAAAACAGTTGGGAATTACAGTAAATTGGCATTACTTAAATGCTATCTTCACACTTCTCCCAAAACCAGTAAGTCTAAAATGTTCTACCTGAGTTGTTTCGTGGCATAGCTGTGGCAATTGCCCAAGCATGAAGATACATTTTTTTTTTTTTTTTTTTTGACCAGGGTTGACACTGTAAATGATTCTTTAACCTACAGAGAAATGAAAAGCACCTTTTTGGTAAATAACTCTTTTAATACATATCTTTCAGATAAATAAACTGAAAAATAAACTGATGCACAAATGGGTTCGGTGATGACAGAATTAGTGAACAGTTAATTGTATGAATGAGCCCAAAGCTGTAGATGGCTTTGTCCTCCCCTTATTTCAAAGTCATTTGCTTATTCACAGAATGATTTTCTCTAAAAGACCCTCTGATTTCTAATAACAAGCTAGCATATGTTCTATTAGTTCAAAGCAAATAATAAAAAGAAAAAAAAATGCCACCATATCACAGGAGTTTATATTTAAAATGCAACCTTACACATAAATATGTACAGAGCCAACAAAGCAGCTGCATTTTATGCAAGGGAGATGAAGTTATTCTGTTGTTCTGATGTACTGAATTTCTCAGTATCTTCAGAGCATTTTTCAAATGGATAGAGATAATTACTCAAATACTGTACAAATTTATTTATTTCCTGTCATTTTCATGAATTTTCTTACTGAATTTAATGGGAACTCTGACAAATTTAAGATAACAGTTTTAAAATACTTCCAGAATATCTTTGATTTTTAAAAACAACAGGATCTTTAAATCAAATTTATTTTCTCTCCTCACATGTGACGCAGATTTGTGCTGTGTATACCACCTGGCCACTGCAAAGAGCCCCGTCAGTCTTGCGGCTGTGCCTGGAATCCTGATGCATCAGGAAAACCCTGCACAACCGGCAGTTGTATTTGTTTCTGCCAAGCTCTTGCCTGAATACATATCTAATTATTTGGAGCAAAAAACACTATAGTGCTCCCTAAGTTCTAGGGTGGGTCATTTTTCTGAGTGTAATTCTGTGGCTCTCAGACTGGGATGGCTGCTGCTCCTGGTGCACTAATAACATAGCGTGGAACCTGCGTATGGCTGTGCCTGTTTGCTGTGAGGGACCCCAGAGCTCCTTCTAGCAATCACTGCCATTTGGTGGTTGTAAAATTAAATAGCCTACGTGGAGCTCCTAGCAAACTAGTGCATGACCCGTATACCCACCAGCCATACTGACACAGGTCTTCTTCAGCCGTTTCAGAAAGGCCAAAGAAACCAAGTGACATCTTGCTCCTTCTCCAGCGAGACCCTCCTGTGCAGATACCCCTGCTTCCCTTCGGCATCACCATCACCGAGCTTAAAGTCAGGAAGTGAAAGGGATGTTTAAGATGACTTCAGGGGAGGTTTTAAGCAAAAACTGAATGCTTAAGGTCCCACTGGTTTAGATGTGTAAAACTGGAGGTAAATAGGGGTATTAAAGCATGTCAGTGTTAACTTCAGGGAAAACACAGCTGAACCAGAGTGAAATCTAGAGACAGGGAAGCTCTGTTCTGTATCTTGATGCTTTAGTGCCTGCAGTGAGGTGACTCACATCAAGCTGGGGTGGGGGAGATCCCAGACCCCTGAGGAATGCTGAGTTTTGTCTCCTGCTCCAATGAGGAGTTTTGGTATTTACCCAAGCAGAAATTGCTTATGTGTAACACTAATACGGGAAAAGACAAAATATGGAAAAAATTATGTACATATTAAGGGCGGAGCTTTCTTTTTGAAGGATAAAAAAAAAAAAGCCTTAGAAACAACTCTTTATTGTAGTGAATTCATGTGGAAGAATCCATCACCAAAGCCATGGGATGAGGTTCCAGCATCTTTGTATTTGAGGCTGTTTTACACAGGACAGGTGATAACTTCCCACTCTTCCCATCCAGGACCAGCTTTGCTGGAGACTGCAGGCATTAATTACAGATGCACATTCAGTGCTTTTCACAGCACTGACACACAGATGAGTTTTTGTCACAGGTTGTGACCACACTGGAGGCAGCTCCCATGGGGAAAAAATTCATCTTGTGAGAAGCTCACTGGCTGTCCTGGGCAGGCACAGAGCATCCACACAGAGCCCTTCGGTTACTTTGACATTCAAACAAAGCTTCCACAGAAATTTTACTAAAAAAACACTCTACAGCAGAACTGAGGGGAGTATAAAGATAGTGGTAATTATCCAACTACAAACAGAAATTGTTAAAGAAACATCCAGTGTGGTAGCTTTTTAGTTTAAAAGCAAATTCCATTTACGTAAATTTTGTGCTAGCATGATTCCAGAGAAATTACACAAAGTAGAGCAATTTTTCCAAGTTGTGCTTCCTAAAAAGGTGAAGTAATTACACAAGCATCTACGCTAAATTTCTGCCCTTCACAACCTGAAAACATGTATAGGAAACGGGCCTTCTCCAGTGGGCAGAGAAACAAAAGAGGGTAAAGAAAGCTCCTGGATAAATTTGGAGAACAAGGAGAGGACCAATACAGGGAGGAGAGGCAGACACCAGAAGGGGAAAAGACCCAAAGGAAGGACCCAAAGAAGGAAGGACCCAAAGAGGGAAGGTGAAAAAGCAAAGCGAGAGGTAAGGCACATCTTCCTCCATCTTTAAAAATTCTGGACAAGATATTTCCTTGAAGAGAGTGTGAGCTTAACCAGGGAGATCACACCCTGTGTTGCAGCAGGACAGTTTTAGATCTGCAGGAACAAGTGAATACCTGGTGCTGCCTTCCTCTGAACTCTGCGCCTCATAAATTCAAGCTGTCTCGGACTGGCCATGCTTGTGGTGCCCATAGAGAATAAACGAGCTCGTTCTAAACAGACTACCTGGCTTGTGTCTCGCATCGTGCAGGGTATGACAATTAATATTTATAAACCTTCTGCTATACAGAATATCCCCACATCTTTTATGATGGGAATCATTTATAAGCTGAAGTGCAGAAGGGGAATGGGTACAAAGGGAAATGCACAGGCAGTGCTCTTGACTTTCAGTTAACAGTATTAATGTCATTGAAGAAAAAATTCCTCCAGATCTCTACCGGTATAATTGAGGACAGCACCTGACCCTGTGCCACACTCACATTCTCACATTTAAAAGGGCAGCATACTCTTCTCCAGCTGTAACTTTTATGATCTTATATTCTAATAGAAGTGACCCAATGACTTTGGAGGATATTTTCCAAACCAAGAGGGTAGCATGCAAGAAAAGCAAATTGGAAATTGGAACTCAGTCAGGGGACAGAGAGGGGGGAGGCAGGCTCGTGTTGGAGGTAAAAGGGGACAGGGCCATTGACAACCCAGTTACTGGGAGGCAGCTCAGTTCCACTAAGCTTCTGGAGCTGGCTTGAAAATTCATAGGTAACCTAAAAGAAGAAAAGAAAAAAAACAACAAACCACTTGGCATTTCAGAGAGAGAAATATTATTCCTGCATCACGCTGACTGGGCCAGGAGACTAGCTGTACCTGGCAGAGGTCAAGGGCAACACAGCCATGATACTTTTGCTCGCCCCTGAATCTGGAATGAAATCAGTTGTATACACTGCAATGCAGTCAACAGTGAAATTACTTCCAGTTGGGTTGCTGCTATTTTTGCTAATAGTAGCTGGAGTTTAGCCGTCTGTTTTCTCCTGAAGAATCAGCGTAAAGAGGGGGAAGATAATACACTGATGAAAATTGCTGTTTCTGTCCAACATCCTATACTCAGTAGGTTTTGCTAGGCTCTTCTAAATATAGAAGTGCATGCCTGGTGGTGGATGCTGTGCACTCTGTTCAGATTCACAGCACTGCACAGGAACAGTGCCCTTCCCAAATGCCTGGCATGCAAATCACTTCCACAGCCTTCCTCCTCCTCACCTGCACCAGTTTCTTCTTCTTCAATGAGTGAAACAAAAGTGCAGCAGGGAATTCATTTCCACTGGCTATATTCTTCTTTTTCATTCATGCATTTCTCGGTTTTAAGCACACAAGTAAATAAGACTCAGACAGATGTGAGTAATTTAAGAAGATCTGAGGAGAATTTTTTTCTGATGAACACAATTTCCTCCAGGAACACCAGTTCGCTGAACCTAAATAGCTTTCTTCAAAATATCTTGGGTTGGCCCTTTTGGTGACTCCAGAAATGGATTCGGTATTCCTGGCAGTGCTTGTCAGGAGACCTGGAGTGGTGCAGGGGCACCTGTGAGGTTCAGGGCTGGTCCAGGAGCCAGGATCCCAGCCTAGCAGCAAGTGCCACTGGCCTGTCCGTCCCCAGCAAGGGATGCCAGAGGTGCCGGATACCTCTCGGCAGCACCTCTCGGCTCTTCCCTGCAACCATGGGTGATTTCCAGAGCCCCTGTCCATAGCGAAGCTGACACTGACAGTCATTTCATTGGCAGGCTGCTGGTTCACGCAAAATCATGGAGCCTCTGGTTCACACGAAATTTGGGTCAGAGAAAGGTTTCCACCCAAAGTAAGGAAAACAAGCACAAATCCGTAAAGCTGTACACCTGGTTTCAGAGCAGTTCTTGTGTCTTTCCAAGGTACGGATATCGCACTCTCTGCTCTAGCCGTAAGCGTTGAGTTTAAGAGACTAAGGGGAATCTTACATCCACATGCAAATACTTACGGCCCCGATCCTGCAATTTATAACACTCAGGCAGACCGCTGTGCTCAAGCGGAGTACCGTTAACTTTAATGTGGACTCCAGCCATGCATTTTAAATTGCCAGATCAGGGGCTGAAATTATGTGCAGCTGGGGGCAGGTGTTGTCTACTGCATCTTCTACAATACTGAGCAGATTGTGGGAATTTAACAAAGACTAATAAAAAAAATAATAATCAAACATCATAATAATAACAGCAATAATAATGATTATGAAAAAAAGAATAAATTATAATGCTGACTACAGCATTCAGTTTCAATTTTCTTCAAGAATAACATACCAGCTTGGATTGGAGTAAACGAAGATTTGTGAGCCATGATGCAGCAAGTTGAGCCCAGTTTGAGAAAATTCTTCCTGGAATATTAAACTATTTTGCCGATTACGAAACAATTTTGCACGGAGTTGTTAAAATAAGAAACATTTTTATCCCTCATGCAGCTTTCAAATTGTGATTCATAGAAAAGAGATGGCCTTTTTCAGAGCTAGAAGGATTCAGCTCAGACTCACCAGATTCACAGCAGTCTCCTCAGTACCTAAGCCCGGTCCCTTCACCCCCCTGAGGCTTTGGATCAGCTTTGCCCAAACTCTGAGGACACAGGGGCAGCCCTGGGTCAAATCCCTCCTCTAAAAAACTGAGAAGCAAGAATGTGCTGCCATCCCCCTCTGTCGTTAACCATCCTCACTCCTAAAATCAGAGTAAATTGAATTCAATTGCTTTCACCATAACTGTATCTTTCTACTATGTCTTTCTCTGGGAAACTTAAGGGACCTATGAAAGTCTATATTTTCTCCCCTGTAGGCATGTATACATTAAAACCAAGTTATTTTTCACTAATAATTTTGCTAAGATAAATACCTTAATCTCTTGAAGTTTCTCATTGTACAACATTTCCTCTAAGAATCTTCTGGACCTGTTTCTGTATCCAGTTTGCCAATGCTCTTCTTAGATGGATGCAACCAGACCTCCACACAGCCCCAGCAGCACCACACTTCCAGTTAGGTTTATCTTCTTGCTCCTATCTGATAGTCCTATGCTTGCATACAAGGAACAGCTCAGGGTAAGAGACCTCTTTTGTGACTGTCCTGGCCACAGTTTTGTTTAGCACTCTAATTATTTTGCCTTCCACCAATTTTAGATCATTGTAATACTACACTTACCTCCAGTTCACTGAGGAAAAAATTCAATAGATCAGGTTGAATCTTGATTCCTGTATAATTACCCTAGAATCTTCCATAAAGAGAAGACCCAGAAACTTGTAGACATCTGCTTCTTTCTGAAATAGCAATGCCCTTAAGAGAAGAATTGCTGTTTTACAAAGCTGTTCTAACACTAACAGATTTTTTTCTGATAAAGATCGTAGAGAAGATCTGTAAATTTGTGACCTCCAGTCTGGTTGAATGCAATGCGCTCATCTTTAGGATTCAGGAGAATATTGCTTAGAAATAGAAACAAAGACAAAATGGAGAAATCCCCTTTGACCTGATATAGAGTTTAAATTGAAAGAAATTTTTTCTTCTTCATCAATACATTTTAGCTTATACCTTTATTGGAACTTCTAATAGGGATTACATCAAGTCTTCCAGACCAATTAAAATTTGAAATCCTGGAAGATCACTTTTCTAGCCATGTCCTACCACAGCAGATTGTGATAGCTTACAAGAGACTCTAGATATGATTGCATTAGGTCTTTCCCAAGTGTGGGATGTAAAAGGCTTCATAAGTCATTATGAAATAGTAGAAATTACTTAAATCCCTTACTGTTTGACCTGAAATTTCTGTTTCCCACTTGGGCCCTATCGGTGAGCATAAGGAGTTATGTAGAGAGGAATAAGCCAAAATGGGAGGGGGTAATAATTTTTTTTAAAAAAATAATTTATAATTTTTTAAAAAAATTAAAAAAGAAAACATAGAAAATGCTTTGAAGACTTCATATTCTTGGCAAAGACCATGACTCAGGAAGCCACTTCCCTGAGAATGTGACAAGTGCCAGCACTCTGGGGCAGTCACCTCCAGCCACTCAAATTTTTGGTTCAGAGATCGCTGGGCTTGGTTTTATTCTTGCTGAGAACTTTAATCTCAGGATGCCCATCAGCTTATGTTTTTGCAGCTTTCAGGGAAGCCAGGTGTATTCTGTGAAGCTGTTAGTTGCTGGCTGGGTAGTATTAATATGATTACTACACACCAGTTGTTACAAATGCGAGAAAGAACACCTTTTTTCTAAACTACCTGTAAACAGGGATAGATTATTCTTCATAAATTATCTATGGGAGTAAATTCATTGATGACTATGATTTTTAAATAATACATGGTATTTCCATAGGAACATGGTGCCCATTACAAGTCTTTTTTTAAAAGCCATCATGTAGCTACCTCAAAAAGGCAGCCTAAGTCTAGCGTATGTCCTAACCTTTGAAGAGAGCAGCATGACCTTAAAGGATTGAAATTATGTCTGCCTGCCATTAAACAGACTTCCATAATAAAGCTTGTTTGATAAGAGCAAGCTACAAGGAAGAGTGCATTTCTATAAGCACAAAAGCAGCACAATACATAAAAAGAAATTTCAAAAACAGACTAGCAGTTGAAGGAGAACAGAGAGAGACCCCTTTCAGTTAGCAACACAGTTCGTCTGGTAAGTGCCAGAGATTTATCTACATCCCAGTGTTTATTGCATACCTCCATTGTATAGTTAGGTATAAGTTTTATTGTTTACGTAACGACAGCTCTAATTTATAGAACGCGGGTTTGTATTTGGATTACTCCTTCCAAATCACCCAGAGTCAATTACCCTCTGAAATACAGATTCTCTCCTCCCTCTCTACAGACTAGATGTTCTTTCCTTTACATTACTAATGTAAAAGGGAAACAACATACTCTCATACTGATATAATAGTTGTTTAATAGGAACGTTCAGTCACATTATTATTTTCTTAATGTTTAAAATCCTTTCACATTTTCTGTCTTAAAAAATCATTTACTGAGGAACGTAGCTGTATTCCCCTGCAATATATTGACTTGGTGAAGTAGTATATGTTAAGTATTGGGAAAGACATATCCATTGCTTCCCCTTAAGTACCTTGCAAATAGCTAGGAAAGGATTCTGCTCTGTTCAGATTTTCATCCTCAATACAGAGCCAATGGATCATCTAGGAACTGATAAAGGAAAGGAACTAACTTCCCAACATATAATTGTAGAATCATAGAATAGTTTGGATTGGAAGGGACCTTTAAAGGTTATCTAGTCCAACTCCCCTGCAATCAGCAGGGACATCTTCAATGAGATCACATTGCTCACAGCCCTGTCCAACCTGACCTTGAATGTTCCCAGGCATAGGGCATCTACCACCTCTCTGGCCAACCTGTTCCAGTCTTCCACCACCTTCACCTTAAAAAATTTCTTCCTTATATCTAGTCTAAATCTACCCTCTTTCAGTATAAAACTGTTACCCCTTGTACTATCACAACAGGCCCTACTAAAAGGCTTGTCCTCATCTTTCTTATAAGCCCTCTTTACGTACTGAAAGGCCACAATAAGATCTCCTTGGAGCCTTCTCTTCTCCAGAGTGAACAATAACTCTCTGAGCCTGTCTTCAGAGGTGCTTCACCCCCCTGATCATTTTCGTGGCCCTCCTCTGGACATGCTCCAACAGGTCCCTGTATTTCCTATGCTGAGGACTCCAGAGCTGGATGCAGTACTCCAGGTGGGGTCTCACCAAGGTGGAGTAGAGGGGCAGAATCACCTCCCTCGACCTTCTGACCACACTTCCTTTGATGCAGCCCACAATATGGTTGGCTTTCTGGGCTGAGAGCATAGATCGTCAGCTCATGTTCAGCTTTTCATCCACCACAACCCCTAAGCACTTCTCAGCAAGGCTGCTCTCAATGCCTTCATCCCCCAGCCTGTATTAATACTGGGGCTTGCTTCAACCCAGGTGCAGGACCTTGCACTTAGCTTTGCCGAACCTCATGAGGTTCACATGGGCTGACTTCTTAAGCTTGTCCAGGTCCCTCTGGATGGCATCCCATCCGTCAGGCATGTCAACCACATCACTCAGCTTGGTGTGGTCTGCAAACTTGCTGAGGGTGCACTAAATCCCACTGTCTCTGTCACAGATTAAGTTATTAAAAAGTACCGATCCCAATATGGACCCCTGAGGGACACTACTTGTCAGTGATCTCCATCCAGACATTGAGCAGTTGACCACTACCCTCTGGATGTGACCATCCAACCTGAAGGTCCTTTTTCCATTCTTGACTGGGAACACATTAGTTAGCCAAACTATGACTTGTTACATATATTATTGTGATTGCTTATATTAACTCCTATGTTGAGGCTCCCTGCCTACAACATTCCATTCATTCGTTTGTTTGTTTAGATAATTTCCAGTCTTGTCTTTTCTGAGCCACTGACACTGTTGCAGGCATAGCATCGTGGATTGGGGAGAAAACCCTCAGGTTACAGGGACCGTCTACTTCACTCTAGGAAATCTGTCCAGATTTTGCTAAAATACACGCACTGCCAGAAGTCACCATGTCCCTTTTCAGGCTCATTTCATTCAGGAAAATGATGACAGCCTGCTGAGATGATACTGGAGCAGAAACATAGCAGAAGGGCATAACAGAGACTGTGCTACCATGACCATCTCTCAGTCCAAGCACATGTTCCTAGCAGCCAGCCACCCCCTTAAGGTAACAGCCACCAGCTGGGAGCAGCAAATCTGATGATTGTTTTTATAGAGTTCAAGAGCTCTTTTAAAGCTCTTGAACTTTTATACAGTGCTAGCCACTCTTTGTTGAAAGCTTGTGGTTCAGGCCACACTGAGGAAAAGTGGCAGTGGTGCTGGTGTACTTCACAGAATTCGTTTTCAGTCTCTTAAGCGAAAAGGAAATTACAAACATGGGGAATATGATTAAGATTTGTGACGTTAAGTGATTGAATGTTGTGAAACATCTCACTTAAGGTAGTCATGCAGTTGTACCCTTTGAGACAGGTCTTACGTTGAGGGCAGATGGCCAGTGCGTGGCTCCAGAGGTGGTGGCGCGTGCAGTGGTGGTGTGCAATAAGCAGCGTGTGGTGCTGCAGTGTACAGTGTTGCAGCACTTGGTGTGTTGTTCATGGTGCATGGTGTGGGGTGCATGGTGCACGGTGTGCAATGCATGGTACGTGGTGTGAGGTGCATGGTGTGTGGTGTGGAGTGTGCAGTGTGTGGTGTGGAGTGTGCGGTGTGCATTCCCGGCAGCGGAGGGAAGTCTCAGGGTGCAGATGGGGCTGGTGGGGCACTCTTCACCTGTCTGTACTCTCTCCTGTCCTGCAGTGTAGGGGAGGAGAATTCATCCTCCTCCCCTGGGGCTATGTGATACAGGTGCAATGGTGCTACATGAGTATTTTGATGCATGGCCTGTAGGATTAAGATACAGGTGTTAAAGCTCTTCAAGTGACTTAAAGACCTAGGTCTCGTTGACCATTTTTATCATCAGTTTAAACCTTTCTATCAGCTTACGCTCCATTCAGTGTACAGGAGGGACATACAGGCAGCTGTTTAAAGATCTCAGTGCTCTGAATGTTGCTTTTTCAATCTCTCATTTAACTTTGCAAGCAAAACAAATGGCACAAATGTTCACAATAGGCATGATGATTATTTTACTCATATCCACAGGCTGCACCTTGCTTAGGGCTCCCTTGTATAAAGGACTATGCAGCCACAAAGATGGATACAGCCTCTGCTTGTGAGGAACTGTAAAATATGACAATCTCAGAGGAAGAAGGACATGTGAGTGTGATAAAAAGCAAGAGAGGAGAAAGAGACTGAAGTAACAGTAAAAAGTGCAGTGTGTAACCCAAATTCTTGGTGTTCTTCCTTCAAATCTTTCAAAAAAAAATGATGCACATAGCATGGTTACCTAAATAAACTAAACTAAAATACCTGTGTTTGACCCGTTCCTTTGTCTCTGCTAACAACATCATAAAAGCTCTTTATCTGCCATACATCACTGGCCTTCCCAAAAACCGGTCGTGTGGTACTGTGGAACTCTGTCTACCCATCACCTTCTGAGCCTCCTTTTGTTTGTTTCAACTACCGCATCTTGCTTTATGTTAAAGTTATAAACCTTTGGAGAAGGGGTTGTCTTTCCTTTTACATCTGCATGTTGCCACAGTCTACATGAAACTTGAAGAGGCTGTGTCAATGCAAATGAGAATGCTTATTTATCTGAATGTGTTTACTCAGAATATACTCATAATTGAGTTATGTCCTTGACATACTTTTAACTACACACAAACAGGAGGGATGCAAAATAAAGTTTAACTGAAGCAGTAACATCTTATCCTCATCCCTCACCATTTAATTATTAGCACCATTTTAAAGGTGAGCCACAAATAGGGCCACCCTGTTTTAATTTTAACTTAAAAACCCACTTTTGAGAATGTTAACTTCATCAATAGATGGTCAGACAGCTGGATGTTGCAAAATGTTTGGAAGTTAGACAAATCATGGCATGTCAGACAGTGGGAGAAGTCACAGCTGTGGGAGAAGGACAATAATAAAACCTGGGCTGCAACCTCATCATTCTGAATAATTTGAAAACTCTAAAGTAAATAAACCTTATATCCCACTTCTACCGCTTCCCACACAGCCATTGCAGGTGGCTTTGTTGTTTTGTTGGATCTTTTGTTCTTGTTTTATGTGACTGAACTAGATCTTGATCCATATATCTGCTACGTTTTCCTTTTTAATCTAAGGCAGCAGTTTGAGTGCAAGAAAAAGTAGGGGGGGGGCGGAGAAAGTAAAGCTGTTTGTGAATTAGTGGGAAATTAGACTTTCAAAGCAATCATCACTGACACAATGAATATAAGGCAGAGGCAAAACAAGAACTTTTGTGTGATGGCGAAAAGGAGGGTAAGTAAAAGGTTCATGGCAGGTGAGGAAAAGGAGTTCTTCTGTTCTTTCAACACTGAAGGATGATGCCATAAGTTTGGGAAAGGCCAGGAGGAGGGTACTGTATCCAAGGTGCATGCAGGTGAATATCTGGCTGGAACTGTTAAATAAGAAGAGCAGGTAGGAAAGACTACAGTTTAGAAAGTACTGGGAAGATAAACATGTCAAAAGGTAGATATATAAAGCAAGGGAGAAAGAAGTGTTAAAACCTGCAGTCGGACTATGAACCAGAGTGACGGAAAATAAAGTGCTGGTGTGATCAGTGATTGAGAAAAGCATGGGAGTGGGTAAGGGATTGAAAGGAGCTCAGTTTTGACCAAGTCAAGTTCAAGCTGATGATCAGATATCCAAAGAAAAGAAGAAAGAGATACTGCGTTTGATCGAAGGAGGCTACTTGTGGGTAACAAAATAAAGAATCGTGGGTTTGTTTAAGGTTAAATATAGTAGTTGAAGCACATTAGGCAGATGATGTCATCCAAAGAAAGGTCATAGAGTGAGAGTAGTCAGGGACCAAGGATCACTCCCCAGAGGGGAAAAGGAGGGATAGCTAAAAGAAATCTTAAAGTGGTGCGAGTGAGGAGGAATAGAAACAAGAAGAGACAGCACCACAGAAAGGGGAGTCAGCAAGAGCTTCAGATGTGTATTCAGCAACATCAGAAGGCACAGAGAAATACTTGTAGGGGACGAGGTGTTTGTGAGGTGGTGGTTACAGCCCTTGGTGAGTATCAGGAAGGGCAGAACAAGGGCTCAAAGAGAATTTAGGGCATCTGGAGGAGAAAACTTTACAACCCCAGGCAGAAAGCATGTGTTCAGCAAGGTGGCAGCTGGTGGCAGGGAGACTGCGAAGCACGAAATGAGCAGTTTCTAGAGCTAGCCTTCTGCTAACGTCCTACACTTTATGCTTCTCCATTTTTAAGCATGAAGTACTGCACACAGGTGCAGTACTCATACTTTCAAAGTGCCTTTATAAATGCATTTTCAGATATATCTGCTACCTGTACTCTTCATGTTCTTGTTCCCATTGTCAAAACTATGGACTGGACCCACCTGGTCTAGAGCCCTCATGGCCTTACGGGACCAACATGGCTGTGTAGCAGTGTCTGTCATTTTTGCCACTGACTTACTCTAAAAGTCACTCAAAGACTGATGTTGTGTTTTGCTGGCTTACTGATCACATTTTAAGCATACAGGGATGCTCACTCAATCAGATTGTTTAATAAACTCTACATAATTTGACAACTTGAATGAGAAATATTGTAGCCCACTTTACTTGAATTTATTGTTTGGTGAGAAGTGTCCATATTCTTTTAACCTCTGTAATATATTTTTAACGGTATGATGTAATTTTGGGTACCATATTTATACACAAGGATTGTTTGTACCTAGGACATTCAACCTATGAAGGCATCATCACATTGTCAACTTGGAAGGTTTTGTTCCATAGGTTTTCTCATGAGCTGTTAATTGCAAATAGTGTTAATTTGCTTGAAAACTCTTTCTGTTGTCCCATAGTGTCCTTTATTTCCTTATTGCCTCTGTCATCAGCTAGTGCTCTGCTTCATGTTCTCCCCAATTTTGCCCTGCCGCAAAAGGAAACGTCAAGTAAATCAGATGTGTCGCTTCCAAACTGAGCAACTTTGTGAACAGATTACTGATGTGAAGCGCAGGACATCGAACACACAAGATGACACCTTTGTCTGTGGCAACAAAATCAGTGAGTGAACAGCTAAAGCTGGCACTGAAGAGATCCAGCCATGCCACGAAAGGGACAAAGACTAAACTCAGACCAAAAAGTGTTTCTGAAATGCTCAGAAACCCCTGACACTGGGACACTTGAATTTTCACACTCCAGAAAATGCTTTATTAATGAGGAAGATTCCTCAGTTATGTACACATGGCTCTGTGTTCTGAGTCATCCTCTGTTCAGACCAATAATTCAGAATACAAGACACAGAAAATGCAGAGCTAAACAATGGATCTTGCTGAAAGCAATAGCAAAACACCTGTTCAATTACAGAGAAGAGGAGCTGCATTTCCAGACAAATTTATTGCTGACGTCAGCAGTGGCATAAGGGAGAAAATTAATATATGTTGGAAACTGCTTTCCACTAATATGCTATTCTGTGGATGGGAGCACTTGCGTGTCTTCATGTGAAAAGAAAAGAGGTGGTGACCTAGAAAGTAATTCACAGGAAAAAGTAGGATATAGCAGAGTTTGTTTCAGTCTTCATTGTTTCCTTCCTGCAGTTTCTTCTCTGTTCACTCAACAAATAAATTGCAAAACAATAATAATGTATTTCAGATAAAAATTAAGCTGAAGAAAGAGTTACGGGATAGTATCAATGCAAATGTGTCTCACAGTGAAGTAAGACTGGAGAAATAGGAAAAAGGTCAGGAAAGCTAAGTATTTGAAACCCGAATTTTGCCAAGAGGTATTATTTTTCTCTATAATAAAATATATTATAATACAAATATTTTGTAAATAAATGAAGTAATTTACTAACATATACTTCCAAAATTTATTTTTTTAATATTTACAATGCTTCTATGGAAACACAAGATCCACAATATCAGTAGAATACATGAAATACAGATTGAGCCTACACCTGAGTATTCAGATGACTTATGGCATATTTCCTACTGCAAAACAAATTGCAAAATCACTCCCCCTATTATATAAAAACCATTACTATATGTCAGTTAACAGAATAACAGTCAGGGGCAAAATCTCTAATTGACTCGATTAGTTGCATTTACGTTTGACCAAATTTCATTATGAATATTTATCTGAACTCAAGCTTTGTGTTTTACAGACTAGAAGACTATGACAAGTTATTACTGTGATTCTCTTATATAGCAACCTGCACTTCATTTCAAAACATGAGTATTTTTAAATAAAGAAAGTGCCAAACATTGTGCAACCTTTTATGCAACATCAAAATCACACCATGCTCGCAAATAAACATTGATTTTTCTGCTACCAAGTTATTATGTCATACCGTGAGGGAGGGAAATATTCTTACTCTGTAGAAGGCACTGAAAGCATTCAAGTAGATTTTCAAATGCACTGGACCTTCACTCTGCTCTCCTCCTTGGCATGCACGTGTTTAGCTGCCTGCAGGTTTTACTTTGTCACCCACCACCCTTGTCTCCCAGTGCCTTCCAAATCAAACTTTAAACAGCAGTAGAATTCCTAAAGGGGACTTTGGAAACCTTGGCTTCAGTAAGACAAGAGTTAAGTCAAGTGTCTGTTTCTGACTGTCTCGGTCTTATTACAGTACCACTGTGGTTTAAGAATATATTTGTCTGTGGCTGTTACCGTGGTGTGAGACACTGTGCGTTTGACCTCAGCTAAAGTTGATTAGAATTACTTGCAGTTCTCACTCATGAGGAAGAAAATAAATTTCCTTTCTCATTTTCTTACTCCTTGATCTCTTCAACCTGTGCAAAAGAAACATATGGAATTAAATTTTCATAGGGTAAAAAAATGTTGCATTCCCATAGCATTGTTTTCTAGCTGCTGGATTAGCCAGAGAGAGCTACATGAGCTGCCTGTGTCCCGCATCTGGAATTCAGCAACAGCATTTCATTCAGTGCAACCAGCTTCTTTCCACTGTTTGCCCTGAAGGTCACTGCAAATGCCTTAAAAATAAAGCTCATTGTTACTATCCAAGGTAAAATATTTATAGCAAGAAATACCTTGACTGAAGGCATTTCATTTAGAAGAGGGCATTTCATCTCAGTTCAAACACCAGCTTGTGAATTTACGTTGAGGATTTCAGAGGTTTTTTTCTCTTGCATCCAATTCTTGTCACCCGCCTTTTTAATATTGGGTGCTTACATTCTGAAAAATACTCTGTTGATACAAACTTGCACTAGAACCCACAAAGGCACAAATGGTGTATTCTTTAATTGTCACCGGTGATCTTTATTATTTAATCCTACAGGAATACCACGTTTTTACAGCTTATCTCTTTGCTGAACCACATTAATGAAAAGATTACCCTGAACTCAGAATACCTGGGAACACCACCGGAGAAATTTCATTTCCTCAGCATTTCATTTCTAGTAAAATTGGCTTGGTCATACCATTCTGCAGCTGCGATATGTGAAGTAAATGGCAAGGCTAAATGTGCTGAAAATCTGACATGTTCCCTGAGCAACAGAGGGACTGAAGGCAAATGTTACAGTATTACTGACAACAGCAATAGTGCTTGTTTAAGCATTTGCTTCATAAACAATAAAAAGCAGCATTAAGAAAAAAAACAACCACCAACCAACCAAAAGAAATATCAAGCCAGCTTCTCTGCTTTCTCTTTCTCCTTTGATTAGCTTTCTTCTGCTGTTTCTCTTTATTCTCCTTTTAATTAAAAGCTCATCTGCAGTAGCTGCTTATGAAGCTTGATAGTCTCTTCAGTGGCATCTCCTTCCAGAAGCCCTTGCTCTTGAAGGTTTTCTCCTTGATATGAGGGAGATTTTTATTATTACCTACTTTGCGATATCACCTCCAGCTCTCAGTAACTGCACAATGAACAAACCACAAGGAAGTGTCTGCCCTGAAGACCATACAGTCTGTCCTGTAGCACTACAGACGTAGCACATTAGTGCTGGGGAGGGTGTTGGGTTGGTTCTTTCATGGGATTTTCTGCGGTTTTGCATTTTATCTGGTTCACTGGCGAACTCAGGCTAAGGGACTTGTGAGACCTGAAGTCCCATGGCCAAAGCAACCTGACTTACGGCTTGCCTGGCTTCAGGAAGTATGGGAGGGACCTCAGGTATCTAGAGCCTTTGTCTACTGGTCTAATCCCAGGGATTTGTTTTCAGGTTAAATACTTGTCTAATTTTGCGTTTTCCTCACTTAGTGTTTTCCACTTGCTTACATTGCTTCCACAAATAAAATCTTTTCACTTTAAGCAATGTTCCTTCTGCCATATTTTGATAGCGAGGTGCTCTCCACATCCATGTAAAATCGTTACCTGTGATCAGTCCTGGAGGTCCTGCCCTCCCAGTCTCCACAGTGAAAGCACCAGGCACTGCTCAGCCAAATCTTCTTGCAACTCCTTTGGTTCTAAATTAGGTTTCCTCTTGTTCTTTCTATCTCTTGTGTGTTGTCTTTCCTGAAGCCCTTAATTAAAAGAAGCTGTTACTGTAACTCAGATTAATATCTTTATCAACAACCCGGATGAGGGGATCGAGTGCACCCACAGTAATTTTGTAGACAACACCAAGTTGGGTGGGAGTGTCAATCTCCTTGAGGGTAGGATGGCTCTACAGAGGGGTCTGGACAGACTGGATCAATGGGCCCAGGCCAATGGTATGAGGTTCAATAAAGCTGAGTGCCGGGTCCTGCACTTGGGGCACAACAACCCCACGCAGTGCTACAGGCTTGGGGAAGAGTGGCTGGAAAGCTGCCTGGTGGAAAAGGACCTGGGGGTGTTGGCTGACACCCTGCTGAATATGAGCCAGCGTTGCGCCCAGGTGGCCAAGAAGGCCAACAGCATCCTGGCCTGTATCAGAAATAGTTTGGCCAGCAGGACTAGGGAAATGACCATCCCCCTGTACTCGGCACTGGTGAGGCCCCACCTCGAATACTGTGTTCAGTTTTGGGCCCCTCACTACAAGAAAGACATTGAGGTGCTGGAGTGTGTCCAGAGAAGGGCAACAAAGCTGGTGAGAGGTCTAGAACACAAGTTTTATGAGGAGTGGCTGAGGGAACTGGGGCTGTTTAGTCTGCAGAAAAGGAGGCTGAGGAGTGATAACCTTATCACTCCCTACTGAAAGAAGGTTGTAGTGAGGTGAGGGTCAGTCTCTTCTCCCAAGTAACAAGTGATAAGACAAGAGGAAATGGCCTCATGTTGTGTCAGGGGAAGTTTAGATTGAATATTAGGAAAAACTTCTTCATGGAAAACATTATAAAACATTGGAACAGGCTGCCCAGGGAGGTGGTGGAATCACCATCCCTGGAGGTATTTAAAAGATGTGTGGATGTGGTGCTTAGGGACATTGTTTAGTGGTGATTTTGGCACTGTTGATGGTTGAACTCAATGACCTTAAAAGTCCCTTCCAACCTAGATAATTCTATGATTCTAAGATTCTATCCACCACAAAACAACTGTGTTCCAATTTCTCTGCTGTTCTGGTGACCTCTGCTTGCAGAGGCCAGGTGAAATCCTCAGGTTTCATGGTGTGACTCTGGAGTAGCTCAAGCAACACCAGTCAATTTACAGTATTGTGTTATAAAATTACAGTAAAGTCAGAGACTGATCTGTGTCAAGCACCCTCTGTTGGATTTTATCCTGCTTCCATTTCCTATCAATTCTGTCAATACTCTGTCTTCAGTGTCCTTACAGATTTTACCCAGCTGAGGGTCATCCAAGAGAGCATGGGGGAAGCCTGCTCTCTCCTGAAGAGACGTAAGACTGGTAAAATCTGGGGAGTTATCCAAAGGTAACTGACAGCAGAGTTTTCACCATTGTTTGAAATGACAGAACATAGACTTAGTCATTACAAAGTAGCTGTAATGGCTAAACCTCAGACTGTCAACACTTCATAAAGAAAGTATGACTACTTTTTCCCATGTGAGTTTTTAAATTTCATAATCAAGAATAAGCAGTGGCAGCCAAGCATCCGTTGGTGGCAACTGTGTATCTGCCTGTTTGTACCCTCGGGAATAATTAGAGTAAACTGAAATGGTAAACGTCAAGAGTGGGTAGAGATTTCAGTTGGAAATCCTAAGAAAAAAAGTCTGCTTGTTGCCATGAAATATATTTTTAATGCCCTGAAGGCTTCATAACCACAATGCCCATTTGAAGTGTCTGAAATACAAAGGAAATATTTTTTTTTTTTTTTTAAGCGCAAGAAAATAAGGTGAAGGATAAGATATATATTCCTTGAGATGCACTGAGTCTCCAGGCTGAAAAGCTGCATTAAGAAGCAGCAACACTGCTTGGGGTTGGAGCCACGGCCCCGCAGAGGACCAATCCTGGGGACAGCCTGCACCAGGCAGCATGGCTCACCCCATGCAGCACTCTTCGCCAGAGACAACCACGAGAGCTCATGGCTGGCAGAAAAGCGATTTTTTATTCTTTTTATATTTTTCTAAGAATAAAAGTGATTGTTTTCTTTTCTAGCCACTGGGAGCAAAAGGTTTTGAGGAGCGCTGTTAAAAAGGAGAGGAGGAAGCAGAAAGCAATATGTTGGCTTCTCCCATTCTGGAATGTCCTTTCATGGCATCTTTCTTAAATTTCTCTACCAACAGAGAAGTAGCTACAGCACTAACGCAAAAAGCAATTAGAGTGGTAAGGAGAGCACAAACCTGAGCAGATTTGTTAGCATGCCAAAAACATTAAACGCTGGAAAACCAGACATCCCACAGTTATAAAAAGGCTGAATCTCCACAGCAAATCACTACCAAACGTGCTGTGTGCATGTGGGATTAGCAAGTGGCAAAGGAAAGAAGGGATCTCAACATTCCCAGTTGCAGAACTCAAGAGGAAAATCAGGAATCAAGAGAAGAAGGGCAGCTAGAAAGGCACCTGCCTCTGTGTACCTCTGAATACCACTGCAGGACCCTGCTGGCCCATTTCAGTTATTTCACTCACTATTTATTAGTGTCTGGAGACACCAAAAGGCTATTCTGTTTTTGAGATAGGTGATAGTTTCTTCACCTCCAAAGATGTGGCTGGTATGATGCTCAGGATGACATACTGACAAGACAAGAAGCACAGCACAAACTCTGGTGTGTGAGAGGAATTGTCTAACACCAATAACGATAACATCAACTTAGACACCCTGTAGACACAGTTCAGCCTCTGACTGGTGATGCTTGTGTGTATGGTCTGACAGACAGCAACAGTCCTCCTCACTACAAAAAGAAGCCCTGGACTCTTATTCAGCAATAATGAATTAGAAATCCCAGAAATGATGAGAAAGGAGGGGGGGGCCAAACTGGAGAAACTCAGGTAGTCACCCAAACGGTAAGACAAAGCAAACAGGAGTCCTTTGTGAATCTCTAAATGTAGCAACTCTTTTCTGGTGTGCTTAGTGAACACCAAATATGATGATCTCGGTTTGGAGTGATTTAAAGATACATGTTTTAATATGGATTAATGAGTGGAAAACCTACTGGGAATTACAGAATTTGTAAATAACATGACAGCAAAATAAAAAAACAGGTTTGGGTTTTGTTTTCATAGAATCTTGAAAGTTAGAGAAAGATAATACCTGTGCACCGTAATCTTTCTCACTAACAGTGAAGATGGGATTTTTCCTTACTGAGGTACTGAAGAGTGAACAGTAATTGAGGGGTTTACCCTGGGCTTCCAGTACATCCTGATGGAGACTACTTAATAATACTGCATGTTCATGGGGGCAGGGATCTTTCTAATATTAGCTCAACTTCTAGTTCTGACTGCCACCATCACTCCCCATTTACGTGTGTGTAACATACAAAATTATTCTCACTGTTCCCAACGACCGTACTTTTCACAGGTTTTCATTTGTAATGATTGCATAAGCAACTCGTACATGTTTAGCTCTACTAATCTTGCCTGAAAATCTTCACCACTTTTGCCTTCATTTCTCTACTTCTCAGGTTAGCCCTAATGATTTCTACTATTTGAAAGCATACAGTAATATTCTACAAGACATTTCTGACTATGGGAATCCTAGTAGGATAAAATCTCTGTACTGCCTCTCTTTTTATATGTTTCTGAAGACTGAGAGATATTTCTTTCAATATTTTTCTTTATGTGTGCTATGCAAACGTGGGGGCTATATAGTTCAGCTGAGGCCTTGCCAGAAGGGAAGAATTGCTTTATGTGCCTGACATAATTCTGGTTTTATATATCCCACCATGAGGTTTGCTTTTTTACAGTATCATGACACTGTTAATTTGTGTTCAGTTTGTGACCTGCTAAAAGCTGCAGATCCTTATCTGTGGTACTTCTGCCTGTCTCATTGCTTCCCCCCTCCGCTCCCCCCTCCAGCACTGCAGTTCATTTCTTCAGTCAATGGGTAGAGACTTCCACTTATCCTCCTTGAATGGCAACCTATTTATTCCAGTCCATTTATCTCTATTCACTGAGATCCTTTTGAATGCCAGCCCTGTCATCTAAAATACTTGCTATCCTTCCCATCTTACACTTATATGAAAATACAGCAGGCATTCTCTCTCGTTTGTCAACCAAGTCTTTATTCAATAGTAGCCAACACAAGACTGATGCCTGTACAACCACACTTGATACACGTGGCCAAGCTGACGGTGAGCCAGTGATTGCTATTCTCAAGACCTGTGTCCTGGCTTTCAGCAGTTTCCCCTGGACAACGTTGCACCAGTCTGCCGATGAGCGTGCCATGGAAGACAGTGCAAAACGACACACTGAAGTCAAGATATATCTCATCTCTAGTTTCTCCTTTTACCACAAAGCCACTTATACTGTCATTGAAGGAAATTAGACTGGTTTGATATTATCTGTTCTTGGCAAATACATGTTGGCTGTTACTTACCACTTTGCAAACTTCTAGGCACTTTCCTAGAGCATGTACATTAGCAAAATGCAGATAGTGCAATTTGGCTGTATCTCAGTGGTAGTGAGTCAAGGGAGGATTTCCAGCATCCTTCTGTTTTCCTGCATTTATCTTCTCTGTCAACACGATCACTCAAAAAGGCCCTTCACTGCATCCCTCCTCCCCGTTTGAAGAGGACCAGACAAAGTGGTGTGGCTGAAAATTGTAGTGTGACTCCTTGCTTCTCTTAGCTCAACGTTCTCTTAGCCCCACCTGCATGAGGGGCACTTGTACTGCTAAGGGCATTGCTATTCTGTGTGGAGAGATCTTTGTGTGTCACTGCTTCAGAAAAATTGCAGCCCGCACTCTGATCCTTTACAACTTTAATAGTTTGACTGACAACTTGATTTAACTTCATCTAGGTTGGGATTGAACCAGCTGTGCAAACTCTTTTCTGATGGCCTGGGGATACAGATGGGAAAGAGGGAACATGAGGAAAAAAGACAGGATAATAAAATGTTTAGGCACAAGAATCTGACAGCAAAACAGGTGGGTAATGTGCATCATTAACAGAGATATCACAAATGCCTATGGAGGGCACGAGAGAAGATGAAAATGGCCAGACCTGAATATGAAATGCAGCAGTGCAGTGACTGCACACAGCCATAACTCACACACATGTGTGCGTTCATGTTCATTTCTTTGACTACTCAAAAAGAGTTGGCCCCAAATATCTGGCCTTTATCTTTCTGAAGAGAAGAGAAACAACTCCATCTGAACCCTTGTGGTCTTCTATTTTAACTGTAATTGCAGACAAACCAAAGTGCATCTGAAGATGCTTGATCTGCCTTCTTCATTAAATAGAGTTCTGATCCCAACAGCATGAATGCCGGTAACAGTTGCAGTTACACTGCAACTAGTCAGCAAAAGGCCATGGGCACAACTTACAGGGTTGTGAGCTACTCAGGCATACCTCGTGTCTTCTTCCAACTGAGCACAACACCAGAACCACTGTGGGCAGCAGCACACCAAGAATAAAACAGCACTGTCTCCCCCCTACTGTCAGTCCCCTCTCTAAAACTTACTCTTGGAAGACGTCGTTTAAATGTGATCCTATTCCCTCATATGAACATTCTGTCTCTTTTTTTTGTCATACTACAGTGCTTTCGACTTCTTCCCATCATTAAGCCATTTGCGTGAAATACTGAACTGATTAATGTGGCATTTTCCACTAAACTGTTTCAGGAAATGCTGCACCTTACCAGTGGGATGCTTTTGAATAATGTAATCTCCTTAGTATAATTAAAACTAAGTTCTGAAGTTAGTACCTTTTTTCCCTGGAGACACTCATCAAAATGTCAAGTGTTCCTTCTAGTGGAACTGCAATCCCACAGCACAAACAAATATATTTATCCACCGTTCCTTGCAAGCAGGAGACCTTTGCCTCTATTCTTTGTCACTTCATTTTTTAACATGAGTAAATAGTGCATGAAATAATAAACAGTCTCTATGCACAGAATGACACAGTATTTAAAAAAGCTTGAAGAAATGAGGTACCACAGGTAACAATAGTAAGAAGGCATTGTTTTGTTTTACTAATGATTCCTTTCAAGTGTTACTCTTAAAATGAAGTTTAAATGCTTATTTACAAATTGAACAAATTATATGAAATAAAACATCTGCTGCTTCTAGACTTGTCAGGGCACTTTTTTTGCCTTAGAGAAAAACAGGGCTGGGGTGCCACCACCTGGAGAGCTGCGGCAATGTTGTTCACAGATTTCAAGTTTCTGAGAGTCACTGGGACTGCACAGATTTCCAGCTGCCTCATGGGCAAAACTCCAGTTATAAGTGTGAAAAATCAGTCAACAAATTATGTTTGAGAACCCCCACAGATAGGGAGATGCATTTTACAAATTGATCACATGTATTGTTACATTCACCAAAAAAAATCCTGACTATGTGCATCACATGCATAGCAGGTCAATGTATTGATTTGCTCTCCTCTCTCACATCACTGAGATGCTCTGAAAGTGAGGACTGGCCTGTTGCTCTGAGCCACACGACTGTAATAACCTGTACTGAAATGCGAGAGTACCAGGTACAAAGTAAGTTCACAACCCCATTACTTTGCACAGTCTGACAGATTTTGCAGAACCTGTTTGAGATTGTTTGTACTTTTTTATTTGCTTTTCTTAATTTAAAGGAAAACCCAGCTAGAAGTTACAGTATGCATTTAGGAAGCTGAATAAATTTCAGCTAAAAGCGACATTATGTATGTAGGATTGGCTTCTCTCAGGCATTTTATTATTATTTATAATTGCTTTTCTTATTAAAGTTGGATGTAGAGTACATTAACACTTTCAGCTAGAGATAAAGATAGGACAGTTAAATATCTGTTGTTACTTGGCTTCCTCCTCTTAAGCTGTCATACACATTACTGAAGTTGTTATAGGAGACAGTGTACGCTTGCACAGTAAGTCCAACAACATCAAAGCTTAATATTCTCCTGTCTAACTTAGGCCACCTGGAAGGTAGGGCATTTAGTCTAAGCTAGTCAGGTAAGATCTCTCTGTGATCACTGGGGGCAGAGAGACATGGCTGGGGTCTTTTCCCTTGCAGCAGTTTCCAAAAGCTGCTGCAACAAACTACCTTCTGGAAAAGCCCATCTGTCTCCACTAACCCTGGACATCCAGCCCACAGTAGGTGCTTCAACTTGTAGGTGGCCAAATGCCTTGGAGTTGTACCTCACCCTGTTCCTAACATCATAAAAGGACTCACACAAGCTTAGTGAAAGTAACATCTGTCTTATATTTTGTTTAGCAGAAACTAAATTGATGAGAGATATCAGATATATCTTCAGAGGAAAAAAGTTCCCCAACCAAATCTGTCAACATGTTGCCTTTATCCCCAGAGGTGGTACTGACATACACATGTATTAGCCACAACTACTCTGCACTTCCTACAGCTAATTCTCCTGTTTATCACTTCCCTTGCAACACTCACGTTGTAAGATCACCAGATACTGGGGAATGAATGTCTGACAACACTGATTAGCTTAAAGCATAACATATCTTCATTAGTGTTTTGTAAGGACACTTGACGTTTAAACAGTACCATTTCCTAGTTTACAAACATTTCAAACCTAGCACATCAATGCCCTACAAGGCTAATTGCTGTTACTAATCCACTAATGGAAACCTATTGTTTTTGTACGTGATAGAAAAACACCGTAAACTTATTTCCATCGCTTATTGGACCATTATACCAAGTGTGCATAGTCTTCAATCTGTCAAGAAAATTTTAAGCTGCATCTCCTTAAACCCTAAATGCTCTTAGTTTGTCTACGTCCGTAAGCTATTAAGACTAAAAGCCACAGCATTCAGCATTTGCTTGTGCACAGGCAGCCAGACAGCCATGCAGCCACCCAGTCATCCCAGGCTGCCTTTGGGAGTCTGTGCCACCAACACGCATGAGCTTTCTGTATTCCATGAAAGCCAAAATTGTCAAGGATGAGTTTTCTGGGGCTTTTTTGCCCTTTCTCTCACTAGAAAACAAATTCCTATGTTTTTAATTGTTTAGATAATCTCAAGGGTGTCAGTCACCATATCATGAATCATTATGGTGTCCAAGGGCCTATAGATGGGACAGTTCTGACGGCTGAGTTACATAGTTATGTCTGATCTTGGAAGTTCCACAAAACATCTCCAAAAGTGTTACACGGTCATCTGCAGTGATGAGCTGTTACAAGAGCTCCCTGGTGCACTTCTGGCCTGGACCTACCTGCACTCTCCTAAAGGGTTCCTGGGCAGGTCCAGGAGTCCCTGCAGCTGCTCCATTGAGCCCCTTGACTGCTCCTGCCCACCCGCTCCTGAGCTAGCCCAGTGAGCCAGCCCTGGCTTGGGCATCACTGCCCCACACCTCTTCCCACCCATTAGGACCAGCCAAGCCAGCCTGCAACCATGGGCAGACCACGAGAGAACACCTCAGGTGGGGCAGTCCACTGAAATACAGACAAAGGCAGAAGGAGAGGCTCTCAACAGTGATTCCTTTCATTACCCAGGTTCATCAGATGAGTAATTTCATCATTTGATAGCATTTTCTTAGCTGCAAAATGAGGATTACAGTATGTCAGACCTATATAGCTTGTGTGGAGAGCCAAGATGATTAAACTAAACATTTGTAATGTATGGTACGGAAATGATGAATCTGAATTATGGGGTAGGGAACAAGTTAGTAAGTGGGACATTTTCCTCTTTTTGTGTTTCAGCCACTCAGCAATAGTTGCCAGGAACACTAATCTACAGCAGGAAGGTTCAAAATCCCCTGTCCCCCTTTAATATAAAATGAGTCTTAAGTTAAAAAAAATCAAAACAGTGACACCACCGTCACTCCAAATTCTTGAGGATGTCCCTAAATGGGGTGATTTAACTGTGACGGAAAATAGCCATTTGCAGTGGGTAGGAATGAAAGTATTTATCACCTGTAATGGTTACACAGCTTTCTCCAGCAGAAGAAAACTGCTTGTTTAAGATCTGTCTACCATACTAATGTGAATGAATCTCATCTCTGGGTCTGCGGTAGAGTTTGTAACAACTGATCTCACCTATTTTTTTACAGGAATGTATGCAAATTGTTAGGCTTCTCAGTAGGTCACACACACAGGCTCACAGTATGTGAAAAAAACGATGAAATTGCAAAACGTAATACCAAAAAATCTAGACAGAGGAAATACATACTAAAATAAACTAATAATAATTAATTTAATTAATAGACAGTATATAATGTACTCTTGGATGCTCTTAGAGCTATTGCTAATATATATTTATAATCACTTAAGTTACAATATAGAAAAAAAAGAATAATATAGAAATAGAAGGAGTTATAATGTAAAAGTGTTGAAGATGATAAAAATTATTGCTGCAAGTGCTGCAGCCAATATACCTTTAGTTTTCATGTTGTAATCAACAAGTATGATACGATAATGTTTCTCAGAAAGGACACAGAGGAAGAGCTAGTCTTGACCATTTATTTTGAGGGAAAGAAAAAAGAATTATGAATATTTTTATTAGAAGCACTGAAATATATGTCCTCTAGTATCAGGTGAATGCCTATTTAGCATTATGCAAAGTTAATTTTTCACATTTTAAATGATGCTTAGCTTTCACCTATTGGTTTTGTTTGGGGTTTTTTTTTTCTTATTGGTGTTATTAATTTTTAAGGTTTTAATCACCTGAGGCTAATTGATGGCCAGTTTGCGCAGCGTGCTGGAATAAGCCATGCTGGAAGCAGCAGGAGTGATGGCAGTGCTCTTGCAGCTGGGAAGGAGGAATGTCATGATAAGCATAATCCCACCCATGGCCACACCAGGGAGCTGGATTATCTCAAAATCTGCACTGGCCAGCGAGGGAGACACTTTTTATAGACCTTTCTTTACCACTTTGGCACTCAGCAGCTGATGTATGGTTTAGAGAATGAGTAATTTTATCTCATCCAGTTTTGAAATCTCTCTAATGCAGCAATAGATGCTCCTGTCTAAGGAAATACTGAATAGTTCTGAAATATCATATTACACTCTTCGTTGCAGTGGATGTCTGTTAAACTAGGGTCTTTTAAACTGAGTAGAGGGAAGTAGAGGGACTTTTACCTCAAAAAGTTCACACATGTAATACGAAATAGCATTGTAGTTTTTCAGCATTTTTTCCCTGGATTTTCCAATCCTGACTGATTTGAAAAGATGTTTCCTTTCATGTCACAGCAATGTCTGTTGTTTCCTCCACCCCAAAACATCCCCCTTGTCTTAGAGCTAAGCACACAGATGAAGAGTTCAGTATCCCCCGTCCAGACTCTGACCGGTCGAATTCCTCTCCCCATCACGGCACCCATAGGTTTCTCAGTCTGCCCGCACCTCCTCATGCTCTCCTCCCCACCCTCGGCTGCTCTCACTCACTCTGAGTCACCCACACAATTAAACTTTCACCTGCGCTTAATCATTGCTCAAAGTGCTTTGATTTGAACTGGCTGTCCTTTGCACTGGCAAGCACAGATTTACCTGGGCACAGCCCATGCCAGGCAGCCGGGCTCCCGCAGCAGGCGTGGGCAGAGCTGCTTGCCTGGCTCTCCTTAAGTCAGCATTTGCCTTTATGTGCCTGCAACAGTCTCCCTGTACTGCCTTGCCCTCCCCAGGAAAGTCTCCAGTCTTTCCGTGACATCAGGTTCTGCCTCAGGCTGGTGGTACAGCTTTGTTTTTTCCCAGAATTTATTTTTTTTGTGTGTGGAGTCCCATATGGTATAAATCACTGCTAAGATACTGCATGGATGAACACCATGAAAAAAATCCCCAAATTAGCATTGAATTTGACCCACTGTTTTTTTACACATGACCAGTTGGGGACTCCAAGCTTAAATCTATTCCTTCACTAAAGTAAATGTCTGCAGCACGTAAAAGTGCTGGTTTATTATAGCACTGCTCATGATTGTTTGGACTATTGACATTTTAAAATATTTCTTAATTTATTTTAGTAAAAATAACTCTGAATTTGAGAAATGAACCTCTGAAAATGAAATTAATTTTGCATGAATGTGTTCACATAAAAAATGTCTTTGGCTTTGATGAAATTAGTTTAATAAGGACATGTATGATTAGGTCATATATTGAGAAAGAAAGCTGAATTACTTAATTGGCTTCTAAAAGTCAACAAATTGTTAAGTATGATCCTGAAATACTTAAGTTCCCACTGTGTTTCTTTTTTGAGATACAGCTAAAGAAATGCTTTCAACTCTATAAATCTAGCCTTCCAAATGTTGGATTTAGCTGTGGAAAATGGCTTTTCCTAAAAGGAATATGGGAGAGTTTCTGAAAGCTGAAATAAGTACCTCTCTCAGCTCCCAGTATAGAATATCACAAGCAAGCACATGTTTGCTTGAGTGCTTAACGACAGCCAACTCGTTCCAAATATAAAGCCAAAGCGAGAGAGGTCTGACACCTGCTTTGACACCGGGTTCTGTACGAAGTGACTCAAATGGCTCTGAAATACATCCATTTCCACTCACAGGAGTTATCACTGGTTTGCTGCGGCTGTGCACCACCGTAACCGAAAATAGATCTTAGCCCCATAAAGTCTATTTTGATTGCAAGTACCATCCTGTAAGAGGAAACAATTTGAAGTGCCTTTTGAACCAAATCTTTTGCTCTACTTATGAAAAGATTGTCAGATCTTGAGTTTAATTGGTATCATTCAGTCTCTCTATGGTCCTATAACTCATTGGCTTAGAATATATTAACTGGGGAAAAAAATGACCGAAAGGGCTTATACAACTAATTCCTGGGAAATTTATTTAAAGAAACACAAGAGAAAAACTGCTTAACCTACCAAGCTTGGACTTGTGGTATTGGTTTGAATCAGAAAGTAACACAGGATTACAGAAATCAAGAAGGTTTATCATGGTATGTTTTCTTTTTAACCATAAATAGGGGTTACACTAATAAAGACTAATAATTTTCAGAAGGAAATACTATTAATAAGGTTAAAACTGAGACATACAGGTGAATTCTGACATAGGGGCTCTTTTTAGCCTGGGCCAGATAATTCCATTCTCACAAAGAGGAGCCTACATGGTGGGCAGCACTACAAACGTGGTACCCGTCCGCTTGTGTGCTCCTGCTCTCCTGATGCCTGCCCCCATTCGGTACCCACGCAGCCCCCGCAGTGTGGGTGTGGAGTGTGCCTCCAGGCACCCGCACAGTCGTAGAGCTAGAGGCTGCCTGCGTGCTTGCCAGCATCCCTAGCACTGTGTGCATCATCACAACCCGTCACACGCTGCACTATTCCTCTGAAGCTGCCAAGAAATCCTGTCACCGGGACAGACCACTCAGGACCGCATGAATCCATCTTGAAACTGTCACTACAGACGTCAGGGCTTCTGTGAGGGAAGATCATGCTTGGGACTAGCTGTATTTCCGCTGCCCGGCACCAAAGTGCAGGACTTCTGAGCTTAAATGGCACAAGCATCGTTCCTCTGGATGGGTCTGCTCAAACCCCCACACGCTTCCCTCTCCCACAGCCCGTCCTTTTCCCTAGCCTTCTTACAAAAGTTGTACAATCTCACAAATCCACAAGCAGCTTTTCTTCTTCTCCATACCTCATGCCACCTATGTGCTCACCTACTGTACATCCTGCCTCTGGAGTCCTTCTTCTCTAGAGCAGCAAGACTGGCAGTGAGGGAAATGGTAACACTAAGGCCCCTGTACGGTCTTGAGGGGCAAGAAGTAACAGACGATTCTGACAGGACAAATTTATTAATTGCTTCAGGAAGATTACAAAACTGACCATTCTTGGCCTACACCAAGAGGCAAGCAATAAAGAAACCTTAAGGCAACGTGCATATCACAAGCCATCATGGCAAAGTAACAGCAACAGGATAAGGCCAGAAAAGGCCAGTACCATCCCCTTAGGACTCTAGGAAATAAATGTTTTCTAGGTCAATAAAACCCACCAACTTTCCCTGAGGAGTCCAGGATATAAAATGAAATGTTTCAGGGCTAGGAGAGGCTGCATATTGTCTACTACAGCAGAACAAGTCAATAACATGAACTTAAGTCAGTAGTGTAAATGTTCCTTTAATAGGTCAGATAAAATCAAACGGAGGCTCCTCACCTTTACCCAAGACCAAACAAATCAAATAGAGGGCTCAAAGTCCTTGTTGAAATCCAAAGGAATCAAATAGAACAGGTTTCCAGCCTTTTTCAGTGTGCAGATCCGTCCACAAGTTTCCCATGGCTCTGTACACCAATGTAAGATGCCTGGTAATAGTACTGCTTCTCTCAGTTACCGGTCAAAGTCATACAGAAGTTACCCAGGGACCGTGGACCCTCATCATTAACAGGTATCACCCCTGCCCAAGTTTAGAGAAATCCGAGGAGTCTCTCTTCTTCAACTTTTTCTAACAGATGTAGCTGGCAGAAAATTTCCAGGGTCCTAGGCAGGGCTGGAACAAGGTTCAGTGTGATATGACATCAGGCTGATGTCACATAGGGCAAGGTTCATCCTCCTTCGTGGTGTGTTGTCATGTTCCCTCCGCCCTGGATGCCAGAGATGCCCACACGCCTTCAGAAAAAAAGCCTGTGGCCAGGGAGAGCAGATTCAATTCTTCATCTTAAAGTGAATATCCTCTTGCTTTTTTAGTGTCTTCTTGACCTGGTCAGCCATTGCTGCTGGCCACAACCTCAAAGTTTCTTCTCTATGACACCTGATCAAGTGGCTAACCCTCAAGTGTGCTTCGGCACAAAATCCCTGGAGAGGCAAACCAACATGCCGGTGTCCCATCACTGAAAGAGCTCGCTCATGCACCAGGCAGGGTGACAGAATTTCCCTTCTGTGAGAAGACTGCTCTGCACAACAGTAAGGCTTTGAGCCCTGAAGGGTGGTCAGTGTAGGGGCATGTGGGAGTACGGAGGAGGCTAGAAAGCCAGCCCCCAGCTACACCCAGGTTTCCTCACTGCGGGATTCAGTTGGCTCACGCTGGATGAGCTACAATTGCCCACATGTAAACCAGTGGATTATGGACTAAAGCATGAGTTTGATGAAGTCGTTGACTAAAACTGACCTCCTCCAAGAGCAGTTCTGCATGCCAGACATAGCAACAGGAGCACTTCCCAAGAACCAAGAGGGCTATTTCACAGTTAAGCACTGACACAGGTCTTGTCACAGCTTCTGAGCACCCAGTGGTGGATCCCTGGGTCAGGCATAGAAAAGCATGAAGCATTTATAGTAAAAGTATTTTTATAGAAAAGCATGAAGAAAATAAATTGTTTCATTTCTCTTAAGGAGATTTGACACTGTAAACGGGGTATTACCATGCTACTCCTAAACTGTAGGTGTGACAGAGAAGAAAGGAGTGACCTTCTTGGTCATTCTCAGAAGAGACACGTCACTGCGGGAATGATGGGTTCTCCAAGCAGGAGCAATTCATAAATGGTGGAGTTGCTTTTAAGTATCTATCAGGGATCTACCTTTTCCTCACTCAATTGTACTATTCACTATAATTCACAGATTATTTTTTTTTCTCAGAAGCATTAGAGAGTGGATTTAAAGCGCTAGGGCTTCACTTCAAAGCAAAGGAATACATTTAGATGGTGTGATACATGTTATTAAAAACTTTAAATGAAAATAGAATGGTACATTTTATTTTAAAGCATATCACTTCGAGAAATCTTATTCTAGAAGATGATTCTATTTGACTTTTAGTCCCATGCAGAACGAATATATTTTGGAAATGTCTGCAGTTCTCACAGAATACAGACATTCCAGGGTCAGGCTCTCTGGTCTCAGAGCTGCTGTGGTCTCTGCTCACCATGAGATGGGAGTAGAGAGACCCTGACACAGCATCAGTCTGAGAGGCTTATGTACTGAATGTTTAAACACAAACAATACTTTTTCTAAATCACTTTCTAATCTCTCTCTGATGAATATAAGCGATAAAAATTCTAGCTAGCCCCATCCAGACTTACAGGTATTTTCTTCATGCTGAGCAAAGAACATGCCCTAAGAATGAACCTGCTCCTGTGTACTTTATTTAAGCAATTTCCCATTAAACCATTTCAGTTGACAAGTGCAGAGTGGTAAGTCTAATATTAAGTGACACTCAAATAAAATCATTTATTTGGAATCACCAGCTCTTCTGAATTAATAACTTTGTCAGTGTTTTTCTCCTGGAAAGCTCTTTCCTTGTTTATTTATAATCTTTGCTTAAATCAAAAGACAAATTAATCCAGGATTTTAAGTCATCAGCAGCCACCAATACAGGTCCCATCAAAAAACCTTAAAAGGCAATGGAGAACAGCAACAGGGACGATAGTTGTATTAAGAGCTCAGTCAAATGATTAATGTTTCCTTGTGCGAAAGAATACAAACCTAGTAGTAGAGTCAGTTATTTCTTGGAAGCAGGATTGTCCAAAACCATTAGCCTGAATGTATCACTGAAAACAGCAACTGCTGCAGGTCTCTTTCACAAGCTAGTTTTACAGAAGTGACTATGAGTTTGAACTAACCAAGCTACCTATAGCCTATCCAAGAAGAGCAAAAGGTCTTAGGCTCTAGATTTTACTGGTTTTAAATCCTTCAGGTCAGTGATTTCCAATCTCTCTCAAGCTATGGAGCGCTGCCAACACTGAACATTTCTCAGCCAGCTCCAAGATATTGACAAGAGTCTGCTGAAACTGAAAACCAACTTTCAGTTGCAGACAATTTTCTATGACCTTCTCTGCCTGTCACCCTGTAGCCACCACTCTGAGCTCTCGGTATCCATTATAAAAGTGGCAGAGAGTAGAGAACAGTTGGTTTTCTGCCAAGCTAGCCAAGACGACATCTGTCTCTATAAGGGTTCACAAACGAACAAAGCATGAAGCTGAACAATAAAGAGGCATTCTCGCACATGTGTGAAAGGACAGCAAATGCTGGCGGAGACTGAAGTCCTGATAAGCTGAGGTAACATTTTCTGAAAAACTTCTTGCTCTTATTAATTCACACTCATCTGGGAGTCATCTCAGTGAAAGCAGCAGAACATTTCACTTATTTAAAAAATAAGTTTAATTACAAAAAAAAATGGATGTGGATCTGTATTTGCCCCAGTGAGTGCATGAGGAAAATGATTGGCGTTTTAAAAGCAATGAAGAGGAAACTCGGCTTGCAGGATTTTCCTGTTAGTCACGCATCTGTTTTTACCAATCCCATGATGTTTCCAGGTGTTCGGCTGTGTTGTTTGCTTGGCCGTACGGATGCCTAACATATGTCAAGTGACCTGATTACCCTTCTTTAAGGAATCCTGCCTGCAGAGCCACTGCCACAGCTCCTCATGCCCTGCTGCTGCGTGGGATTACAGACAGCTCTTTATTATCCATGACTCATGTCATGATGGGCTAATTGTACAAATGCAGCCAGTGTATTGTGCAGTGCATGTGGATCCAGCTCAACACTCCTTTGTTCTGTGCTCGCTGCCAGGGCTGTTGTCCCATCCCTTGGGTGGTCAGTGTTGCATACAAATACCTTGCTTTTTGCCACAAACTCTGCAGCTGAATTGCTAAATATGAGCGCTGAAATCCCAGTTCCCTACAAGTCAATGGGGGTTTTGTTACTGATTTCAATGGGGTCAGGTGCTTGTGCACTGCTGGATGCCTGTTCCCTACCAGGCAATAGCAGATTTGTAAATGTTGCTGTTTGTCAGCTGTTGTTTTCTGGAAGTATCAGTCTTTGTACTTGTGTAACTGCTATTATCACCTCAAGCATCATTTCTCTATTTCAGAGACCTGCAGGTTGGTCACTGAGACTTCAGAGCATTTGAGAGAACAGGAATGGATTCTTACGGCCAGCAGAGCACCTGAGGTGCTTGGGTGGGAAAACATGGCTGGAGGGAACAGTAACAGACTTGATTGACTAATGGGTAATGTGCCTTGTCCACTGCCTGGTGGCCTTTAACAGAGTCCCTGGAGTCACAGGCAGTCCCCAGAGTCAGCTACTTTTTAAAAAGGCACTATTTATTTTCAGTAAAGCTACAAAGAGTTGCTGTAGGGTCTCTGGGTCCCTTTTTCCCAGTGACAGAAGTGATGCTGTCCAATAAAAGTGGGCAAGCAGAGCACTTGAGAGAAATTTCAGGTCCTTTTTTAACAAATTATTATACGGTCATATTAAAGCTGAACATCGTTACTTTCAGATCAAGCATATGCTTTATATTTATAAGGCTGTGGCATCCCGCTGTGGAAATTGGCTCGTGCCCATCCCCAGGGAGATGCCCAATGCCTGGGGAGAGGGCTGCCTCACTGCACCCCGTCCTGCCCAGCTCCTTGGATGGTGAGGTCCTGCCCTGCTGCCCTGGGAAGTCCCCGTGTTCGCGGCCCTTGGGGAGCTGCCAGACCTTACAGTGCCCTGCCATGTGCAGGGCACGAGCAAAACTCTGCCAAAAAGCAGCTGTCCATCACTGACCTGTATCCAGCATCTCCAGCTTTCTAGCAGCTGAGGTACGACAAGGCCCACGTGCAGCTCAGGGAGGCCAAGCAAAGCACACTGAAAGGAGAGGAGGACCCGCTGCTCCTAAATGGCCAACATACTATACAGAACATCACATTCTCAGTACTGCTGCTCACCACTGAACAGTGACTAGATCCTCAATAGGTCAAAGCAGGAAACAGGCACAGGGGAAAGGTCCCTTGGGCCACAGCAAAAACGGTTGGAAGGAGGTGGCATACGCCCTTCCATCAGTGGCATCCAAACCCACCCATGCACAGCTACCTCATTTCCCATCCGGGGACAACAGCAGGATCCCAGCCACAGGCTGGGATCACATCACACTTAAAAAGGGATGGCTAAGGGCAGCCTTCCCAAATTGGCAGAGCCATGCAGAGAAGTGCCACAGAGCTGGAGGATGAGGGGAAAGCCCTCCTCTGGGCCTGCACCAGGCAGGAGCCACACTGTCCTTCATAGGCGCTTTTCCAGCCCCATCTCAAAGAAAATTTCACAGCACCCAGAGGTAGCCCATGTCAACGTTTCACTGCCATGGCTGATGCTCTGCAACAGGTTATCTAGTGCCAGGTGGTATTTACAGATGAATTAAGAAAATTATGGGTTAATGAAACCACCTTACTCATCTCTTCTCTTTCTTCTTCCATAACTTGGATAACAAGCAAGCAGAAAAGTATTACTCTTGGTCTTTCATTATTGCATATCTTGAGCAGAGCCTTTTGCAAAGGATTCAGAAGGACAGCCACAAATCTTTCAGATGTAGGACTATGGAACAATATCATTCAATTTACCTTCACAGGTTTTCTTTTAAATGGCGGTAGCACCCTGGCAAAGCCTCTATGAATGCTATAAAATATGGATTTGTTCGACAGGGAAATAAGATATTTAGCATTCCTTTCTCTTTACTAACAAATCAAGGAAAAAGCAAGAAGGAAAAAGCAAGCATTTTGCAGACTTAGATTCTCAAAACTCAGACAGAAATAAACCTCCATAAGAAAATCTCAGAAAATTTCAAAAAGATTCCTCTCGGGGCATTAAAAAACCTGACAACCTACTGGGAGTTACAGTGCACATTTTGGTTTTGTGTTTCTGAAAAATACCTATTGTTTAAGTTTTTATCAAGGGACTAGGCCCTTCTCAAAGGAATGGATGCCCTCTGAAGTAGCGTTATGCAGCACACCAGAAAGGCCAGAGTTTGACATCGGTACAGAGGAGTAAAAGGAGGTTGATTCCAGTCACTGGCTCCTCAAGCCTTACATCTTACAGTATGACAATTTACCACTCGCAAAACAACAGAGGACCTCACTATGGCTTTTCCCATCAGTCAGCAGTGGGGAGTGACGTAGGGCAGCAGTCTTCTCTCTCAACTGCTGATGCCAGTTCAAGGAAGGCGCATGTGATCCATCCTACAGCTGCTGAACTCTGGTGGTGACCAGCAGTGATCAGGTACAGCGTTCCTCTCGCACATTTCTTCACTAGGAAGTACACAGCCGTGCTAGTAGACAATGTTGTCCTGCTGTGTCACGTAGCTGTTTTGGACCCTCACAAGAAGGCATAAGCCAACAGGCAGAGATTTCATCCCTGGACACTCCAACCCAAAGACACCTTCAATTAGGGAGAAGGCTTCAACTGACTACAGTGAGTGCTGAATCACAGGCAGGTGTGCTCAGGCCCTCAGACTTCACCTCATCTGCCTAAGGCTGAATCTGGGAAAGGAAAGCTGGATGTCAGCCTTTCTTAATGAGTGATTCTTTCCTAACCGACGTAAAGAACAATCCACAGCAGCCCTTCATCGTTGCTGCCAACAGAGGCAATACAGCAATGAACAGGGAAGGAACGAGTTAAATCTTTTTCCCACATAGGACTAAAAAGTCAAGTGGTAAACTCTTAGCTTAATCCTCTCTACCACAACACCAGTCTGCCAGCCACAGTTTTGGAGTCCTTTTACCTTTGTGATAAAATGGCAGTTGGGGTTTTTTTTGGCATTTGCCAAAAGTGTTACTCTCTACTCCCTCTTCAGAAATTAAGTCTTCATTTACAACAAAACAACTCTGACTATGCCTGTGGTAATAAACGGGGTTTCCCACATCATTAAAGTCTCCTTCTAACAGATTGCCTAAACTACCAGGTAACAGCTCAGGCCAGGAGAGGCAACAGTAGTACTCATATATATTAAGCATCAGGTTTTTTCTTCATTCCCTTATACTTATTCATGATGGTGGAGTTTTTTCATATTAATCCCAAATCTGTACATGTTTTACTTTGAACTTCATCAAAAAAAAAGACAGCACATCAGAAAAAGAGAATAAAAGACATAAGCAGATAAACAGCTTCATTAAAAAATTAAAAAAGAAAACTGAGGCAAGCTGGAAATAAAACTGTGTGCTGGACTATGTTATTTAAAAAGTCCTAAGAGAGCAAAAACTGCTAATTTGGCAACAAATTTCAGTGAATCTGAATAGTAAATAAGCTTTAGATAACACTAATTACGAAGACGCTTCAAATGCTACTGCTGCAGCTGCCAAAACACCTTCTATAGCTCTATTCAGCGACAACATTTTTATCAAGCATTTGAAATGAATAGCATCATTTCAACAGGCTGACTTCAATGTTCGTGTGGCTATATTAAACATGTTTTGTCAAGCTTCATTCCTATAGAATGTCAAGAATACTACAGACTTCTAAGTGAAAAAATGGAACACAAAACAAAAATCATAACCACAGTACAAAATAAAGACCTTTTTATTAAAAAATTCTTGGTCAACAAAGATCCACTAAGATACAAGCACACAGATGTATTTTTGTAATTCTTGGCCTAAAAAATATCTGGTAGGTTAAAATATTCTAACCAAATGTACGTGAAACTGAAAGGTCATTGCAAAATCCATTTGGGCAACTGGGGCCAATTCTATACTCCATCCACCCAGAGGTTAAATCACCTCTTTATGCAGGTGCTTGACAGCAAAGCATGCGTACTAATATGCACTTAGAATTTAATGCTGTCTTGTGATATAGAATAGTAACATCTGTGGTTTCTTCCAGTGCTCTTTTTTTTTTTTTTTTTTGCCATGTACCAGGTGATTCAGAAATCACATTTCTTGAGAAAGACACAAGTGAATTCCACATTCTTTCTGTCTCAACGGTATTTCATCAGCTACAGGGAAGTACTACTTGCTTTGGGCATAAGGTTTGAACATTTCAGATGTGCTATTTTTAAAAAATTTCCAAAACATTTTAAAGCATTTCCAAAGTTCAAAGTGATATATTAACATCTTTCAAAAAATGAATGAATTATCAGAAGTTATGCATTACTGACACTAATCTGTCACTGTAATTTCTTTCACTAAGCAGTTACTTACACTGAAACACATTGGAATAATTCAGTGGCCTCTACCATTTAATGGTTGAAATAGAACACTCTCACCCTAAAAGGCTCCAGAATAATGGCAGCACATCCACAATAGTCTCTTCCTCCAGACACTCATCCCTGGATGTTTCAAAATCTATGAACTGGCATTGTGTAACTCCTAATTAGCTCTGAAAAGGGTAAATGTTCACATTTTTTTTCATACCCTACAAAAGATTGAGTTTTGACTAATATTAGACCTGCTGTAACATAGGAAAACCAACTCAGTGATGTTTTCATTAGACCGATACTTGTTTGTGGTATTTTTTTCACTTGCTATGAAATTGCTGTGCCCACTGAGTTGTTATCTACAGAGCTTTAGAAGAGAAGGGACAAGAAAACTTTCAAAATGTTCTTCTTCCACTGCTTTTATAAGCTCCTTGTTCATTTTTCCTCATTTCCTCTAAGTGAAGATAGTAATAAAATCAAGCTGCTCAAAAAATTCTCTATTATACTTAAATAAAACATAATTTCTGGAATGTAAAATCATGGTATATTGGGGAGCTAGCTATTTAACCACAAGTTTTATTCATTATTATGAGAAGCTAACCAAGGGCAGAAAGCAGGAAATGGAACTTTCCAGGCTTCACTTTGAAGATTTTTCTCTTAATATCGTACAAAACAAATTAGCTTCATTCTAACAGAAACAGAAATAGACTCTTGACTATAGCAACCTCATTGTGCTGTGCTTTCAGGGAAGCTTGTCAGCAGCTGTCTGATCAACTCTGATCTCGCTTCCCACTGTAAACATCAAAGATGCTTTTTGTGGCTTACCATAAAAATAAGCGTCAGACTCCAGCATGGGCTCTTTTTGGCTGTTGTCTTCTGGAGACAACAAACTGCAGAAATGCTGTCTGTGGAAGTGCTAGAAGAGATCCAAACGGTTTCTTCACTTTCTGCTTACCCCGTTCCAACAGACCTTCTTTGTTCCTCTTGTTTCTCCTACCAAAGTTGTACCATTTAGTCTCTTACACAGGCAAATTTATCTCAAAACCTGTATGGTGGCTTGAGTGCCAATCTTGAAAAGTTTAATATCAGACACATCAGCATCAGTCCACCTTTAGTTTTACATACATTTGCACACCAGATCTTCAACAGACCCAAACAATGCAACAGCTCTATGGATTTTGTGTCAAATTCTGTACTCAGTTTCACTGGTAATGTTCACGATGTTAACCACCAACATGATAGACTAAGGTTTGTGCTGATGAGAACAGACTAATTTCCACAACAAAACACCAGTTTTAGAATTTCTGAAAGTCTCACAGCTTTCTTGAGCATCTCTTCATTGAAGAATAATTTTGCTTCTATGCTTGATGTAGGCAATAGTCCCAGTCCCTACTGCTGACATTCAATTCAGCCCCCGGGTAAGTCAATTAGAAACCTGCTTTAGCTACTGTAGAATCATCTCTGTTCCAAGGTCTATCTGCAAATAACTGTCTAGGATGTGACTTACCCTCTCTGCAGGCACCATGAAGACACTGAGGCCCATGACCTATGTGCAGAACCTTTAGAACAACACTCAACTAAATATCATTAGGTTGTTCTCAAAGTATTAGGAAAGCTGTCAACATCACAAAACGTCAAAAGCTTTCTAAAAAGATTAAGGGTGTGTACTTCAAGGACCCGCTCCTAACATGTTAAAGGCCAGTAAAAAGGAATTTAAGAAATTATTGTCCTTTTTTTTTTTTTTTAATGTGCACTTAAGTGTAACCAATTTATTATTGTGATATAATTGTCACTTGGATTAAAGAATCACATTCTGTGTTAAACAAATGAAATATTATATATTATACATTTAGTGCACACTCATTGAAAAAGTACTATCTGGCACTTGGCTGGTATTTGGTGAGTTGTCACAGTGACATACAAATATCAGTGCATTTTACACACACAGTGAGTTTGCCAAGTCCATTTGTATTCTTAGAAAATATTTTAAAATTAAGTTCCATAAGTAACTGGCACAGATTTTAGGTACTAGTGAGCACAAAGAGCTCTAAAATAGAGAGAATTCAGAATTCCCAGCAGCTAGGACCACCCAGCTACTCACTCAGTTGTCCTCCTCTCCCCCAGAATTGTAGGAAGAGGGAGAAAAGAAGAGAAAAGGAAAAAAAAAAAACCTTCATGGGTTGAGATAAAGTCAGTTTAATAAGTAAACCAAAAGCCACACATGCAAGCAAAGCAGGACAAGGCGTTCATTCGCTGATTCCCATGGGCAGGCCGGTGTTCAGCCATCTCCAGGAAAGCAGGGCTCCATCACACGTAATGGTTAATTGGGAAGACAAATGCTGTAACTCTGAACATTCTCCCTTCTTTCTTCTTCCCCCAGCTTTATAGACTGAGCATGATGTTATATGGTATGGAATATTCCTTTGGTCAGTTGGGGTCAGCTGCCCAGCTGTGTCTCCTGCCAGCTTTTTGTGCAGTCCCAGCCTACTTGCCAGCAGGGTGGTATGAGGAGCAGAAAAGGCCTTGACTGCTTCTCAGCAACCAAAAGCGCTAGCGTGCCATCAACACGATTGTAGTCTCAAATCCAAAACACAGCACCACACCAGCTGCCAACAAGAAAGCCACCTCCATCCCAGCCGAAACCATGACATAAAGTAAGAAGGCAAAATAGGTGGCTAGCACAGGATTCTAGATGTCACTGTCCCTCAAAGACTGATACAGCAATGACTAATTTAGAGGCACCAATAATTACGCCTTTAATATGCACACCGTGCTTGTAGGGAAGTAAACAAAACCTGTGCAGCCCGTCATCAGGCAAAACAATAACACAAAATGCAAAGGGGAGAAAGGAATTGTCTGTACTCTTCATAGCATTTTTTCCTATGTGTTTTTAATAGTTTTTGATGTTTGGAGGTCCAAAGTACTGCTAAAACTAGTACAATTACATTGTATGAAGCTACTGCAGTTACATTCATTATTTCTGACTATCTAAAAGAACAAGTCTAATCTCAAAACATGTACTGAGTGTGGAGGAAAAATCTAGGGCACAAGAATATTCAGAAAAAGTTTAAGCTATGAGGCAATGACAGTTTCTTCTTCATCTATGCAAGAGGATTTCTTTTCATGTATCCAAGATGATACCATACTGTTCAGCTTTAAAATTCAACAGCTTTTTCTTCTCAAAAAAGAATAAAACTCTCAAATCCTTCCCTAAAATATTAACTAGTAAGTGGACTGTCTTAAGGTTTTCTGAATCATCTCTTGGGAGGTGCCATGTCTTCCTAAGCTACACTGCTTCCAAATATATTAGCCAAGTGAAAGGGGAACTGGCATCCAGACTCAGCAGTGGCATTTAATCAAAATTCATCACAGCAGTGGTGAATGTTATCACTGTAGTCAAGCCAGTACAATCTAAATATTTCAAAGTTTTAAAATATTAAAAATAAATAATTTTTGAAGATGTTCAATTTTTATTTATTTCCTTAAACTACTTAGAAATATATTCTATAAACTTTTCTTCTACATCTGTCGCCTATTTATGTCTCATACATTAAAGCCATCACTATACCACCTCTCTACTACACAAAATTAGCTGCCATAGATTGTATGAACAAGGACCCTAATTCTGCTGTACTTGCTAAGAATTATTTTTTTTCTTTTTCTTCCAGCCCCTGCCATCTTCCTTTCATGATTCCTGCCTGTTAATGACACCAAAATGGCATGCAACACAGAGATAAATTGTCCTCAATGACTGCAATTACAGATTTTATAGTATTCAGAAGTTAAATCTAAACATTTCTTTCAGTGTAAAAAAATGATGCTTGAGGAATGCTGATTACGAATATGTTACTGTTTTAAATTGGGCATGTGGAGAACTGTACCAATTTATCCTTCATCCCTCCTTGTGCTTGGAAGTCACTGTCGATTTTAAACATGAAACTATTGGTATGGTTTGAGTTTAACTCTATGCTGGAGTAAAAAGATGCTATTCAGCATAACCAAACTCCTGTTATTTTTATACTAAGGGATGTATTTTCTTTTTTTAATTCAGATAGTTTTTTGCTTTAATAGTGCTTAGAATTTGCTTTGCAAGTACTATCAAATTCTTTAACAGACAGAATTAGCACACTTCAAGGATTAAGTTTGAATTTAAATATTTAGCACTTCTCATAAAAGTGACCCAGTTTCAAAAATATTTTCAGTAAAATTCCACATATGGCCCCAAAGCTGGTGTCACTTTCTATGCACGATTACTTATACCATGAGCATTTTCAGATCTAATTCAAGGGAATCCATGAGAAAAACTGGAAACATTTCTCCACATACAACTTTTAGTAATCAACTTAGGGATTTTCAGAAATGTGTAATCATATAGGAAACCTATCATTAAAAAGATTATGAATTCCGATTGATTCTGGGGACTAGACATCTCTATCTGACTGTAAACCCCATTTTGAATGTGGTTTGTGACCCTTTCAAGGACTTAAATTTCAGAGGATAGTAATATGTGGCTGACGTATCACTGTCAACACTAACCTAGCTAGTAGTTAACCAGGAAGACTCTTATTCCAAAAAAGCCTCTTTGATGATGGCCTGGCTGAAGCTAATGAAAACAATTTTCACTTTGAGTAGCTAGGTTTGAGATTGAAAAACTCTCAAATGACAGGAAACTGAAATCATTGTGTCAGTCTTTAAAAATGAAGATACTGAAGAGCACCACAAAACTGGAGTTTTAGGAAAGTATGTGTTACAACAGATTTTGACAAGCACTACTGCCAGGGCCTTCAATGGGGTTTGTCTGGGCAATGTCTGGAACTGCATCACAGAAGACAGGAGAAGAGACAGTGCTACAGCCCTCCCCGCCGAGCAAGCTTCATTGTGCACAGGTCCAGCAAACAGGGACCCAGAGCCACCAGTCTGGTAAGTGCTGGAAAGGGGAGCTCTGCTGCTACGGTGAGAACCTCTGAGCCGGCCTACAACAAGTATGCACAGTATGCACACCACTCACCCCAGAGGGGTTCCCTGGAAAAAACACACTTGAGGATTTGGCGAGTCATTGTGTTTCCTTAATTAACGCAAAATTGCCTGGAGAGGACAGCAATAAGGTGATATGGCATGCTATTGAAAGGATGGGTCTGGATCTCAGTCATACTTTTTCAGGGAGGGAGAAGGCTCTAAATGCACGTGAAATAATGACAGACTCTGCAGAGGGTAAAATGACTACACAAAGAATTGCTCCTGGTGGGTGTCACAGACAAGGATTGGGATGACTCCTTGACAGGGCACTTCAGGACACTTCAGGACGAGGTTGAGCCTGCCACACTTCACACTGCAGAGGGGCTCATAAGATGAGGGAAGTGGAGCTAAGAGCCGAGAAGTGACGTGCACTGAATCTCTGATAGTTTACTTCCATTTGTTAGGTGCATATCATTAATCTCTATATTTTCCAGTTTTATTGCTGGTATTCCATAGACCTTTTCTTCTCCTAGACAATACCAGTGGTTTTGTAAGGGTTGATAAATGTTTGCACTGTACTTTGGATACTTAAGGTCCTAAAAAATACTAAGTACTAGTATAAATATAAAAGCAGGGAGCAACATTTGCTATTTTAAATTATTTTTCCTCTAACTACCTCAGTCCAGGAAATGAGTTTATGAAGAAAATCCTATATATGATAGCAGTCACAATTTAAAAAACAAAGCAAAGCGGAAAGTTGACAGCCCTGAAGTTATTAATTCACTTTTGAGACTGTTTCAACAGAAAACATAAAGAAAGATGTGAGGAGAAAAATACAGTTCCTTTAAGACTGTTTCAGAACATTTCCTAGAAAAGGATACAGTCTGTTTTAGGAATAAGACAAGTCCTTATAAAGACTGACCAGTGGCAAAGATAATAGCATTTTGATAAGTCCCTTCTTTCTCCCTGGGGGAAAAAAAAAAATAATCAAGCTTGTGATTCTTTATTCTTCAGATGACAATAGCTCCTTTGGTTATCTTCCCCGCAGTGCTCTTATGTACCTCTGTGGAATTTCCTCAGTGATTTCTACAAATCTGTTTCTAAGTTAGTTGTGCAGGTAAGTTCCTGTGCTCTTCATGCCTCCTGTTGTGTTAGTAAGTGAGCTATGGGTTAACGGAGAGGCATGTACAGCAAGACCAGAGAGCTTTCAAGGGAGGAATCGCATTTTTTTTTTCTATCTGGTTGAAATCCACAATTTCTGCAGAAAAGTGCCATCATTGGAAATGCGTTCCTGATGGTGCATTCTAGTAGCAGTGAGATAAATGAAAGCCACACAGAAAAAGCTTGAATGAGGATAAAGCTGAAGGTTTATATCCACAAAGAGATTGAGAAAGAATGTCATAAAATGCAATTTGTCTGACAGAAATCCATGTTTCAGAGAAATCTTTGAAATGTTGAAAGAATTTCAATTAAAAGGAAGGATCCTATCTTACCTAAACCATATAATATAGTTATGCACAGTACAAATTGCTGAGCTTTGAAAGTGGCATCTCTTGATAAGGAATAGATAGAACATGTGAAAAACCTCTCAGGTAATAAATCACAGGCTTGAACCAACACAGCTACTACATTTATCAGCTGTGACTAGTGAGATTCTTTAGTAAAACAGAAGATCATGATATGTGAGAATTTATCTTGGTAAATAATGCTGCATTGTACTATTTCTATTACTGACTGCAACAATAGCAGGTTATATTGTTATTAGGACAATCACAATCTTTAACGTACAACTTTATATGTAACAACAGTTCCACACTGAAGGACATACTAACTGGAAGATGAAATTCTATGGATGCTCAATGCTCGGGACAAACCCATGTAGTGTAAGGAATATGTGCAATGCTGGCCTTCTGCAAGTACGCATTATTCTCTCCCGGTTCGGTTTATTTAGATTGGAGGAGTCCTCATGCCTCAGGTTTCCTGGGATACAAGGAACAAATTTGGACTATAGAAACAAATGTAATAATTAGCTTATTTTTTCCAAATGCCAGTTTAAGTTAGAAAGACAAGTTTCTTCTAGCAGAAATAATACTAGCATTAATGGTCTTGTGTTGTCTGGCTCCGTGGAGGTCTGCTGAATGCTGGTGCTCTCACTGGGGGGCATAACTCTGTGCAGTCCTGATGTCCCAACACCCATTAGGATCACTAGGCTAAGTGTCATCCGTCAAAGCAGAAGTCAACTTGTACAGTCTTGTACGTCTTAATTTCGTATATTATCCAGGAGTAGTGAGCACTCTGTTTCCACACAGCAACAATATTTGACTGGGCTTACCTACCAGGCAGGGTCCTGGATGAGGTGGTGCTGAGCCACCCCCTCGGTACAACTGGCTTCAAGCTTTCACTTAGTTGCTTATTTGAAATAAACTTTTCCCATAGTTCTACACTGTTATTACCACAGTCCTCCAATGTGGCAGCTACTTCCCAACGACCCAAGTTTTCTTTACGAATTATTCCAATGCCAGTGCCTTATGCTTGTTTGTGCAGTGACAGGACATTGTACAGGATTATTAAAAATAAAATATATTTGTGTGTACACAGTGAAACTTCATGCAAAAAAGCTGTATGGGTCTGCTAATTGCCATCATCATTGAGTTGTTCTGTTTGCCTCTTATTTGGTGAACATTGGGAATTGTGGAAAGATGGCTTAATAAAGATGTGACAAGCTATAAGAGAATAACACAAGGAAATACTGAGATGATTTTTTAACTCCAGGGCACATAAAATTAAGTATCTAACTATAAACCCTCATTCTCAGAGTGTTTAATGCCTACAATTGCCTTCGTTAGACGTATAAGAATTAAGTACTTCAGATTTTTTTTTCTCCTTTTTTTTTCTTTTTCTCCTTTTTTTGGGGGGGGGGCAAGCTATTTTTAGAAGTAGTCACAGCTGAGAACAAAAAGTTGTAAGCTAACACCTGGGAATTAAGCACTATTCTCTAAAATGTGTTGTAACTTCTTGGGTTGTAACTCCTTGGGTTGTAACCTACAGAGTGGAAGCCTGCATCTCCTCCATTTCATCATTTCTGATATAGGTGTACATATACCACATATCCTGGCATTGCCTGGGTTTGCCTGGTTTTGTCTGCTGTTTCTGGTTTCATTAGCTTAGGTTATAACCTCAGAATTATAAATGAAAAATGATAGCAACTGTAACAACCTCAGTAATTACTAAGTAACTTCATTTTAATGCCCCTGAAGGGCACTTCAGTGGTTTTGTACATAATTATTCAGAAAAAAAGCCTCTTGCCTCTTCTGCCAACATATTGAAAGACATGGATTCTTCCTTCAGATGCCTTAGTACAGGCACACCCAAGTTATCAGGTAAATCACACGGGTGGTGGTTGAACACGCAGTATTAAATTTATTGCTAAAATTAGAACAGCCATGAAGTTCAAATGAAATCTGTTAATCCAGGTGGGGGAGAGGGTTTAGACAGGCAGAGAAGGATTTGTCATAAATACAATAGAAATGTAAGGCCATGAGCATCTGAAAGAGGTCATCTAGCCCATCCTCCTGCTCAGAGACAGGGTATATACCGTCTCTAAGAGATACTTAATCTCTTCTTGAATCACCTCCATTGGCGAATCATGACAAATGCCCTATATAATCTGATCCAGGTCTTAACTATGCTTAAATAGAAAGGTTGGGTTTTTTTCCTGCAATATACCCCTTAGTGCTCTTCACGAACACATCCAGCCTGCACTGGCTGCTGTGTCTGCAAGAGTGTGTCACCAGCTTGTATTCAGCGTGGTTACGGTATCAACCTGGGGTATTTCAAAGCACAGTTATCGCATCCTAGAGCAGTACATTTGAATATCTGACTTCTTGTCTGTGAGTTTAACACTGTCATTATCATGCTTAGTCTTGCCTATGTATTAATTTTGGAGAATTGTAACTTTTGTCCACATGCCCAGTACATCAACGTGCTGCTTGTCCTAGACCAGCCTGCCCACCAGGCCAGCCCATGCTGTCCAAGTACTCTCTTTTCAGCTCCTGTAAGAAGCTGCGTTGGACAAAGTTCCTCAAGTTTGGACAAAGCTACTCTTTGAGGTTACATTCTGAGGTACTCACAATACTATCTACACTTGTATGTCTCTCTGAACTGTTCCTTCTTTTCTAACAGCATGTTAAGAAGAAGAAAAAATGTCACTTTTATATTGAAACTTGGAAAAGAAATATGTCTTGTGGATGGGCTCTTCAAGGCACTATACAGACTACCGTTATGAGCAAGTCCAAAGGGGGTAAAATGAAACTTGCTTATCTTTCACAAGCCTTTCTATCATTTGCCTGAATTTTCATCAATGCTGCACTAAAAACCAGAAATGTAGTTATACCTTTGCCAGAGGAAATAAGAAAAGTAAGAAATTATCTTCCTTAGGGAAGGCTCTGGGACTCAGATGATACTTTACAGCACTCAACAAGTATAGATACAGAAGTTTAGTAACCACAAATTCATATGAATGCATTTCTTTAAGCTGAAAGAACAGCCTCAAAGCATTGCGTACCCACTATCAGAGCTAAACATAAAAAGCAGTTTTCTCCCCAACATACTTTCACTACCTGTGTACTACTTAGTACAAGTGCAAAAAGCTTACGTATATTTAAATATATTCCAGTAGCTGGATCCAAAATATTCTAGTCGCATTTATTCCTTTATGCTCTTGATCTAGTGAGCTTGGAAATGTTCGAATTCAATTACCAATATTCAGGTGAAAGAACTGTACAGCAGATGCAGTGTATTGAGGCATGCTGATATTTCCAAACTCCTCTCCTTTGCCACCAGCAGCTGTCTCTGAGCACAGCCATGCCATGCCTTTCAGCCAGGCACCACGTCTTCTTCAAAGGCGCCTCTGTCCACAGCTCAATATGAAAGCTTTTGTGCCTCCAGCTTCAGTGAGACCAAGAGCTCCTGCCACCTCCTCTGAGCAGAAAAGGGCTTGCCCAAGCACTGATGCCTGCTGGAGCCCTTCCACACCAAAGTGCCATCTCACTCCATTTGTATTTTGACCCTGACAGATGTTTGTGCCATGGAAACCGTTCCAATGCTGCTTATTTCTTAGAAATAAGTAGGATTTCAGTGTTTATCCGTCTCACCTGCCACAAAGAGCCTGGGTTCTTTCAGTGTGTTGCCTTCCTACTCATTGAATGTAAAGGAATCCTTGATTTCAAATAAAACTTAAAGAACAGTTCAGCTGTAACTATACTGAGGTTAACACGTACTTTGACAGGGAAGTTACTGCAGTAGTTTCTTTCAATCATAGTATTTCCTTCTCATTTCTTTGGCAACGTAAGAAGTGATAAGACATTTGCCTAAGGACTGAAAGACTGTGGGGTTATTCCATTTTATAAGCTTCACCATTTCTGAAATAAAGGAAAAAGGAACACAGTTTGATTATAGCCCCTTACAGCCCCTATAACATATGGGCTGGCTTACAATAGAAGACAGGGCATTAATAACGTTTAGCTTTTCTGGTTATTACAATAAGTAATTACAGTGTCTGGGATTTTTTTTTTTTTTTTACTTTAAGGACAAAACATTAGGTTTGCTGTGCTCATAACCCCTAACAGCTCCCTAAATATAAATAGCCTTTGTTATGATGCTTTAAAAAATCTTTATTATGATAAATGTAAGCAACTTAATTTGTCAAATGCACAACTGATCAGAATAGTCTGCACATATAATTTGTCTAGTTTCCAAGGTGTATGGGTAGCAAATGCAGTCAAATTTGCAAGGGTATAAAAGCTGATAAAACTTTTCAACTTTTTTTTGGTTCTCTGATATTAATGAAGATAAAAACATGCATGAATCCATTTGCAAGCAAATTTCTTATTGTTTGCAAGGAATCTGTCTAGCAAGAACAAACACTTATTTTAATCAAATTATTAGACAACAATTGCATTTTAAGAAAATAATTCTATTTACTATCTTTTTTTTTTTACAAAAAAAAAGCAACAGTAAAAGCAACTTTACTATCTCTTTTTTTTTTTTTTAGAGGATTTGATGCAAGTTTGTTATATGGAAAAACACAAGATTACAGTTTTAATTACTTTGATTAAAGAAAGTTGCCTTGCTATTTTTACTTCATAAAAGTATGCATCATTACAGTTAGAAATGTGCTCAAATTGCACAGTCAGGGTACTAACAGAAGGATGTCTACTGCCAGTGGTCTGCGCTTGTGTGCTTAAAAGGAAGCTTCGGATTGCAGTACCATCAAAATTATCTCAAATGTTTTCTTTCATCCAGGATATGTGGAATCAAATCCACTGACTGTCTTCTTTTAGAATACCCTTTTAGCTAGAATTTAGGTCCTGACTGCCTCATGACTAAGAAACTGCAAATAGCTCTTTTTGTGGGGTTTTTTTTTTTTTTTTTTTCATCTCCATTGTATGTTGAGGACCAGGCATAATCATGGCAGAGTTTCCTGTCCTCTGGCTGCACTACCAACTAAACCCATTGTCTGTTTGGGAGCTGCCATAGTATTACGCAATGCAATTCTAGCTAATTACACCGATGTTATACTGGATTTATAAAAGGGCATTAAAAAGGAGTGAAATCATAAACATGCACATTGACAATCTATATGAATTCCAATTTCAACATAAAAATGTGCTAAAACATTGTGTATTAAGACAAAAATACCTCAGGTATGACTATCTGGGTTTGCTGATATTGTGTGCTAATGACGCGGAAATACATAGAAAACTACAGGATAACTTCTGAGAACGAGTAGAGAAAACATTCAGTTTTTACAAGGCAGATTAAGTCTACATGGTTTGCTGCAGAAGCCTTACTGGTGGGGCACAGACAGGATGTAATTATTAGATTAAGCTACAAGGCCAGATGCATTCATGTTAAAATTATTTTCACAGGTAATATGATACCAGATATTTCCTTCTGACAGACAAGTTACATTGGATAGCAGAAGGATGCAGGAAATGCGTATTTATCACTCGGCTGAATAGCCCAACTAGAACACTGTTTTACCACAAACCCTCTGAGATTTCCCTCGATGATTTGGAAAGGAGAGAGAAGGGAGAAAAGAAAGCAGAGGAGGATGAAGACTAAATATAAATATCCACAGCAGAGTTGTTCTGGGCTTACCTGTAGGCAGCAAGTGTCTTGGACAGAGATTGAGGTTTGTCTGCTTTTGCTCATGTTATTTTTCTGAAGCAGTTTGCTATCTAGCAGGAATTCTGCCTGTGTTTCATACAATCAATAGGAAAGCATAACGAAATGTGACCCCAGATACATAGCTGCCTCAGGCCAGACGCTCAGCCGCAGCATATGGAATGAATAAGAGAATATGTAATGTATGTGCCAGAGCCATAATGACCACACCACTGTCTACTGCAATAAGCACATCCAGCTTTGTTATTCTTCAGTCCTTCCACCATTTTGTGACATTTGAACTAGTATTGTTTTTTTCCGGACTGTCATTTTAACCCTAGTTGCATGTTGTGACTATTCCAGCCGACGTGCACAAGTAGCTGTGAATATAGGGAAGAGCAAAAGATGTTGTCGCTGTGGCTACAAATGCAGAGCCAAAGTGAAAGGAAGGCCATGGCAGGAGAGGGAGGTGTGCTTTTCCCTGACATACTTTGTTTCTCCCATGTCTTCTGCTTTGAAGAGACATTCAAACTCTTCTTTACTTTTTGATTCTTTAACTAGTATCTAGCAACGCTCCACTTTTCTGCAGGCAAAAGTTCTTTAGAAGTGCAGCTCATTCTGGAATAATAAAGAAATAAGTGAAATAACAACTTTATTTGTATACTTGCATTTGTTTTAGGGGCAAATATGCTCCGTAATTACTTTTCTCCAAATTTTTGACTGACAATCCAAACCAGTATAAGTGTAGAAAACCTGCTATATGTGGAGTGATGTTCTTTACAACACCAGAGGTCAAAGAGCCTCACATTTGCTTATTATCCTTGGCCTGATCATGTACCCTTATGCCAGCTCTACGCATCCTGCTAGAAGGATCCGTGTAACACAAGATCTCAAATTTCCTTGAGAAGCTGCATGGAAATAAAGTAATACAAGAAAAGTAGCTAGAATTGCAAAAACACACAAATAGATCTCTTTAGCCCATGCAGATGAGAAGCTTTCAGAAAACCTGACCTTTTTAGGCAGCATACAGGCAAGTGACCAGAAAAGCCATGTCAGGAGTTACCAGAGTGCTGTGGTGGACACTGGTGACCAACAGAGCAATTATAAACTTTTGCTTAAATTTGCTTTGTTAGCAAAACTCTGCTGAAGAATAACTTAACCTTTCCAATTCTCATGATGGCACGAATACAGGTAGCTCCGTTAAGGTGGACATATGACAAGTGTGTTCGAGTTCTACAGCAACAGTTTCAGCACCTGCATTCTCTAATAAAGAGAAAGTTATTATGCTTAGATATATTTGTTTAAATCAGAAAACCTAACCATCTATGTTGTTTGTAATATATAATTAGTTAATTATAATCCAAAAAGCATTGGTACTCCAATGAGTCATCAGTTCACTTGTTGAAGTGTAGACATTTAATGCAATGGAATCTAGAATGCATTTGTGGAAGAAAAAAGGTTAGTTATGAAGCTTTAAGTGCCCACCTTCAAATATTTTGACCCTCAAATAATGCAGCTACGCAAAGTTACGAATATAATAATTTATTTTGCAGAGGCAGTTACATGAAAATCAGATTTTTGTACCTAATAAAGCAGTGGGAAATACGTCAAAATATTTTATCTCCATAAGTAAGGCGGTTCTCCTCTTTTTATCAGTTTCTGATACTATTGTATAGTGCCATTACTCATGAAGTGCTGTGTCCAGCAGGGGGTAGTTTTAAATAGTGATACAATTCAGATGAAGAGATACTTAAAAGGGAAAAAGAGCAGGAAGGGATCTGTGAGACAGCTCAGCTGTTACTGTTTTCTCAAAGGCACTGAACTGGACAAGAAAAGTCTATCAGTCTAAGTGGGCAACTGGGATCTCAAACTACTTCAGGCAATTCTTGCATATGTACTGATTCTTAAGCAGAGGAAATAATCTATTACTAATTTTGCATTATTTTTTTGTATACTGCAACAGGTTCTTGCGATGATCTCAAAAGCTACAGTATTATGGTGGCTCCTTTTTAAAGTTGTTTCTATGTAATACACACGCTAATGATTCAATGTGCGATCGCAGCCCAGCAATGTGCGATAGTAGCCCAGAAGGCCAACCAGATCCTGGGCTGCATCAGAACTGTGGCCAGCAGGACAAGGGAGGTGATTCTGCCCCTCTACTCTACTCTGGTGAGACCCCACCTGGAGTACTGCATCCAGCTCTGGAGTCCCCAACATAAGAAGGACATGGACCTGCTGCAGCATATCCAGAGGAGGGCCACAAGAATTATCGGAGGTCTGGAGCACCTCTCCTATGAGGAGAGGCTGAGAGAGCTGGGGCTGTTCAGCCTGGAGAAGAGAAGGCTCAGGGGACACCTTATTGTGGCCTTCCAGTACCTAAAAGGGGCCTACAGGAGAGCGGGGAACGACTTTTTACAAGGGCATGTAGTGATAGGATGAGGGGGAATGCTTTCAAACTGGAAGAAGGTAGATTTTGAATAGATTATTAGGAAGAGATTTTTCACTTTGAGGGAGGTAAGTCACTGGAACAGGTTGCCCAGAGAGGTTGTTGAGGCCCCATCCCTGGAGGTATTTACGGCCAGGATCGATGGGGCCTTGGGCAACCTGGTCTAGTGGGAGGTGTCCCTGCCCATGGCAGGGGGGTTGGAACTCGATGATCTTCAAGGTCCCTTCCAACCGAAACCATTCTATGATTCTATGATTTTTTTTTAATCTTACAAGCAACCACGTGTTCCTTTAACTTGACTGTTGACTGCCCTGCATACACATTTAATACCAGTTGCATTCATGCAACTAGAAAAATATTTTCTGAGTTGAGCTTCAAAAAGAAAACATTTCTTATCAGTGTGATTACAAATGTGTACCATGATTAATCATATTTGTTCATTAGTGCTGTGAAATAGTTAAAATACTTAATAACCAATGACATTTGAGTTATCAAGGAAGTAGTCTGATACACATAACTTGATTTTGACATCAAAATACATAGAATTAAGAATTTCAATTAATATGATTGTGTCAGATTGTGTCAGAATTACGAATTTCAATTAATATGATTGTGTCAGTGTGAAATGCAAGTAGATGCTAGTGTTTGTTGAAAACTGAAGAATTTCTGCTAACAGTTGAAACATAACAGATGTATGATAATTTTCCACTATTTTTGATATCTTACTAATCCAAAAGCAGCCAAAGTTTTGAACTAAATGCCAAAGCTTCAGTAATTGTATTATTTGTCTGTATTGTCAAAAGCACCATGTACTCTAGGTAAAAAAGAGTATATCTTTAATTGTGTTGTGATTAGGAGAGGCCTTCTCAAAGGTACTGGATTCGTTGTGGTATTACTTGCATAAGATCTTTTTCAAAGAGATATTTCTTCTCAATGTTTGTCAGTTGTCTAAATCAAATGGACAGTGACTAAACTAAAAAGCCAATGTAGTTTTGCTGGGCTTTATCGTGATACCTTTAATATTAGAATTCCACCATAACCACAGTAAGCAGTGCCTTTCATGAATAATGTGATTCAGACCTAAATTTCTCATATTAAAATCGAAGGTGGGCAAGGATAAGAGAGTAAGACCCAGTTTTCAAAAGTGTTAAACTTTCACCCTTTTAAATTTTTCCTTAAAACTTCATCAAAAGGATGATTTATACCAGTTACAGCTGATACAAGTAGCAACCAAGTTGTGCAAGATGGTTGCTGCTGTTCAACTTTCTGTCAGTTGCTCCTCTGGCTCTTTTGTGTGTGTGCACATAGAAAGAAGGGACCTTCGAAGATCATGTAGTTCCATCCTCCCCGCCATGGGCACAGACACCTCCCACCAGACAAGGTTGCTCAAAGCCCCATCCAGCCTGGCCTTGAACCCCTCCAGGAATGGGGCCTCCACAACTTCCCTGGGCAACCTGTGCAGTGTCTCACCACCCTCATCACAAAACATCTGTTCCTTATATCCAGTCTAAACCTACCCCCTTTCAGTTTAAAGCCATTGCCCCTTGTGCTACGTTACAGGCCCTGGTAAACAGTCCCTCTCCGTCTTTCTTACAAGCCCCCTTTAAATACTGAAAGGCCACTATAAAGTCTCCCCAGCGCCTTCTTTTCTCCAGGCTGAATAACCCCAACTCTCTCAGTCTTTCCTCATCGGAGAGGTGCTCCAGCCCTCTGATCGTGTTTGTGGCCCTCCTCTAGACCTGCTCCAACAGGTCTGTATCTTTCCTATGTTGGGGGCTCCAGAGCTGGACGCAGTACTCCAGGTGGGGTCTCATGAGAGCGGAAGTAGAGGGAAGAATCATCTGCCTCGACCTGCTGGCTGCTCTTCTTTTGATGCGGCCCAGGATGCAGTGAGCTTTTTGTGCCATAAGTGTACATTGCCCGCTCAAGCTGAGCTTCTCATCCACCAGCACCCCCAAGTCCTTCTCCGCAGTGCTGCTCTCTCTCTCTATGTACATGTATATATCCATATAAAGCCTGTAGGAATTGGGAGCCATAATTTCTTGACTGGGGCTTTGTGCTGCGCTCCAGGTGCTCTCCTGTCTACCCGCGACCCTTCGTGGGGGTATCATTCATGCTGGTAATTCCGGCATGAACCCGTCAGAGATGGCAGGGAGAGGAGGTGAGGCAGGGGTGGCGGCCGGCGGGGGGGGGGGGGGCTGGGCGAGAGGGCGCAGTTCGCCGCTGGCTGGCACGCTGTCAGCGGTCATTGCCTATCACCTGTTGATGCACGGATTGGGGGATTATTTTTAATAGACCGGCTTTGCTGGGTGAGAAGAGGCTGTGTGTTCAGGGGTATTTATTGTGACGCCGCTCAAGGTGACCCGGAAGCTGTGCGGGATGGACAATTTTAAACTGATGGTAGCTTCATCACATCAGGAACTGCCCTCGGAGGAGAAACCCAAAGGACAATGTTTAATGAAGCAGCTTGCCTGAGGTACACTCGGAGTCATTGCAGGGAAATGAGGAACACGCAGCGTGTTTTGGTTTTCATTTAAGCCATATTGAGGAATAGGGCAGTCACGAGCTGAAGATGCTGTTGACAGCATGGCCTTCCTTGCACCCAAGAGGTGCTGGCAGGTTGGGGAGCGTGAGGAATGCATCTGAGCTGCTCTACTTGGCTCACGGGAGCTGTATGAGCAGACATTAGGTAGATAAAGCTATTAACATTAAAACTTCGGAGCAGCTCAAGTCACCATCTGGTGCCAAACGGGCGCGTGTGTGCGTGTGTATCTAAGCCGGGGACAGGTCCGGGCGGTGGAGGCCCGCACAGGCGGCCTGCGGCTGGGGCGAGCCTGGACCGGCC
>NW_009647024.1:552811-571317 GCF_000708025.1 Charadrius vociferus
GGGCGTGGGTGGTGGTGGGAGGGCCTTAGGGGAGGGGATGAGGTGATGGAGGGAGGACAGGCCTTTAACGTAAAGAGATAACTTCTCCTTCGCTGTGGCGTACCAGCCATGCTCTGAAAAAGAAATAAAAATAATGACACGACGGTATGCCGGGACAGAAGTGCCTTCGGACGCTTCCATCTTGACAAAAAAGCTTGATGTTAGGATTTCAGATGTTCGTTATGATTAAAATGTAAGAAGAGCGCTTGCAGTGTATGCCTGTGAGTTGTTGTTTCTCCGTGGGGGATCCGGTCTGTCTCATCTTGCCCAGCATCTCCTGGCAGGAGGATGTGTGGTGCCGTCTAGAGATACACGTGAATAAAGGAGGCGCGTGTGTCAGGGTTTAGGGTGCTAACGCTTCGTGTTTGGCTGGAAGGAGAGGACTGAAATGGGAAGTTCACGGGCTGAATCAGTGGCCGGTCACTCGTGACTTCACCTCTTTCATTTGAGTGGGAATATGTCATCTGTTCTGGGTCTCTGTGAGGTCTGTGGACCCAGCTAAACCGGGGTGGGGTTCTGCTGGGATTTTCTGGAAAGTCTTTTATTTCCCCGCCTCTCCTCTCCAGCGTTCAGGAGCTTGCTAAAGAATAAGCAGATGTTTCTAGGGGAAGAAAGGTCTGGAGGTCAAAGGCACTGAAGTTAGCGTGGTTTTGTCATAAGGCAGGAGACAAGCAGTCAACGAGCTTTAGGCAGGTTGCCTTTCTTGTGTCCCATACTGCTGTTCAACCCTGCAATAAAATAATGGTCGGTGTCTGCTGGACACTATGCTGAACCTAACCCCTCAATTTGTGCTTAATGGCTTGTGTGTCACGTGGGGAATCTGATAGGTCTGGTGCTTATTTGCATAAGTCCTGCAGATCTCTGCCTGGGGTTTCAGAAAATCTCACTGTAGCAACTTATAAAGCTATTTTTCTGAGGGCTGTGTGAACTTCTAATAAACGTTACTGTTTGGTCTGTATGCCTTTGGAAAATAAGGCATGAGAATGCTTTGCTGCTTTATTCCCCCACCCCGCCCCCTGCAGCGTTCTGCTCTCTTCTGCTGTCAGAAGTGAGGACAGTAACTCTTGAGCATAACAATACTTATTTTCATTACTGTTGATGATTTACATATTTTGCTGTAGCATTTACACGTGCGATGCAGCACATTAAATATATAAATATAAATATTGCACATCAGTAATATACTGGGAGGATGCCTTCGCAGCATTTGCTCAAGCTGTAGGGTTTTGAACATTTGTGTTAACTTGGTCCTTGTGCAAACAACTGGACTGCAGTGTCATACCAGAGTTAGCAGGTCCTGGTTATTGGGAGGCTTGCATGTTTTCTGTTGGGACTGGAGGAGGAGATGCCCCGTTCTGGCTCGGGCTGCTGCAGCCTTCTCTCATTCTCTTCCTGTTGTACTGTAGGAGAAACTGTCCTAGGTGCGTGGAAGGGAGCATTTTGAGAAAGGTATGGAAGGACAGCCAGCACTAGACTGCATTGGCTTTCAGAAGGTGGGTTTCCAACCTGAGCTGTGGTCGCACAGGCAATTAAAATTGATCTAGCTGCTTCTGACGAGGGGGAGGGTCTTGCTGCCTGTGCCTCTGTCAGCTGCCTTGTTTCTACAAACTCTCCTGTCCAGTGTGGCCAATGATTTTTTTTCTTCTGATGATTTAATACGTTGATTGATGATTTGATTCACGAAACACGGTAGAAAATGTGCTATTTTTCTACATGATTAGTGAGTTCCGATAACTCACAGAGGGATCTGTGACCCTGACAGTATTGGGTGTGTAGGAAATGCATGGAAGTCTTCACATATGGTCTTCTGGTTTGGTAACATGGAGCTACCTGGATCTGCTCTATCCAGAACTGCATCCTAGAGAGAATCATGGCTGTCTATCACACCAGCCTACCCTTGGCTGAAAGTACGACTAAAACTGTTTAAAAAAGTTTTGGAGAAAGCGGTGTGTTGGTCTGGGTTTTTTTTTTTTTACATATTGTCTTGTCTGTAGGGAGTCATTTTTTAAAACTAAATATTATTTGGAGAGATAGGTATGGTAGTTCTTTAAAATTTCTTTCTTTACCTGTTTGCTTGCTGAATCCAGAGAAGAATAAAGTTTTACTTTGTTAATGGTGTCCTTTGAAAAACTATGCATTTTTCCCATCTGTCCACCAGTTATGTTAAACACTTTTCTGAATACAGGTAACACTATTTTTCTTTAAATAAAAAGAAAACCTAACAGAAAACTGATATTTTTTTTTTTTTGTGAAACATCAATGTTACAAGTCATACTTGTTCACTCTAACAAAATTGCAAAGACATGCAAAACACAATAAATGTGAGGATGAGACCAGAACATTCTGGAAAGAAAAGTTACATATTCTGTCATTTTGAAAAGGTCTAATTAGGCTTAAGTTTTTCATGAGAGATTTCTTATAGGACTGAATAGAAAATAGATGTTGTACAAGAGAAAGGCATTGTTAGAACTCGCGGCCAAAAATGCATGAAAACCAGTGTTTGGATAAAAACCAACATTTTCAAGGACTGACGCTGCAGAGCTGCTTGCTGTGTATCTGTTTTTTCTCAGTGGGTAAACATTGGTATAAATGTTGTCTAGAGTTGCAGATAATATTTCCAGTTATAATTGGAATAGCTAGTTACGTTCATGTCATGTAAGAGCATATTAAGTGATCAGCTAATTTGGCTTTTTAGAGTAATTTCTGATACTGAGATTTACTACTTATTTCAGTGTAATTTGTGTGTGTTGCTTGAAATATGAATTGGTAATCTATCTTTGAAATAGGAAAGAATTTGTTTGGTTTAGGTTGTGAGTTGCTAAGAATGGGCTGCGTTTCCAGTCTCAAAAATTGTGCCTTACCACACGGAAGCTTAGGGGAGTAGAGAGGGGGCCAGAAGGTACTCGCGGGACCCACTGTGAAGCTCCTGTCCAGAAGATGCTCCTTGTTGAGGTCTGCATACGGGCATTTCTCTGTTGACAAATTCATTCTACTCAGATAACCACAGTGCACTGCTTTAAGTGTGAACTTACACCTGTGTCTCCACTTGTGCGTTATCCCATTAACGATTACAAAGACCTATATAACTACTCGGAGAAAGAATACCTCGTTTTTTTTTTTTTTTCTATATATTCAGGTTTTTGCTGAAATAGGATAGATCTCTTTTGCCGTGCAGCCCTGTAGATTGGTGTTTTTCCTTTACTTTTTCAGTCCAATTTTGTTCTGTCCATTTCCTCCTCAGGCTGTTCCTATTCTCTCTGTCTTTGCAGATCTGAAATACTACCTAGAAGAACAGAGAAATTAACTATATATTTGCTCATTTGGAAAGTGGCGTGTGGTGGGGGGAATACAATTCTGGTCTCACTGTCAGAAATAATGTGAAAGGAGGAGAAAGGACATTCTTGTAATTGGCAGAGGGACTAAAGATTTGGCTGAACTTCCAGGAAAGGAAAAATGCTGATTAACCATCGAATGGTGTAAAAAAGAAAAATCATGAGTTTCTGCCCGTATTTTCATCATAGAAGAACAGGAGAGCTGTCAGTGTTTGAAAGAGAAAACTTAAAACTGATAAGGGAGAATAGACTAGGTACAATTATCACGTGGAGCTTGTTACCAGAGGGTATGGAGGCTAGAAGCATAGCAGAATTTTAAGAAGAATGGTGGGAATATCCAGTGTTACATGAAAATTTTTTAAAATACACAAGCAACCGTAAAAGGTGGTTTCTGTTCTTCCTGAGTCTGTAGTTTAAATAACGTCTAACTGATGGGAGGTAGGAAGAAATCTTGCCTGTGGCTGTGTTATTTTGTAATTGCCTACTTAAGGATTTTCTTCACTTGTCTCTGAAGCAGCTGGAACTGGTCACGGTCAAAGATAATCCATCTAGTCCAAAAACCTACTGGCAGCTCCTCTCTCCTTAGGCTTGCCAAAACATCATGGTAACTGTTGTGCCTTCAAACACAAATGAGACTAATTTTTGTAATGATAAGGGCTGTGATTTTTTTCTTTAAAGCCCAACTTCTGTGAAATTGATGTTTCTCAGAGTTGGGAGGCCCATAGCACCCTCTGTCTTCTGGGTAATGCTGTATGATGATCTTGTTCTTCAAGTACAAGTCCCAATAGCAATAATGATTTTATAGCAGGATAGAAGGTATAACAACGCTATAAAAATTCAGTTCAGGTTTGGGTAGTCACCCTATTTTACAAGCTCTTGAGGACAGATTTAAATGGTAATATGCTTTTACTCTTTCCTTTGGTGACATACATCTATTCACTCCCTGTGATTAAGACTTTTTTGTTGCCACACTTAAATCATTTGATTCAATTACCTAATCCCTATGTAAGCCATACTGACACAGTGTGGCTTTGTCCTTCCATAGTGGCCAGGTCACACGCAGGGTTTTAAGTCTGATATTGCTGGTCGAGCTAACGGGTCCAACATTTAGGCTTGCTTGTCTGGTGTAGGTTCTCATACTGATAGATCCAGAGTTCCTGGGGATTGTTCCTACAGAACTGTTGACCAGAAGGATGTGTTACGTTTTCTGTGTCCTTTTAGAAATCACTTTTTAAGTGTTCAGCTTTTGTTATGCAGTAAGTGGATTTTCACTGTAACTTGCAGATACTCAGATATTTATGTAGTCCTTCTGTATTTTGTATAAATAGCTTTTGAATGACAAGAGTTGAAGTCCTAATCTTCAGAGAATATTCTTATCTTTGTTCCATAAGTGTGTTTAATACAGCATTACATACTGGCAATCATGTCTTTAGAGCTGTGCATGGCTACTAGGATCACATAGCTTGTACTGCATGTTTTTTCCCCCTCTAATCAGGTTGTGGGGGAATTTATCCTTTGTTTCTGTTTGGTAGGTGAAGTTATTGCTCTTTCCACCCACCCTCTATGATGGCCTGTTGCCTGGGCCCAGTTTTACTTTTCTTTTCTTGTTATGACTTTATGAACCGAAGACTTTGCCGAGCTGCTGTGGCACCAGGCATGGCTTCCCACCTTGCCTGGGTGGGAAGAGGTGGTAAGTTGTTGGGAAGAGGTCATACCTGACTGATGAGTAATGTCATTGCAAAAATATCTCTTTCTGTGTGCTCTGAAAGATAAATTAGCCTTTTCAGTTATTTTAATACATCCACTTACCACAGGAGAATGTGAAGAAATGACTGAAGAGTATGAACTATTTAGCAGGTGAACTTCTTTCTGGGAGCACAAAATCTGTAGCATTTTTCTTGGCTTGAGCTGTGGAATATGCCACTGTGATTTTTTTGTGCTTGAAAAATTAGTAACAGAGTGGAGTAAATTTGCTTCGTTGCTGTAGTCTTGTTTAAGTTCTTCCTTTGTAAACATTTACTGCTTATATCATAAAGTGTGATTTTTTTCTTTTTAAACATTTTTTTCGTCTTTTGTTGGGGTGTCTTGTCTTCCTCACCATACTGTGCGGCTGGACTCAGGATCAGGAAGAAGATGCTCTGGTGAACCCATTATGAACACTAAAATGTGGTGTATGCCAAAAACGTTCACAATATGTTTAGTCCACGGAGGAAGAGAATTCAGTGACTTTTTGATAAATTAAAGGCTTACATTCACTTTTCAGAGTTAAGTTAAATTTCTAACATCATGCAAAAATTAAGGTATTCCCTTAATTTTTAAGCAAGGTTTCCCAAGCAGTCTTAACTTTGTCCAGGAGTGAGAATGTGTAGTAAAGAAAGTATGTGGTCAGGCATGGTGGTGTTTGTAACTTATAATTAAAGAGTTTTTAAGAAGATAATTGGATTTTAATAATCAATTTCTTATAATGCCTCTATAGCACAGTTAAAATTATTTGGAAGTGTAGATGCTTTCAGTGTGTATTTCCAGATATAGGGTAGAAGATTTTTGTGGAGCTGTAATGCATTTTTTCTTGTATCTGTTCATCTATTTCAGAAACATGGACAAGCTTTCTGGTATATGAACAATTCTTTTTGCTTGCTTGAAAGCTTATCTATGTTTTCCAGTTTTACCACTTGTGTCTTTTCTGAAATGAATGTTCCCTTGCATTTCTTTTTAGTTTTTTGGAGGTAACAGTTACAGTTCCTTCTAATGTCATTTTTAAAAATTTGCTTGCAGTTGTGTATCCCAAACCTCCAGGTTTAGTTGTGACTTCATATCTGGGGTTTTATTTAAATTGTTCTCAATACTGAACTGAACATAGACACTAAAACAAATGTTCGTAGCTATATTGTTTGGTTCAGTTTCTCCTGAGTTTTGGTAGAGATTTTTATGCTTAGTTATAAGTATAGTGTTAGGCAGTCGTCACAATTAAGTTAGCTGCAGTTAATTTTGACTATTGATGTGATTCCATAGCTGTTTAGGATGTTTAACTCTGGGCTGCTTTTGTCTGTCCACTGCATCAGCATTTGTTTTAGCTAAATGTATTGTAGGGAGGTGAGGGAGGGAGGGCAGGGAGCTAAAACTATGGTGATCCAGAGGTACATAGTCTTAAACTGCTGTTAATTATATCCTCAAACTTGTTCATGTTGCATGTGTACAGGCACACACAATGTCTTCTTTCTCTATCCACATTCCTTTCCTTAAAACATTCACAGTTGTTATACTGTGGTTTGAATACTATTTTTTATTTTCACTTGCAGATTTAAAAAGCCTATAGCTTGCTATAATGTTCCCAATACAGAGACGGACAGGTGATTGACATGATTTTCCTACACCTTTGAGCTGTGTAAAGGGACGCTTTGAATTCTGTAGTGAGTGTTCAGCTATGGGGCAGTACTGACAGGGTCTGATACCCTGGAAATGCATTTTGTTCACGTGCCCAGAAGGTATCATGATAAACAGGTCCAGTTGTGGCTTAGAACATCCATAAAACACTGATTTACTAGAAGATGGTGAAGTACACCTGCCATGTTAAATACTTTTCTCAAGTGTAGCCACTGTTGGAGGCAGAACAGGGAGCCAGATATTCTCTTGTACCACTCTTGTCCATGCCTGGTATTCTCTCCTGGCAGACAGAGCGGCCACAGGTGGTTCCCTGGGAGGCTGTTACGAAGACGGCATTGCCATTTCCCTGCTGAAAAGTGTTCTGTGGAGTTACTTTTGCTGTCTTTGAATTTGGTCATTGCTGAATACATAAAACTAGATTTTACATCTCTTAGACTAAAGGTAATAAAGCTGTGTGAAAATTACATTAGAATTACCTTTCCTGGAAAAGAGAATGAATTTATCAGGCTTATGCTTATTTTTTTTTTTTTTTTTTGAATGTCTATAGCGCAGTGCATCATTTACATGAGCACAACGTCCCTAGAAGACTTTTGGTAACTCTACTATTACAGTCTAAATTCAGTTGTTCTTTTGTGTTGCTAGGAACCCAAGTTAATTTTAGAATTGCTTAATTAAAAGGAGTAAGTAGAGGTTCTTGAAGATAACATTTTAAATAAAAAGTAAACTATCAGTTAGATTTAGTAAATAAGACACATTATCAGGTTGATTTTTTTGTTTTGTTTTGGTTGGTTGTTTTTTTTTTTGAATGGGGTTCTGTTTAGCAGCACTGATCCTGATTGTATATTTGACTCTTGAGAAAGAAGAATGAGAGATTTTGCTGCTTAAAGGCTTGAATGTATGTGGTAGTAGAGTTTTTGTGTTTTGCTTTATTCAAATAATATGCTTTCAGTATAGCTTATTGTTTTTCCCTAGTGGGAGTTCGGGTGGCATCAGGAATAAGCTGCTTTTAAGTTTCACAGACTTGAAAAGGGACCAGTCTGCTGCATTCCAGGCCAGCGTCCACTCTGTAAAACTAATTGTCTAATCCCAAGCGGTAACAAAGTAACTTCAGGTAACTTGCATATAACAAAAAATATTTTACTTTGGTTTCATTTTTGTCAGTGGGTGGTCGTGCTTTTCCCATAGGGGAGTGTAACTTGCTTTCAAGTTATCAGTAACCCCATTGAAGCATTATCAAGTGCAAATTTTTGTTTCATGGTTCCCATCAGGCATTGACAGCTCTGTGTAATCCCAGGAATGAGAACTTGTGAGTATTTTCAGTCTCTTGTGTTACTTACAGGATAGGAGTTGCTTTCAGTGGATGAACAACACTAGGCGTGTATGTGAGCAGAGGGAGTTTTGTTTAAAGTATTCTCTTGAGAAGCAAGGTGTGTAGCATACTTGTGCCCTTGCAGAGTTTGGATCTAGAATTTTTGTTGCACAGCACTGCACATTTTGCAGTCACTAAAATGTGTTACTTTCCCCCGTGGCTGAACTACATGCGGAGTTTGAGGTGTATTTCCAACGGATGTATGAAAGCGTTTGCTAGAGATGCAGGCATGCATAGTGATGTGATGATGAGGATCTCTGGCTCTAGGAAGATGGCAGTGGAAATAAATTCAGTTTGAAATGCACATGGATGCTTTTATTTTGGAACACTCCAAGTTTCTGATTCATTTTTGTGGTATGTTTGCATGTTCTTCTGCACTTTTATTAATTGAACTTCCCAGTTCACCTTCACATTTTTCATAGGATAGGAATTCAGGTGGTGATGAATGAGATGAATATAAATCACAACCTGATGATTTTTAAGTTACAATAAGCTTTAATCAAACCATAGAGAAAAATAAGAATATTATTCAGTTTTCTTACTGGTTTGAGCTTTTAGAACTTTGTTAAGATAAGGGAAAAAATACAGGCTTTAAACTTGTATGAGAATAAAGGCTTCTGACTTTTAAGCCAGAGCATCAGTTGGCAGCTCTGAAATAAATTAAGTAATGGTAAATATTCTTACTAAAGGTAGTATTGTAAAGTGAGCGAAATGAAAAAAAAAATTTAAAAACCCCAAAACAAAGCACTATTTGACAGGGTGGGTCATAAAAGGCAAATCGTACCCGTTGGAAACATCTATAGAAGGTGCTGGTAGAAATTTTCTATGGGATGCAAGAAGCTGTTGTTTGTAGGCAGCTACTGTCAGCTTCAGGGAAAGCAGAGAAAATCATGAAAAGGAGGTCTCTGCCATGTATTCAAGCAACAAACAAAATGAGAAAGGGGGAAGGGAGGGAGAAGACTGGCCAAGTCATCTCGATCTTTTGGCAAAGGGTATTCACCACACTATTGGAATCCACCACAATCTTAAATCCTGTTGTAGAAAAGCTAAAAAAGAAATTCAACAACCACTAAACTCCAATGCTGTTTGGAGGAGACACTTGACTGAATCTGCTTTTACTCCTACATACCATAACTATTGAAATTTATACGGAACACAGGGCACTTTGATCTGTAAAAGTATATAACAAAGTATTCTAGAGAGGAACTTTCAGAAGCAATTTTAAAAGATTTTAAAGAAACTGCCTGCAAAATTAATTTCAAGGACTTCAAGGAACTGCTGGCTAAATGTGCAAGAAGATGTCAGATTATGTTTAGTTTTACAAAACTAAAATATATATATATAAGAAGACATTGAACTATTCCTGCAACTTGTTTACAAGTTGTCAACTCATAGGAAAGATGTGAATGTCATTACCAGGAATTGAATCAAAATCTTTACTTACGCAGTGACAATAAAAGGAAAATGTGATAGAGGCCAGAAAGTACTATCATGGCATACTTTAATGTCGTCTTCTCATTAGAATAAAGTTTGCAGCTGTAATTGCTTAGACTCCCTCAAATCTGAGTACTGATTGGTGTTCATACGGACCATGAAAGAGACCTGTGGGGGTTGGAAAACCTTACAGGAATGTTGAAAACCGGTGGATTATTGTTGATTTGGTTTAGGCTTTTTTTTTTTACACTTTGGAAGGGAGATTGCCTTGTGAACATATGACAAAATGAATATTACTTATTGAAAAGCAAGTGAAAACAACTTTTTTTATCTCTTTCATAGAATTGTAGAATCACACAATGGTTTAGATTGGAAAGGACCTTGAAGATCATCGAGTTTCAACCCCCCTGCCACGGGCAGGGACACCTCCCACTAGACCAGGTTGCTCAAAGCCCCATCCAGCCTGGCCTTGAGCACCCCCAGCAGTGGGGCCTCAACAACCTCTCTGGGCAACCTGTTCCAGTGCTTTACCACCCTCAAAGTGAAAAATTTCTTCATAATGTTTGATCTAAACCTGCCCTCTTCCAGTTTAAAGCTATTCCCCCTCATCTTATCACTACATGCCCCAGTAAAAAGTCCTTCCCCAGCTCTCCTGTAGGCCCCCTTTAGGTACTGGAAGGCCTCAATAAGATCTCCCTGGAGCCTTCTCTTCTCCAGGCTGAACAGCCCCAACTCTCTCAGCCTCTCCTCATAGGAGGGGTGCTCCAGCCCTCTGATCATCCTCATGGCCCTCCTGTGGACAGGTCCTTCTCCTCAGGGCTGCTCTCCAGCCATTCCCTGCCGAGCCTGTACCTGTGCTTGGGATTCATTTCTTTGTAAGACCTATTCCTATTCCTATTAAATATCCATTTATAGACCTATTGTCTGTGACTTTATTGAATACCTTTCTGACCCAGCTTACACTGCCTACCTCCACAACCTCTAGTGGAAGCAAGACCAGGAAGTTCCCTGCTGGCTGCACAGAAATGTGTATTACTACTTTTATCTGCCTGAAACCAGTCTCCCTTAAGAGACTGCGCCTAGCTTTAGTGTTGCAGGATTTGGTGAGTAAGTTTCCACTCATTTTGTCCTTTATGGTTGTAAAGGTAGATCAAATCCACCTGCAAAAGTGAGCAACCTCACCCACCTTAATCTCTACTTGCTTTGTTCTCTTTTTCTTCTTGGTTTTCCTTCTCTTTATCTCCTCCAGTTCTGCTGCATCTTTTTCGAGGTGTGAAGACTAGTGCCACAGTACTTGAGGTGTGGGTGCACCGAAGTTTTATTTACAGTTTAAAAATGGCACTTAGTTTTATTCTTTAGCTTCCTGATGATGGCCAGTTGTTTTATTTGCTCTTTTTTGATTGCATCTGCATACTGAGTCGATGATTTTAGAGAACTGTGTTAACTTAAGGTTTTCCTATTGAGTTGTAACTTCTAGTTCCGCTTTTAGCATTATGTACCCACAGGTTAGCTTATTTTTCTCTGGGTGCCTTACCTTTCCTTTGTCCTTGTTGAAGCTCCTCTGCCACTTTTTTGTGTACTCCCTTATTTTTCAGGGGCCCTTTTGGAGTCAGGACGTTGGAGTGCCCAAAAAGCTGTCTTGCCAAAGGATCAGACCCCAAATTTAGTGTAATTCAGTGTGTAACTGAACACCAGGCTGGAAGGCGATGTTGAAGTTTCTAGCTAATGTTTTGAAAGTCCTCTGTCATAAAAGAAAACACTGCTGCACTTTCCCAATCCACTCCTTCATTAGCACTTGTTTGCATGTAATCTTCTTATACAGGGCATGAAAGTAGTTCACGGTTCGGACTGCTCTGATTGTGCATTTATCTTGTACCTCATTTTAGTCTAGCGTCTAGGTATTGTGATCATTCCCACTGCACACGTGCTAGTTCACTTCCAGGCTCATACCTGGAATGAACCAGATGAGCTGCTTCCTGTAGGAACCCTAGACTTCCTTGGCTGATTTGTGAGGAGAGACCTGAGCTGTATCATTTTGGCCATCACTGCCCAGACAGTCCTGCATTTTAGTTAGCATCGCACTTTCGTATTCTCGTGCACATCCCTGGGCATATGCAGCACATGCTCCTGTTTGGGTTCTAAAAGCATCAGAGTGGGAGGCTGCAATGCAGTTGTCTCACTGTCTTGCTTAGGTCAAGGTGAATAACCATAAACAATTAGAAGGTGTCAGTGCTTTAGGCATGCTGCTTGGGGCCACAGGGGTGCTCCTATGCAAGTGTTTCAGTTGACACAGAGAATGGACTTTGAACATCTGTCTTCTGGTCATCCTGTACGTTGTCATGCTACGCTGTAGTTCACTTTGGAAGCAGCCTTGGAGCACACTAAATTCTTTTTTAGATGAAATGTAGCTGGAGAGTGCGCTCCAGGTATGTGTGTGATGTACTCCAACAAGGGGTGTTCAGTTGGCGGTACTATACCCTCCTCCAGCCCCCTCCAAAACACGCGGTGTGAATGTGTGATCCTCAGCACCACCTGCTTTGCTCTGCAGATTTCCTGTTGCAGTACACCACTGGCTGCCATAGGCACAGCTGAGGGACCTGGGTTAAGCACAAAGTGCTGTAGTTGTGAGCAATGTGCCCTTGAAAGGTGCTGTCCCAGAGGTGTTGTGGACATGAACCAACCTGTATGGGTCATCCTAGGGTTTCTGTCCATGGTGTGGTCTGGAAAAAAGGTGCGGAGGTCATCTCCAGAGTCGCTTCATACTGCTTGTGGCTTGAGAATTAAGAAGGTTGGTCAAGGCTTATGCCATGTTTTGATAAGAGCATGACACAATCTAACTTGACAGCAAGTGACAGATCCTCATAGGAGTTCCATCCTCTCCCCAACAAAAAGGACGAACTGTTGCGGTACCCCCATGACAAAACCAGCATAACCAAGTAAAAGGATTTTAGGTTGTGGAACAACCAGTACACTGACATCAATTTCAGAAGGGATTACAGCTCATCGTGCTTGATTTTGCACTAAAACGAGGGGGGAAATGACAAATCTAATCGAAGCACTCCACTGTACAAGAACGTACAGTGCCTCGACTAAAAGTAGTAGCAAACAGTGGAGAACAGATGCTGAAATGCTCCTAGTCTCCATGTCCCAAACGAGCATCCTCGAGGTGGAGCAGGTAAATGCGGTGTTGAGCCCTGGAGCTGAGTGCGGGGTGACCCGACCTGAGCCTGCCCGTCTGCGGCGTCAGTGCGGGACAGGCTTTGCCCCCACTATGAAGGTCAGCCACACACGTCTCTAAATTCCAGTAAAATGTTCCGTAGGGTATTAAAAATGACTCAGATGAAGTTTAATACAAGAACAGTAATGTGTTTAAGACAGGTGATGATGGCATACCTAATAATTTCTATCTAATAGTGTGCCTTCTGGGATCAGTTGTGGAACCAGCTGGCTGTTTTTTCCCATCCGTTATAGTTATTTATTCCTGGTCATAACACAGAAAGTAACATTGTTCTCGGGAAACTTCATTACTGTGCTAGAGTGGGAGTATATCGTGCGGGAAGATTAGGAAATATGGAATGGATCAACTGGAGTAAAACATGGCACAAAGTAAATGTGCTTTTGCTGGAGACTGGGAGATCATAAACTGTAAATGACAAGAGAAAAATCTTGATGTTCTAGGTAATCACAAAATAAGCGTGGACTACCAGGGCGAAGTGACAAGGGGAAAAGTGGGTGCAATTTCAGAATTACTGTTATTTGGCAGCAAGCATTCCTGTGGAAAGCAGTCTGGAGCCCCGGTGGGATATTGCATCTCCTTCTGGTTTCCAGTGTTGGAAAAGGGGATGCTTCTAAAAGGTTGAAACAGGTAGAGGTAGGCTCACGGTTTTGTGGAGGTGTGTGGTTACAAGCTATAAAAGAAAGCACAGAGTGCTAAATGACTGTCAACACACGTCACCTGAAAAAAAGGTTTGTATATGTTGAAAGAGAGGTGCTAGTGCAACTTTCTGGGGTGAATAGCAGAGGTAGACTGCTTCAGAACATAAAGGTGGAATGTGTTCTGCTTATTGAAGGGTTTCTAGGGGACTTGTGGTAGTATGTATTAGATATGATTGGACAGGTGCTTCCTTCCAAGTATTTTTTTCTGTGGCTAAGTTATATTTGGAGGACTTATCTGCTTTTAAAAATGATAGGATGACTGGCACAATACAGCTGAGATAACTTGCCTGGGTTATAATATAATATCTGAATATCAGTGCATCTGTTGGCTGTTGTGATGTGATACTTCTTTATGAATTGAGCTGCTTTGGAAACGAGTCTCTGTTCTCGCTCTGATACTGACACCTACGGAGGCAATATGTAGCCGTAGCTTCTGAATGCTGTGGCGGTGAGATGCTCTTGACAACCTTTTGTGAAGCCATTGGAGTGACTGCGATTGATTTCTCTGGCAATGGAAGCTTTTGAAAGCAAATAAAGGGAAGATGTTTTAGGAGAGGCTCACCAATGTAAAATAATGCCCTTTGAAATGTGCTTAAAAAAGTATTAGCTCCCCACCCCCAAGGGAAACTGGACCTACCTTGAAAGGAAGTAAAAACCAAAGTGTTCCTCTAACTGGGGAAACCACAGGAAACTTGTTTTGAATGTAAAGGGAAATTTTAGAGATAGGCTTGCAAAATGAAAGGTCAGCAGAAAAACCCAGTGAATCACAATGTTAAAAGACCAGAAAGTTACCAATTATTAGAGAAGCAAAAACTGTGACAGCAGCACTAGGATGCTGCTCTAGGTCATTGCTTTAGAGAAGGTGCATCGGTGTGGACACCTAACAAATTCAGCTAGACCGAGCCTGGTTAATTATAGTGTAGTGGTTCGGCGTGGAGGGGCTTGTTGGTGTTGAATACAGGAGAACCAAAAATGTCCTATTTACTGTATGAGGGACATTAAATGTGCTGCTTGTATTTTAAAGCTAAATATTATACACAGTTTGGTGGTGGTGTCTGTGTGTTGTTCTTCCATTTGTTAGTGGACCGTCAGTAAGATCTGTGAATTTTATTTTTCTAAAGCACTACATTTGATTGGCTTTTGCACAGAAATTAGATACGTATCTTAGGTGGGGATTTTTCTGAGTTTGGTAACTTTTTAGATGGAGGCAAGAGTAGATTAAGTTGGATTTTAATTCAGAGCTGAAATACACAGGCAGATATGGGGAACTTGGTTAGGATATGTTAGTTTCTGTTCTCAAAATCCCTGTGTTATGTTGTGGAGGTTTACAGAGATCATAAAATGTGGTTGTAACAGGCTTGTCATTTGAAGGACTTGGGTATTGCTGTGATAATTTAGAGAGTAAAACAAATTGAATTGGTAGCCAGAGTTCATTAACAAAAAAAAATACTAAAGTATATCTTTAATTAAAATTATATGGATTATTTTTAGTATTTAAGAACTTGCTTTAGAAATACGGCAGGTACTGTGTATGTTTAGTAACAGTGTGACAACTCTGTAACTAAGGTGACAGACAAGACGATGTAAGGAAGGCTGGCAAAACCAAAATGGATCTATACCAGAAAGTAAAACAAGACTGAAGCATAACTGTGGTAGATACAAAGAAAATAAAAGGCTACTTGTTTGTGGATAAATGAAACTTTGAAACAAAATAAAATCAGGCATGTTTAGTGTTGTGGAGAAAGAAACATCTGTCACTAGTAACTGCCAGTTTTTCCTTGGGGAATTAGCAGCAGGACTGTCCCTGTAGTGCAGGGAAGACCATTGCGTGTGTGGGGACATCACTACAGTTGACATCGCTGGAGGCGCTGAGCCTGGAATTCTCTTTTTCTTGGGATTTTTTACTGGAAGGTTGCTATAGACATTGTTTGGTGGCTAGAGGATTATTTTCTCCCTCCCCAAGCTCTGTGAGAGCAGGAAAGTCTTTCCACCAGAGTCACCCCAATTGGAGAAAATTTTCTGGACCGCAGTAATTCTGGTAAATGCTGCTTCTGGGTATGTAACCTCATGTTTCTCCTAAACATCATTTTTTTGTATATATAACTTGAGCTTTGTATGATTTTTAAAAAAGAGTGAAGAAGATTCTGCTTTTCGCAATTTTTATTTTTTAATACAAGTGGCAGAGGGTGAAGGTCAATCATGTCCAAGTGTCCCTAGAAAATCCTGTCTATTTCACAAATGCCTATTGTAATGCTGTAAGGGATGAGTAGCTTCTGTTGCAGTGCTTATCCTCAGCAAGGCTCTGTAGCAGATGTTAACCTGTGCTTTATTTTTTTATTCATCTGTGAAATATCTACTGTTGATGCACTTAAAAAAAAGTAAGTGCTCAGCTGGCCGGACCACTGCCCAAGCTAATATAACACATTTGTGCTCCTAAAGAAGTAACAAGTTCAGAGGACGTAACATAAGCTGTGAGTTTCTTTTACTGAATGTTGGGTCCGTTAGCATTGCCGTAGCCTAGTCCTGCTAAAAATAATTGCCTGGGTTTGAGCCGACAAGGCTTGAACAACTGTTTGGTGCTCGTAGGGTAGTGCTGCCAGACAGGGTCCTGCTACTGCTTTTTTTGGGAGGAACGAGAGGGTCATAGTAGAAATTAGGAACCTTTTTCCTCCATGGCCTGATCCGGAGCCTGTGTGTAAATTCTTAATTACTACAGCTCAAAGGTATTTCCTAGACTTGACAAAACTTAGGCCTGAGAACACAAAACTTTGGCATGTGAAGTGCGAGCGCAGTGTCTTTTGGGGTGGGTGCACTTTATGTGGAAGGGTGGGGAAGGCTGTGGTCTTCTTCCAGACTTATTTCTTGAGTCACTTGGGAGAGCGCAAAGGGGTTTGAGTCACATGCCAGCCAGCGCTTTAGCCCAGACGGTAATCTGGGAAGCGCCAAACCATATTTAAAACTGACAACTCACATTTCTTAAAAGTAATAGGAAGATGGAAAGGCCATGGTTTTAGTACTGTCACTGATCGCTGCTTCAAAATTGTGGTGGTTTGGAGAAGTTTTGCAGGTAGAAAATATATTCAGTTTGCGTACAGGTAAGGATCTAAGTACAGCTTGGTATTTGCAGTGAGTTGGCACTGCTGCCCAGGTTGAGGGTTGAAGTGTTCGATTTAGCCCTAATTATTCGCTTTTGCAGCTGCTTCCTAAACCTTCTTCTGCACCAATAGCTACCCTAGAGACTCTTACAATAGAGGGCACTTATCTGATATTTCTGCAGATGTTTATGCTTGCTTTCTTCTGTTTGTCAAATGTTCATGAGATGACTATGAAGAGAGGGAATGGAGAGTTGATGTTTTTCACTGGTATTGATTAGGGTGAGACTCTAGTAATGTGTATTTAAGGTAATTGTAAAGTGTTGACTTCGCTTATGTTCATGTTGTCTTACTGCTGTATTTGCAGCGATATTTTCTGCATGCTCTAATCGGTAGGAGATAAGCCAGATGCCACGTGCTGTATGATAGAACATATTTATACAAATAATAGCCCTTTCAAATAACTTCTCCATTAGTTTTGAGCCCTATAGCAATGGAACGACTTCACAGAAAAAGTTTTGCCTGTGATGTGAATTCTAATCATATGAGGAGAAGCAGCAGAAATTAAAGAAATGCCGAGTGAAGAGCTGGTGTATCAGCACTATGGCTCTACTTTCCTCTTTTGTTTTTGAGATGTGTGTGCAGATAGTTGTTCTCTAATAACTTGTTCCTTTTTCAGTTTGTCATAATGCATGCTCATGTTTACATGGACATGTCTGCATTTCAGACTTTGATACCAAGTCTGGAAAGTGCACCAGAAATCAGGGACGTTGCCTTCAACCACTCTGCAGATTGATTTGGCTCTTATGCTTTAGCATTTTCAGCTTGGTGTTGCTTTATATGCTAGACGAGGTTTATGGCAGCCTAATTGGTTGCTGGCATTTCTGAAAAAAAAATTCCTGAATTTCACAGCTGCTGTATTCAGCTGTGTACTAGAAAAATATAATGGAATACTGTTTGCAGAGAGCAAGAGGCAATTGTAAAGATGTAAATGTGCTTTCTGGCACTTCAATAACATGTAAACTTTTGGTAACACAAAGAATTTTTAGGAACAAATTGTATGGGTACATTGCCAGTTTAAACATTATAGTATACATTTTCTATTTAAGCTCAGAATATTTGGAAGATGGACATAAGTTTTATTTTTGTTAGGTTTTTTTTTTTTTTATTCAGTCCTGACTTTCTTGGCCAGGGAATGGATGAAGTCTGGCACAGAGATGGAAGATTTATTGTGATTCTTTTGTTACAGCATGCTGGCTTACTGTGTTTGTGAGAGTGCTCAGTATTTTCTATTCATTCATCAGCCTGCTTTGATCTCCTTTCACTAGTTATGGCACAGATTAAACCTTTTTTAATTATTATTCGTTCTCTGTCAAAAGTAATAGAGCACAGAAGCAGGTAATAGGACTTACATGATGGCTCTGTGACTAATAGAGTGTCACAGGTTTCAGCTGTGAACAGTGCTTTTCTTAAAAATTTATAAAATCTGGTAACATACTAAAGTTTATTATAATATTGTATAAAATATGATTTCTAAATGGACGTTTTTCAAAGATCATTTTTCTCTTGATGCTGGACTGACAGCTGGGCCAAGCCTTAAAAGAGTAGCAGGAGATTATACCGATGTATGAGCTTGAGTCTTCCAGTTCCCACAGTTTCTGTGCCCTTGTGGTCCCAGCACGCTTGTTGTGGAAGTGGCAGGAGTGGCACTGCTGCAGGAAGACAGTGGCTTCTGTTGCTACTTTGGTGATGGACCAGGTAGCTAAATGAAACAGTACTACAACAGGGCACAAAATTCATAGAATCACAGAATGGTTTAGGTTGGAAGGGACCATGAAGATCATAGAGTTCCACCCCCCCTGCCATAGGCAAGGACACCTCCCACCAGACCAGGACACTCAAAGCCCCATCCAGCCTGGC
>NW_009647024.1:571850-581992 GCF_000708025.1 Charadrius vociferus
GATGTAGGACCTTGCACTTGGCCTTGTTGAACTTAATGAGGTTTGCACAGGCCCACCTCTCCAGCCTGTCCAGGTCCCTCTGGATGGCATCCCTCTCTTCCAGCGTGTCCACCTTGCTACACAGCTTGGTATCATTGGCAAACTTGCTGAGGGTGCAAAATTATGTCCCTAGAGGTTTTTAAGTGCAGAAAAAGTAGTGAAGAGATGTATGAGGACCTTGCACATAGAAAACTTGCACAAAAATACTCATCCAAGGAAATAAGGTGTGAGAGCATCATGGTCGGTGAGTCCGTTTGAGCCTGGCCACCAGCAGGGCTCGGTTGGGGTCCTGTGGCAGGATATGTGCCTGCACAGCTGCCTCCATGGGGAACAGAGGGGAGCGGAGGGGAGGGCACGGCACGGCACGGCACGGCATGACGGTGGTCCCTTCTCCACGTATCTCCAGGCAGCCCCCTGGTGGGGAATGCTAGCCAGACCATCCTTGCAGAGCACAGAGTCTGGGAGAAGGGCGCTGGGGAACCACAAATGGAGGGTTTGTTCGGACAAAACATGGGTGAGGGAAATAAAAACTAGCAAATGCTACAGGATAGGGAAACAAGTGAAGCAAAGGGGGACTTTTGGGTTTGTTTTTTTGGCTAAAACAGAAGTTTGAAACAGCCAGGGGAGGAGAAAACTGGTATGGGTTTGGTGTCCTGGGAGCTTTAAGCGAGGAGGCGAGAAGGTGCAAGGTGGAGGAGATGCAGACCATGGCAGATGTGCGAGGACGGTGCTGTGTTTCGCCCCCAGCGGGTGGCCGGCAGAAGCAGTGTGTGCATGCACCGCTCTGGGATGGTCGCTCGTGCTTTGGGAGCTGCAGGTGGCCCTTGGGCACCTGGGGGTGGCTCGAGGTGGGCGGAGCGAGGGGTTGCTTGGTCATCCTGCGGCTTGTTAAGAGAGGGTGTTTGAGGAGCAGTTGTGTTGGGCTCACGTTCTTTAGAAACCCCAGTTCTTGGTACTCTTAGGGCAAAGCAGAGATGTGAAATCAATGTGACGCCTCGGTCTTGATCGCTTGTGTCAGCGCATGGCTGCTCTGCTCTTCCAATTGCTCCTCGCTACTGTGCGTAGGAAATAGGACATGAAAAAAATCACAGTACACTACATATTTAAAAAGAAAAATCCTTATTTCTACTGAAAGTTTACTGCTTTTATTGTACTTTATGGGGGCTTGCTGGCTTTGGGTCCATCACTGGAGAAGTCAAGGCAACTGCACCTTACTTCCAGCTCATCTCTCTGTGTAAGCAGCTGTTTTAAAAATGATTTGTATTATTGTTGCAGGTAGTTTAATTCTAGTTGAATTATCAACTGATTGGACGCCCATAAGGAATGGATTTGAGAACGCAGTTTCAGAGGGCTTCACTCGCGTGTTGGGACATGTAATGTTGTTCTGTCAGCCTAGAAGGGGGAAAAACAAGCTTTTGCGGAGCACACTTCGCAAGACTTTGTCGCCCATGGGAGACTCGTGGTATGGGAGTTTTCTTCTCCCAGGAAAAGCGAGTCCAAGTGGTGTGGCGTTTACTTACCACTCAGTTTTCTGTTCATTGAACTTTTCGGTTGTATGCGGACTGTCCCATTAGAGCCTCCACCGGGTGGATCAGGTTTGAGCTGCTTCACAGTGTGTGGCCAGGAATCATCTATTTATCACCTCTTTTTTTTTTTTAACCCTCTTCTTCCTGCCACTCTCTGCGTGTCTCAGTGCAGGGATGAAAATAACTTCTGGAAAACTTTTCTATCAGTTAATAAATGATTATTTGTGTTTGCTTTCTAGGCCGAATTCACCAAGCTATGGTAACATCCCTGAATGAAGATAATGAAAGTGTAACTGTTGAATGGATTGAAAATGGGGATACTAAAGGCAAAGAGGTAAACTTAATTATTTTAGAAATTTTCTCTTTTGAAAACTGTGTAGTCTACATGAATATGACTTTGGAATTTGCACTGGAAACAAAAAGAAGATAGAAATCTTAGTTTACTTGACAATTCTTTGGTTACAGATTGTTTTGCATAGGAGCTGTCGGGCAAACGCTAGTTTCTGTTGTATTAAATTTGACTTCCTCAGGTCTGTGTCATAGCTTTTAAATAGTTCTTTTCATCTGTTGATTTTGAACCAGATTACAAAGGCTGACCTTGTTATCCACTATTTACAAGTAGAAAAATAAAATTTTTGAGAGACAGAATGACTTGCAGTTTGGACAGGAAACTAGTGGGAGATCTAGATTTGAAATCTTTTTGTGTTTGTATTATTGAGGAATTGAACTGCTAGTTTGTTTGCTTATTTATTTATTTTTGGCAATAATCTTCCAGCCTTGCTTTCCTTGAGAAAGCATGTCTTTGTGTGTAATGCTTCGTTATCCCCTCTTCCTTTAAATTTTGGACCATGTTAGCCAGTTTTAGCTGAGATTTAGAGATGCATGTCAGAAATAATTACACTTCACCAGTTGTGTGAAAACACAGGAAAAAGAAAAAAAAAATTGTGAGAAAGTCATGGTGATCTCATCAGCTGAGATCATCCCTCTGGACACACAGAATCCATACAGTAGTGAGGTCTTTGAAAGGTCCAGCCAGAGGAAATGGCAGTCTAGAGAGACCGAAACTGTTTAAGATTTTTAGGAAACCAAGTTTCAATAGATCTGAAGACAGCTATTTTTAAGATCCTGTCCCTCCCCCCTTACATTTTACAGTATTTTGAATGAGAAACACTTAAAAGAAAAAAAAAATACCGTGATAAATTTTACATAGTTTTAACTGTGCTTTTATTTTTTGGGTGGTTGTAATTCATCTGTTTCTTTTGCACTGCCTTGGAAATTTCAAATAATTGAGGTCTTTCTTTTTATGTTACAGAATGTCTTTCATATTTTACAGTAATTGTCATATTTCCCGCAGTAATACCAGCTAATTCTGTTTCAATTTAGTCACTTTACAAAATTATTAATATCTATTTGCGATTTTTAATTCTTCCCTTTTCTGAAGGTTATGTTTTCAACTAATACAAAGACAAAAGCTTACACTTTCTTAGTGAACATAAAACAAGATAATTCAGGTTTTAGAATCAACAAATTGTGGGGTAAAACCACTAAATATATTAACTGTTTATTCTCAAACAGGAGAAATGGAGAGGGCGAGTATCGTTTTACGACTCATCAATGCATTTTATATTCTTTTACACAGATTGACTTGGAGAGCATATTTTCACTTAACCCAGATCTTGCACCTGATGAAGATATCGAACCTAGTCCAGAGACACCACCACCACCGACTCCATCAGCCAAAGTAAACAAAATCGTGAAGGTTGGTAATATCTATGCCACGTGTTCATGTTAAACATACAGTACTCCTATATACGTGATTGTTATGCTTGAATTTTTAATTTTAACTTTTGTGTCTGTGGTGCTATCTGATAATTGAGTTCTTCTCATTTTCCTATGCTGAATAGGGGTTTCTAAAATTTTTTTAAGGACAGGTTTGGCAGAGGGGGATTTGAGAACTAATATTTACGTAACTAAACATACCTCAAGGAAAAATACAGAAAAGGTTTTGGAGATTGTTTTGAAACAGTACGCATAGGTCAAGCAGTCTTCACCCTAGGCTCTTCAGGGAGGGGTTTGGCAGCAATCACCTCTCTGTGTTGCTGATGTCCTGTTATTTTTATTCACTGAAAAGAAGCAGAGGTGGGGCTGCAGTTTACGTTTTCGATAATACGGTGATCGAATAACAGAGATTTCTTTCTTTATATATAGAGTCGACGAACTGTGGTACCTATTAAGAACGACACACCTGCCAGAGATAACAGAGGTAAATGTTATCTCTTTCCATTTCAAGGAAGTAAAAAATATGGGAACATTTTAACCTCCTGCTCATCTAATATTCCTTAATAGTTCTGCATTTCTCATTCGGTATGTATGCATGTGACTCATGAAAGACATGGTACATCATTCCTAGAATTATTCCTACATATATTTAGGAATTTATACTGTATGAATAGTATTTATGTGCAAGTTTAAACAATTTAGCATTAGGAAAGTTAAGCTGAATGAACTGAAGGTGCAAAAATTTGTAGTTAGTTAATTAACTATGCTACATTAAATCCTGTGTGGACTTTTCCAAGTCAAAGCGTCCTCAGTTTGCTTCAGCTTAATGGTGTGTTTCAATACACACTAAGTAGTGTACTTAAAATTGTTACGCTTACAGTTTTTTAACTTAGTTTTGTAACAGTGTGTGTGTAAACATTCGTTCAACGAGTACTTAAGCCCTACGGGTTATTTCTCACACTACAGTTAATAGCAAAAAAACTACAAAAAAAGCTGAAATACCACAGGAGGATAGGTAGAAAGTATGTATTGGATGAATACAGATGTAATGCATCTATAACATGAGAAAGAATAATTACTGCTTATTGTTTTGATTTTCTCTCCTGCGTTAAACATAACTAACTTGTACTGATGATGGTGATGATTCTTCTTCCAAACATTAATCTCCTGTCATTAATTCAGAGTAGATTCTAGTCCATCTGTTTAAACTTGAAAAACAAGTGGGCTTGCATATCTTTGCAACTGTTCATGCTCTTCTGGTGGATGATTTGGACCACTTTCTCCCTGCTGCAATTTGCCTCTGAGGGTGTTAAACAAATTGAAAATCTCATGAAGAGGGGATAATTTTTTTAGAACTAATATGGTTTAAGTTTGAGACAAGTTATTGATGGGCTCTCCTCACATCCATACATGTTGTCCTTTGTAGTGAATGGTCTGTTTGGTATGGAATAACCCTGTAACTCGTATTTTAATAGGTCCTATGGATCCTACTATTCACAGTCAGCCTGCGTATTTGTTGGCCTTGTAATTAAGCTTTTCCCAGCACACTGTCTTATTTCGTGTAATCAATTTGTGCTGTAAACTAGATCTCCTGTCGTATTTGGAATGATCCGGGCATCTGTCTTGTCTGTCCCGTTCAATACCTTTTTCCATAGTTGCCTCCATGTTGCACAGTGAACTGGCCTTTGTTTGGAGTGTCATCTCTGGCTGCTAATCAAAGCTGATACCTTCACTTTCGCACTCTTCTGGCAGTCTCTGTTAGGACCATGTGTAGGCAATGGGCCAGCTGAAGCAAAGCTGCTTGAAGCAACTCTTTGAGAAACAATTTAAAGCATTCATCTCTACCAGAGAGGCTTGCACGCTCACCGCTCCCACTGCATTCACTGGGAACAGGCATCACTGCATCTTCAGAAATTGGCATCCTTAGCACGTATAGAATCAATGCATCAGTTTAGACTTATTGACTGTATCTGCGTCCCTTCCAGTATAGTGTTAAAAGGGTTTGTTTCTTCCACTCGCAGGTTGAGCTGCACTTCGCTGCCTTTCATTTGTGTCCCTTTGCACCTCCGGAGGTCGTAGGCTCAATAGGGTGGGACCATTTTGTAATGTCTAGAGAATCTTTTCTTACTCGGTTTTTGGGTATGATCACAATATATATATATAAAATTTCAGCTCTTTAAGCTTCAGGACTGCGTATCTCCAAGTACATGCTTCATTCTATGCGCATAATAAGTTGTACTAATTCTGCAGTAGATTATTTAAAAATACACACGTGCAGCATTAGTACTTAGTAATTATGTTGTGTATAACATAACACTAGGATAAAAAGGCTGCATGCCAAATGTCTTTATTAATAGGCTTTCTACATGGATGGCTGCCCTTCACCCCCAATAAATTGTTGTGTCTGGAAAGGGGCCTTGTTTTATCTCGCCGTAACAGCAACGCATGTCAGAATTGGGTAGAAATGTTAGTCTTCTGTGTCCAGATGAGCTTTGTGCTTTTCCTTTGCAGTGGTTGGTTCTGCACGCGCGCGACCTACTCAGCTTCCCGAGCAGTCTTCCTCCTCTCAGCAGAATGGTAGTGTTTCAGATATATCTCCAGTTCAAGCTGCAAAAAAGGAATTTGGACCCCCTTGTATGTAAACCGTGTATCGAGGATTCATTCATTCTGGGCGTTACATGCACATTCTCTTGGATTATGTTGTTGTCCATAAATGACAAATGGTCTACAGGCGCAGTTGTCTGTGGGCTCCTCAAGGAGCTTTTTCAGAAAGCTGCGGCTAGACAAATGTTCACTTTTGTCATAGTTGTGCTGTTATTTGGAATTTATTTTTCCTTTGTCTTCTTTTTTTTTTTTACCATGGTGGTGCTTTTTCTTCTTTTTTTTTTAATTTGCCTGATCTTTCTTTTGATTCAAACCAAGAGATCACATGTATCAGTCCAAATATTTTTTGAGGGTCATTGCCCTTATATTTTTGGTCGTGTGATTATTATCCCATCCCCATGATTTGTTTCTAATTAACTTATTTTATGAATTCAGAAATTAAACTATCATAATTATTCTGTACTAGTACTGATTTGCTTGAAAAGCTAGTTGATATAAATGCATTCTAATTATTGATAAATTAATATAATTGAAATGTTACAGCGTAAATACTAAATTCATGCAACACTGAAAATATTTTAAAAATTTATTATTTTCTTTAAGCACGTAGAAAATCTAACTGTGTAAAAGAGGTTGAAAAATTGCAAGAGAAACGTGAAAAAAGAAGGTTACAGCAGCAGGAACTTAGAGAAAAAAGAGCTCAGGTTAGTATTTTTAGCTCAGATGGAAAACGTATGTCAGCAAGACAAGAAGTTTGCAAAATCATTGTGCTTTTTTCAGTCTTTAATAATTTTTATAAACTGTAATAATCTTGAAATTAAATATTTTCATCCTGTATATAAGTTTGATAAGTATTTTGGTGCTTGGTTGCATTGCTGTCATAACCATTACTTCAGACAGTTTTCCACCTCTTTTTCTTCCTACAGAAATAATTGCTGACAGTTGCTTATCTTGCTGCGTGTTTTTTAAAGATCCAAGTACTGATGATAGCTATTTCTTGGGGAAAATATATTGTTGAAAATAATCAAATCTTTGGCTTTTAGATAGGACTGTTATTCTACAGGAGGTAGTACAACAGTATGATAAATTGTTCTTTATGATCTTTGATGCTTTGTAGGAGATCTATTTGAGGCTCAAGTTTGAACAGTGACTTTTATTTTTTTTTTTCTTTAAAGCCGCGTATGCATTTATACTTTAGCTTTGCATCATGCAATCAGCTTGGCGTAAGTTGTTAGAAACTTGTGGGAAAGACATGAAGTTGCTAATCCTGGGAGAAGAATCTCTTAATATTAAAGGACTTTCTGTCAAAGTGGTGCAAAAGCTTCAGCAAAAATAGTAGCGTAATCTTGTTGGTGGCCCTGTGCTTATGTGTTAGTCTTCAAAGAGATACTACCAATCTGCCTTTTTTTTTTTTTTTTTTTCCATTTTGTGTGGTCTTCCTGTCTGCAGTTTTTAGTTCACTGTAGTCAGGGTGAGCAAGATGAAGGTACAGTCAGCTTCTGATTACCAGGACACAGTTTTATCTGAGGCGAGGATCGGCCATGTTCCAGGTGCAGAGCCGTGGTGAGCTGCTTCCCTGTCGGCTTGTTAACCCCAGTGCAGTGCTTTCTGCAACCGCCTGCGCTGTGTCCACCACCAGCTGTCATCCAGAAGGAGTTTGACATTGCTTGGGGGGAGCCATGCAAAACTTAAATCAGGTCTGAGCACCAGAGCTGGCTATGTATGGCATCAGCAGCGTGTCCTGAAACGTTGTAAAAACTGACAGTCGTGGGGAGAAGTGACAGGAAGGACGTCTGATCGACTCTGCAGAGGACCAGCTCTGCTTGCGGTAGGCTGAGGCTTGGCTGGGTTTGGAGGGGCTCCGTGCATGGCCTCTTACGTGTCCATTCGCTCTGGTACTGATGGTTCCAGGCTTGGGGATGGAAGGTCTCCTCATCCTGCATGTAGCCTACTGTGTATCCTTGGGATTGCTTCTGCTTTTTGGGGGGTCTGGAAGTGTTGGAAGAGGTTCCAATGTGTCCAAGTTAGTGTAGGAGTTCAAGACCAGTAGTAGCATCAAGCTCCTGTAACCAACTGGGATGCAGCAGGGTTGTGTTTACAGCAGCTGGGGTGTCTGCGTTGTCCTGGGCGGTGTGTGTTGTACTGGTGTCACAGGGTGGATCTGTCCGTCCGTTGGATCGCCTTGTCTCAGATGAACAAGCATTGACTACATATGCTACCTGGTGGTGTGCAGGTTTTCAGAGGTGTTTCTTCAGTGTGAAGATTCTGGCAAAAGTGGGAGTCATTTCTCAGTTTCTCGAGTACACTGTTAATGAGTCCTCAGTTAAAAATTACTTTCTATTATATGCCAACAAAAAACAGGAAGTAGAAGGCATGTAATTGCTTTGCTATGAGTAAATTAGCTACAGCAGAATGGAAAAAGGCATTAAACTTGCATTTGAGACTTTCATGGTATTTTGGAGAAAAAATAAGATTTCAGTTAACGTGTATTTTTCTTATAAATAAATGTAGGAGATACTGAAATCAGTCCGTTTCAGAAAAAAAAAAAAGTGTATTAGAAATTCTGTTGCTTACTTCCCTAGGATGTTGATGCTACAAACCCAAATTATGAAATTATGTGTATGATAAGAGATTTCAGGGGAAGTTTGGATTATAGACCACTGACAACTGCAGATCCTGTAAGTACCCCATCAACATGGAAATTTGTTATCTTTCTGTATTTTTGCTATGTGTTTTCAGTTTTTTCAATGTAGGTTACTAAATTAATGTTAATTATGTTGTGTCATTTAAGTATCTTTTTACTATAAGTAATACCAATATGTACTAAGTAGGCACTCAGCCTCTGTATTGTAATTTTTCCTGGGATGCTAGGGGATGTGCACACAAAATCATTAAGCTCCTCTGAAAAACCCTGTTGAGTATGAAGATTAATATTTGATTTTGAAGGTGATGAGCGCCTTTGGTTTGCAGAGAAGTCTGAGGAGCAGAATCCTTAAATGATGAAGATTATCAGATCTGTGTGGAAATCAGAGATTGTGACAATTTCTGTCAATAAGCGTATCTGCCCTGTTAGAGCTGGATTTGCTTGCGATGTTCCTGGTACTCTACAGGATTAGATCACTGTCTGCAGGGAGTTTTGTTAATGTGTGGTTCTCCCTTTTGGGTTCTTGGCTATTGTACAGACACAGGGGGCTTTTACATGTTCAGATGACTCACTGTCTTGGAAATTTCTCTTTGTTTAAATGATTGGTTAATTAATTCAATAATAGAAGTAAAATAAAGTAAAATATCATATAACTGAAATCGGAGTATAGTTCACTGAAAGATGGTTTCCTTTGCAGATCGATGAGCACAGGATATGCGTTTGTGTACGAAAACGACCACTGAATAAAAAAGGTATGACCATTGAAGATTTTGCTGAATTTTTTCTCTGAAAAGCTGCTTCTGATAGTTACATTATTTCTGTTAAAGAGATCTAGAAGTACTGATGAAAGGTGAAACTGTTATACTAGACAATATGTGTGACAGACCCAGAAAATTCATAAACTCATAACTTGCATAACAAGGTGGAGAAAAGCAGTTTAACTGTCGCTGTTTTGTGGACTGGGAGCTGAGGCGCAGAGAGACTGCAGTTTTTCTCCACGGCCATCTAGGATGTATTTAGTTGATCTGGGAATTAATTCTACTGTAATTTCTTCAGTATTCTTTCATTGTCTTAGGATCACCATTCTTTTAAACTATCCTTCAAGTGATCTCCTGAGCAGAGAGCCACCCAGTGAAAACTTTCATACACGTTTTTTGTACATGTATTTTTATACTTTCAAGTAGTCTTGAATCAGACATCAGGGGAGCAATTCAGGTGCCTAAATGCTGATGTCTTATGACGTGTCAAGTGCACAAATGTGTCCAAGACATCCTTGCAGGGCTAGCGGATTACATACAAAGTCGAGGCTGCTATCCCCTGGAGCTGCTGTTCAGGGCTGGGCAAGATACCCTGGGGCATATGAAATGCCACTAAAAAACTATTAGATACTGGGATGACTCCCTAGTGAGATTTTTAATATGTGATTAGTGTTACAGCTTTTTTTCTTACTGCCTGCGTGTCAGACTGGAGTCTGTATTCCAAACAAAACCATTTAGGTTTTCAACTCCAGTTAAATCCCAGTCTTCTTATGAAGTTCTTTACTTTCAGCA
>NW_009647024.1:582025-595204 GCF_000708025.1 Charadrius vociferus
GAAATTAAGAATGCAAATGCTTCTGGATTGCAGCCTGTCTGAATCCAGCGCTTAAGTAAGCTTTCACTTTGAAAGATGTTTCTTTCCTTCTCTTTCTATTTTATTTTGTTTATCTAAAGGACTCGGAGAGCATCGGTCTGACATGGGATGCATTTATTATTTTCGTACTGTCAGGACTACACATTGAGGATCATCTGGAGTATATCCAGAGGAAGATGGGAGAATTGTATAGCAAAGGGAAAACATATGTTAATACCAGTATATAGTTAGGTTTTTGGTCTTATTTTTTCCTCCACGTTGCTGTTTCCCCTACTTTATTTTTTTCTTCATTTTTACCTTTACTTTCTTATTATTGCCTGTATTTTTTTCTCTTAGTCATCTGAAAGGAATGTATAATCTCAAAAATTGGCTAATTGAAACTATTTTGCACAGCCTATTTAAAAAGGTCATTCAATGTACAAGTCTGGTTGCAGTTGAATTTCTGTTTCAGCATTGGAGGTTATCTTTCATAAAGTGTGACTTAAAATCCAACACATTTAGAGGAAACGTCACCTTCTACCTGTGCTGAAGGTGGACAAAGTGAAATTACAGCAAATTAAGAGCAAGTTGTCATGAGTTGGGATTCAGACATAGGATTTGATTTTGTGAATATTGTATACACATTAGGTATTTGCAGTTTGTAGCTAATGAAAAAATAGTTCCACAGTGTTTGTAGAAAGTGAGTGTCTAAGTAAAATGAAGTTGCCATTAAAGTTATTTTGCATTTTTCAGAATAAGCTATAGTAAAAAGGTACTAATGAAATAATCTATGCAGAGGATGAAGCATAGAGATAATCTAGTACCTACACAACAGAATCTTCTGAAAACACAAACTTCATAAGAAACAGTAATTCTCATGCCACATTTTAAAATGGAAGAGTATAAAAGAATCTCATATACTAGTGTGTAACCGCCTGAAGAGAAAAATAAAATTAGTTTATTTTGTCAGTCTCACAAATGCAGAATTATCACCAAAATCTTTAGGTGTTGTCAGCACCAGTCGTCTTGTGGTTTGGCTTTGCAGGAAGTAGGTGTTCAGATTGACTGTGTAAGATTTTATTTCAGTGACGTATATTTATAAGTGCGTAATGCATGATGGGTCTCAGAGAGACTACTCCAAATTACCATCAGCAAGGAGTACGGGTTCTCATAAAAAAGGCTAGGAGCAGGAAAATGTCTTAAGCCAAACAATTGTTTAAGAAAAATCAGCTTTTGACTGCTTCAACCAAAAAGTTTTTGCTGAAAGAATTGACTGTTGTACATCTCTCTTCATCCTTATGCCTTATTTCTTCTCTGTGATTACTGCAGAATAATTGCACTTTATTTTATTGCAGTGCAGTTGAAAAATTGATTATATAGTGACTTGAATGCATATTTCTGTTGGTATGTAATGTCATGCAATGGTAACCATTGTACTGTTTGATCAGTATGTTAACTGATGAAAAGGTTTCTATCTGATTGTGTAAAGCCACATCAAATTCTTGAACTGCACGCCTCAAGAAATTTTACACAGAAATGTAAGTAGGTCACATTAGTGATCCTGACTGTACACACAAAGGATCTTTATTTTTGTGCTTATTATGGATCACTGGGTTCTCTGCTTTGCTGACTCATATCTCATCCAACAATTAGCAGTAAATTGTAGTACTGTGTAGTAATTACAACCTGGGATCTCACTGTTGAAATCTCATCTAGATGGCTTTTGTTCCTTCCCAGTGAGAGGAAGGATCATCAGCATTCTCAGCTTTTTCTGCTTACAAGGTAATTTTTAGAGAGGATTTTACTTTAGAGAAATTTTATATTATAGAAGTATACTTTGGCTTCCAGGAGGAATACACAAAAGAAAATGTCAGTGTAGAATGAAAGCAAGATTTTTGTTTTTGAAAGCTGTGAACAGGACTGTAGCATTAAGGATTTAGGGAAAATAAAAAGATAAATTTTTAAAATAAAGCAGATTACTGTAAGGATATTAATTTCTTTGTGTTTTTAAGTTTGACAGTCCAAGCTCAGTGTCCAGTTTCTGCCATAGAGACGTTATTTATAAAAACTCAAAGGATATGGCAATAATCTGTAAAACAGTGTAGAAGCTCTGAGGAAAAAGAACTCAAACCCATGGAGTCCATAACAGACTACAATGGTAGTGCTATAATTAATGATCTTAGTTTTTCTAATCAGCTTTGTACAACATCTCTTTAATTTCTAGCAATTGGTAGGATAGGATGACTAGACTTCCAAAAGGAAATCTCTTGCTTAGCAGATTACTATCTAGGCATTGGAAGCCAAAATCTATTGCAGTTAGTTGGAGGAGCTGTTTTGTCTGAGATGTTATAGGAGTGTAAACAATGGAAAAATGTGAAAAATAATGATGTGTTGCTAGTTAATTATCTATTTCACTTATTTTATAGAAACTTTAATGAAAGACCTTGATGTAATAACAATTCCTAGTAAAGACGTTGTGATGGTACATGAACCAAAACAAAAGGTGGATTTAACAAGGTACCTAGAAAACCAAACTTTTCGTTTTGATTATGCCTTTGATGACACGGCTCCTAATGAAATGGTTTACAGGTATGTGTATATGCTTTCTTTCTTGTGAATCTTTTTTCTCGTGTATCTATCTCCCGTGTCAATAACTGTGGGATTACCTTGGTCATGGACTTCAATCCTGTTCTCTGTGTTACCAGACATGCTACCTCCATTCTTTTGCCTGTTTACTTTTGTTTCAAATCTTTATCCTGAATTCTTCACCTGAAATGTCATCTCCACCTCCATTGACCTCAGTCCTTGTCCAAGCCCTGCTGGTTTCCAGGCTGAAGCGTGTGTTGCCTGCCTCCTCAGCTACTGCATATTTGCACAACTTCGTGAGGTCACCATTTGCCTCAGGGTTATCGTCTTACTAATTAGTGTGTGTGCAGCACCTGAGGAACCTAAGTCATGGCTTTTGGTCTTCAGGAAACTCGGAAGAAAAGGACAGCCCCAGCCCCGAAGAGCTTGCAGTTTCAATATAAGATAATTAAGAGATGGAAACAAATCAGGAGAGGGTGGGGAAAGAAAAGCAAAAGAGGTTATATTGCTGTATTGCTGAGAAGCCTGGGTGAGCTTGGCTGCGGGAAGCGGTCTGGTTCATGTAACGCGGAGGTGCGTGGAGCTAAATTATCTTGCTGAATCTTTCTGATTTAAAAACCAACACAACAGCAACAGAGACACATCCACTTTCATCCCCAAGGTATTTGGATATCCCATTTTCTCCTTTACTCTTCTGTTTCACTTCCTCAGCTGGCACAGAATAATGCACACTGCGTTTTTAAAAATGTGTTTAGAGGTAGCCATTTACCTTGTACAAGTCACTAAATGAAAGAGATACAGTAGTAGGCAAGGTTCGACACCATGACAGGTCATATAATCATGGTATGCAGCCTAATACTTAGAAGCTTTTTGCAGGTAGTATTGATATTTGAAAGGAATTTGATCAAGATAATTTTCCTCATGCTTGGAAAATGATTCCCATAGCCTTAAGGAGTAGTGGAAGAGAAATATCTTAATTCTTGTTTTTTAATGCAACAACTAGGAAGTGACAGCATTGTATCCTGATTGATGTTGGACACTAACATCCTGTTGGTGGATAACAGAAAATTCACCGTAAAAAAAATTATTAAAAGGCCTTGAAAATGAAAAATCCTGGTTTATGCTGGATTTAACTAGGAAGAGAAGGGTGACGAAAGGAAAATCCACATAGTCTGTTAGTTTACGCTAACAAAGGACTTCTAAACGGCAAAGCTGTGCCCCTGGAGATCTATGTGTCTAATGGTTGTCTACTGGTAGCATCTTCCCTTTCTTGGTACTGAAGAGCTGTGGGAGAGCGATCCACCTGGTCATGTATGCCTCTTGCCATAGTTCCCCTCCTGCTTAACAATCAGTTCCTCTGCTCTCCCTCTTTCCTGTTATTTATCTTTGGGAGCATAGTGTTTAAATGTGAGGGGTGTTTCTTGGCATACAGTGTTGTTGTACAACAGTTTTCTCCAGACAATTTTTGTTAGTTACATAATACATTAATGGCAATATGGGAAAATATTGAAAGATCATTGTATTCTTACTGAAACGGTAAATCTGTAGCCTCTGTAGCAGTATGGGCTTTTTCCTTCTCCATTATATGGCACAATAATGATATTATTTGAAGGACAATCTGCATCAAGGCCTCCTGTAATAACAGAAATAAGAGCAAGATCGGTATCATCATCTGCTCTTACCAGAACTTCGGGGTCCAGTGGGGAAAAAAATTAGTGTGGCAAGTTACTCCAGTTTTCTCCAGTATGCTAAAATTACTCACTGTATTTCTATATTGAAAAACGTTCTTCAGTTTGAGGGAGAAAAGTACTGCTCTTTTATTATTATTATTATTATTATTATTATTATTATTATTATTATTATTATTATTATTTTGCTTAAGCTGTATTTTAAATATTTTTGAATCCATGAGCAGCAACACTGAGTTGCAAGTTTTCATTAATATTAAAAAACACGTGCTAGTTTGAATGGGTATGCCTTTTGAGTTTTAAAGGAGAACCAGAGTTCACATTTCTGAAAGATCAAGATTACAGATAAAGGTTCTAGTAAAAGTAAAGTTGGAATGTTTTGACATGGTACCATTTGGAGTTGTATAATGCTTTATGAAAACTTGGCTAGATACGTTTGTATTTTGCCTTACTTTAAAATAGATATAATTAAGTCCCTTTTCCATAAATTAACAAAATGAATCATTTGGAACTCAATTAAACAGAGATAATGGACTGTGCTTCTTAAGTGGATAGGCTTTGTGAAATTTTGTATTTCATATACAAAAAGAACAAACATCAAAATCTGGGAATACCCTCTTGAGGACGAAGGGAGTATATGTTTAGAAGAAGTAAAAAGGAAAGACTAAAGCTGATCAACAGTCATCTGGTACATTTTTGATGAAAATTCAGGATTCAGTTAAACTTAGATTTTTGGATTCATTTTTGGTGAATGGCTTGATCTTGCCCATATTATTTTTCTGAGTGATGTGTGTTTGTTCCAAAGTGGAATGAAAGAAGATTGTACGCCTCTGTGTTTCTGTAAACAATTGTTCCTGTTTCTGTCACTTAGTGGTACTTTATGTCTAAATACCTGGAAAAAGTTTAGAAAACGAGACTTTTGCAGAGAGACTCTTACCTCCTTTGGTAACCATCCATTAGTTTACCATTTGCTTTTGGAGTTTTTTAGGTAATAATGGTGATAAGCAGCTGAAGTAGGAACAATAACTATGTTTTTTAAAAGTAAAAATTCTCTAACATAGGAAAATGATACTTTGAATAATATTTTTTGACACATCAAATAATACTTCAGGGATAACTAGAGTTTTTCATTCTGAAGAGCTTGGGTATCCATTTTCTTGAGCCTTTTCTCAGTGTATGTATGTTCTCAAAATACTAAGATGTGCAGTGTTGTTTTGGCCACTTGTCTTCGAAATTTAATCTTGGAAGCTGATTTGGGGAGAAAAAAAATCCAAACCCAAAACTATAGCAGAATTTTAGTACTGCCAAAACCTAAGTATTTATCCGCTCCACTGTCCTACTTTGATGTCTCCTAATTCTGTCTTCTTTAGGGACCTCCAAATGCCACGTAGTACGCTGTGCTGTGTTGTGTCATTAAAACATGATTATTTTTTTTTCTTAGGGTTCAAAGGAGAATAATGTTTTTGTAAAATAAATGGGAGAGACCATGTAGCTTTTATTTGATTGTTTTGGATATTTTAATGCCTTAGAGCTGGTAGTCTCTTTTGTTCAGGAATTGATGTAGAGATGTCCATTGGCCTCTCAAAATACAGGACCAGTTTTATTGCTTCTGGCTGTAAAATTTATAGCATCCCCATGGTACTACCATTTTAAAGTAATTAAGTTTCTAAAGTACTGTTGTTTTTTGCATTTAAGGTTTACAGCTCGACCATTAGTGGAGACCATATTTGAAAGGGGAATGGCTACTTGTTTTGCATATGGGCAAACAGGCAGTGGAAAAACCCATGTAAGTATTTAAGTATTCCTTCTACATGTCAGCAATACACTTCTTTTTATATGTGATACACTTAGATAAGTTCTAGTAAGTAACAAATACGTAAGTTAGAGCTCTATGATTTTTATAGTGTATTTTTGATTTTTTTTTTTCCCAATCTAGACTATGGGTGGTGATTTTTCAGGAAAGAACCAAGATTGTTCTAAAGGAATATATGCACTTGCAGGTGAGACTTTATTGGTCTGTTGGCTGTTTGCAGATTAGTTGAGATCAATAAATTATCTACTCCCTGTTGTACAAAACATAAGGGTCTGCATATTTTGCATTACAGTGGCGCTTTGGTAACATCAAAAGTAGTTCCTAGATGTGTAGTAGTAAACTGTACACAGTAAAGTAAATGTATATATAGATTACTTAAAAAAAAGTAATAAATATAGCGGATCATTAATTAAGTTTATAATTTTGGGGTCTTCTGCATCTTCCGATGTAATGCGGCAGTTTAAACTGCAATGTTGGTTGACTGACCTTATTTGTTATACTTGCAAAATATGAGAGGTGCCATAAAATAGACTGTTAAGCATTAATGAGTCTTCACTGAATGAAAATACATAACGAGATTCTTTTTATTCTGGGAATGCATTCACAGCTCGAGATGTCTTTTTAATGCTAAAGAAACCAAACTATAAGAAGTTAGAACTTCAAGTATATGCAACATTTTTTGAGATCTACAGTGGTAAGGTAAGTACCTGTACCTCTGAGGAAGGGGGAATTTCTCTTTCACAAACAAGATTTTGAGCTTTTCAGATAAAAGATTTTTTTCCTCTTTGTACTAAAAGCCTTATTTCAAATAATACTTTACAATTCCCTTCCAATCATGTTTTTTCCATGGAATGCTTTGCATGTTTTGATATGGGATTTGAAACAAAAGTGTCTTTTAAAGGTCCTCTTTAACTGTTCTGTTTCCCCCTCCCCTCCCTAAGGTTTTTGACTTGTTGAACAGGAAGACAAAACTAAGAGTGTTAGAAGATGGTAAACAGCAAGTCCAGGTGGTGGGATTACAGGAACGGGAAGTCAAATGTGTTGAAGATGTTCTTAAGCTTATTGAAATAGGCAACAGCTGCAGGTATCTCCCATAGCTTACACCAGTTTTTCATTGTGCATTAAAGAATCGGAACAAGATTTTTTGGGGGTCTCTTCACAGTGATGGCTTTTTAATACACAGTGGGTTCTTTGACGATGTTGGCTGTAAGGAAGGAACCTGCCTACCTTTTAAATAAAAATACTTAGAGTTTCTCTGTCTCCTAGAGAGAAATAACTGATTTTTCTACAGGATATGAACTGCATGCATTATGTAAGCAACTTACTGACTTAAATTCACATCATTTATAATCTGGAATATTGCCAGATTCTTCCGCTCTAGAAGGCCTTGATACATGGTGACAGAGGTTAAGCATAAAATTTTTATTTTTTTTAAGAATCCAGCTTCATTGTTTTTAAAATTAGCCTTGTGCGTAGACTGCTGCCTGATCAGATAAAAATGCCATCAGCATTTTACATGTAAGCTCTTTGATAATCTGAAATCTTTGAAGATCTGATTATTCTTGCCTTTAAAAGGGGGGTAAAATGGTTGAAGAGATGGAAAAAGAGGTATACTTATACTATGTACATCCAATTATTAGGGTTGTATCTCTAGTGTCCACAAGAACATTAGACGTGCTGTCAATATATGTAAGAAAACACAGGACTCTGCATGAAAAAACTAGTGTTCTGAGGTTAGTGTGTTTAACATGTGTGGTCCTTCGCCTGTTCATATGTCCTTCCCTTCTCTCCTTTTGTATAAAGGACATCTGGCCAGACATCTGCAAATGCACACTCATCTCGAAGCCATGCAGTGTTTCAGATTATTCTCAGAAGGAAAGGGAAATTGCATGGTAAATTTTCTCTGATTGATTTGGCTGGCAATGAAAGAGGAGCGGATACTTCCAGTGCAGACAGGCAGACACGACTGGAAGGTGCGGAAATTAACAAGAGCCTTTTAGCGCTCAAGGTAACTGAAATGTTTTCATTGCCTTTGAGTAGGTGGGAGCCTTGTACATGTAATAGCAATGACTATTAAAACGAGTGTTTTTGCAGGCTTTGCTTGTCTACATTGTCTGCTGATGTGACAGGTAAAATAATGTATTGATTTTTCCTCTAAATGCCTGAAGGAACACTTGGTAATTACCAAGTAGAAACATTGCGGAAACATTGTGCTATCAACTTGCATGTAGTTTAAAAAAACCCCCAAAACCTCAACAAAAAGTCCCCAGTGGTTGAATTTGAAGACTTTTCTGATATATATCTAAAGTGTGAGGACAGATGACTTACTTTGGTACTCAAGGTCTGAAATACTAATTGGAAATATTCTTACTGATCTCAATATTTCTTTTTCATAAAAAAATACAGTTGCAACATATTTATTTACTGCTGTAATTAATTCACAAAAGCAGCACAACAGCAACGTGTCCAGAAAGAGCTAACAAATAGATTAAAATAAGTTGGAATCCATTTTTGACTACTCTTCTTTGGGGCAGATTGTCTGATAAGAGTCACTTTACAGATTTTCATACATTAAACCGGGACACATCAAGAGAGCTTAGAAGTATTATTTAAATATTCATATGCCTTTTCTTTTTGTTTGTTTTATAATGCTCAAAAGAGGTTCAGCCTAAATAGGGAAGGTAATTTTTTGGTGTCAACTGGGGAAACCGTAGTTTGGAATGTCTCAGAACTTGTCTCTGTTGTTGGTTAGTTTTGCTTAGGCTTACTAATCTCAGCACCAGCACTGTGGGTTTATATAAAGCATATGAACCCCCAAATCACTGTGTTTACTTTTTTATCCCCAGTATAAACAGGGGAGAAGACTTGTGTCTGACTCTAAGCAGATCTCACACGACACCACACAATTTTAACCTATAATGTGTCATTACAAAATTGTATGGCATGTTGAGAAATTGGACGCAGCAGTTCCAAAACTGTGGCCTTTTTTGATTTAGCATCAAAGTAAATAATGCAAGCAACGTTGTGTTGACGTTATCACTTGTTTCCAAGTGTAACTGAATAAAGCTGGTTTAGTGTGGTTTGTTGTTTTTTTTTTTTAATTTGGTTTTTTTTTTCAGTTAACTTGTTGATTTTGTACTGGCTGGTGGCTTCAGTGCAATACCCATACAACATACTTAGTTATTTTCATACAGCTTGCCTTTTTAATTATAGTGAAAGGCTCTGCTGCTGGCATACAAGTGGTTGTGATCAAAACTATATGAGGAAGGGGAAATATAAATAAGTGGAGGTCTTAGAGAGGTCTAAATAGTGGTAAAAGAAGATACAAGTTTCTCAATCATATGTTAGTTTTCCATTTTTTAACTGTGCCCAAAAACATTACAGAGCTTTTTCCATTTGAATTCAAGACCCTTGAAGTTACTGTGAAGTTCAAATTTAACTAGTATGTTCTGAGGAGTGTTTTTTGGTGCTAATCCGAGATTTGCTGTTTGCATCTGGATATCAGTCTTGTCTTAACCTGTTCAGATTTTTGGTACAGGAAGTTATCTCTGTAATGTCTCTACATGGAAATAGTGTTGTCATTTTGTTATCTGGTTTTCTGAGCTGTGATGAAAAGCAAAAGTAGTTAAAAACTACATTAGTTTAGAAACTGACAGTGTCCTTCTATAATGCTTGTACTAATAAGGAGATAATCCAACTCTAATTTTTCAGGAGTAAGCAAACTAAAAATCATTACAGGAAATTAAAGTGTCTTAATGAAACCTGTTGATTGCCATATCAGTAATTCAACATACACATTTGTTACTGGTTTTAGTTTTTAATGTCACCTGTTGAAAATCTGTTGCCGCTCTTTCTGTCTAATCTGCTTTTCTCCTGTAAGTATAGTAGTAATGTACAAATTCAAAAAAATCAAGGAATGCACTGCCTTGCTCACCTATGAGTACTGAGTCCTTATTAGTATTTGCATGTGAAATTCACAGTCAACAAGCTTCAGTCTGTCTGTTTATCTGAGCTGTGTCCATTCTATAAAATTCAGCTGGTGAGTTTTTAAAATAATCACTTTAGTTAAAACCAACTTGCCCTTGTGTTCGTTCTGTTCTGTATCGTGACACCTTTATTCTGAGCCTATTTTTAGTTCTGTTTTATGCTGTTTCATAGTTGCAATACTTTCTTGGATTATCATCCTGCAGCTTCTAGCCTGGCTTTTGGAAGAAGCTGTTTCTAGGAAATTTCAAAACGCCACAAGGATATGGCTGCAGCTGATGGATTAGCTAAACTACTGTAGAACTATTCATGTAACACAAAAGCCATTCCATCTGTTAGTGCTGCTAAAAGCAAAGCTGTAATTTGAAAAGCTTTTGAAGTATGGTTGTTTGAAGAAGTTCTGTGTGTAGACGTGTTAAAACTGTACCACGGAAGCCATGCATCCGAAAAGATGCCTGTACACGAAGTATTAAGGCAAAGGCAGAAACTGGAATTAATGGTCAAAATATGACGATGACCAACAACACAGAAATTTAAATTTAAACATTCTTTGCATAAGATGTAATTTATTAGCTGATGTTAGAGCTCTGAGTGGGCAGAAGTGATGTTTAGATTAGTGTGATCTTGGTTTGCACTGTTGTACTTAGTTGCTGCTGTAATTTCTATAGTAATTTCATAATATTTACATCTGTAGAGTATTCCTCACTGGAACTCTCCAACCAATTGCAAATATTAGTTTAGCCCCATACCCCTGCAAGTGAAAGAGGAGACCTTATCCCTGTTTCTTCACATGAAGAATGTTTTAAAACAGGGAATGACTTAGGTTTTCAAGTGTCTTCCAATGTTGAGTACATCAATAGAGAGCTGTGCTTACTGTGTTTGTGACCTGTGGAAGCTTTCAGAAAGTTTGTTTTCTTCTGAGCTGTAAAGAAAGACAGTGGTAGAGACAGAATCAGAGCTACTGGTTTTAACTGGTAGAGTTAACCCGTGTCTCTGTCTACTCTGCTTCTGCTGGCAGAGGCTGCAGATCAGTCAGGCTTTTGCAGCTGATAATCAGAAATAATTGTTAGTCTGGACATTTAACATCAACATTGATTTTTTGTTTTGTTGTTGGATACAATAGATGTAAACATTTTGGATGAGATTCAGAAAATTTTTTAGACTCCTAAGTCCTTTTTAAGTTCTTACCTGTCTACTGAACTTAATGAGAGGTAAAAGCCTAATGAGTCTTGAATCCAAGCTTTAATGGTAAATTTTAATGATATTTCAGAGGAAACAACATAACTAAGGCATGCATTTTCTGATTTTGAATTGCATTTGTATTGTATTTATTCAACCCATGTTAAAGAAAAATGCATAAACCTATTTGTTCTTTCAGGAGTGCATTAGAGCCTTAGGCCGAAATAAACCTCATACACCATTCAGAGCAAGTAAACTTACTCAGGTGCTAAGAGATTCATTCATAGGAGAAAACTCCCGTACCTGTATGGTAAGTTGACTTGGTTAACTGTTTGTTCTAAAAATTACAGAGAGAAAAGAAGCTGGGAATTTAGGCTTTTGTGTTTAAAATCGGTCACTTGCTACTAGCCATGTGTTGGACTTAACGTTTATCCACTGACGCTATATGTGGAGTGAGACTTTCTTGCTCCCTTCTCACTTTTTATTGGCCTTTCTTATTTCTTGTTCTAGTTTTTTAGCTAGGCACCTAGCTAGAAACACTTCTAACTTGGGAAGGTTTTTTTGATTTTTGTTTATTTTAATAATGTCTTAAATATATGAGAGTGTTGTTTGTTGACTCAGAACTTTGGAAAAGGTTGTGTAGGCTGGGAAGTACAGTGGTCAGTTACGATCTTTAAATGACAAGGACAAACTTAAAGTTGGCATCAAAGGCATCAGGATTTTCTATAGGCTGTTGGGGGGGAAGTAGTTGGGATAGATGGGATGAATAGTTGTTTATTGTATAAATGTGCATTTGCATCAGTCTGAAAAACAGAATTCTTCTGTCAGATGGTGGAAAGGACGGATAAAAGCACTCATGTCCATTTGTTTTATTTGTGCGTCCTTAACATTTTTCCTTATGGAAATGCAAACTCTCTGCAGTGGACACTGACAGCTAGACTTGTTTGTATTGGTTAATTTTCACATATTCCTTGGAATTAGTTAGTCCAAAGGCCAGAGAAGTCTGCATAACACAACATGAAAACCAGGGTCTTAGGGCAGCCTAGTCGTCCCTTTAGCTGTTAGGTATGGTTCTAATTTGAAAATGCTGGTAAAATAGCATTTTTTATTAATCTTTTTTTTCTCCTTCATTTTTCTGATGAAAAGACAGGATTGTTTTCTTTCCCAGTGAGACATACCTGATCTAGTTGAAGATGTCCCTGCTCACTGCAGGGGTTATTGGACTAGTTGACCTTTACAGGTCCCTTCCAACCCAAACTATTCTATGATTCTATAACTTCATAAATCCTATGCAGGATTGGAAAGCTAAATTGTGCATCTCTAGCTAGTGTACCCACACTGCTGAAGAAGGTTTGAAAAGTTAACCTGTTGGAAATTACGCTCTGTACATAGAATAATTAAAATTTTTTAATATTTCGTGAAGTTCTCACCATCACCTTTACCTCCTTAAAGTGCTAACAAGCTGTCTCTGTTTTGGTGAAGCTTTTTTATTTCATTATTACTCTTCTCACAGAGTTGCCGTAGTATTTTTTTACTATTTAAATGTGTGAGAATGCCATTGAGAGTAATCTGTGATCTATGGGTCTTCAGTTTCTGATAAAGCTTGCATTCCTTTATTTAATATTCAATACAGTTCTAAATTAAGGGAAGAAAATCTCTGAAATAGGCTTGAAATTTTTTTTTTATTTTCTCATTCACGTTACTACTATTACTTTACAACTAAAAATAAGAAAAGCCTTTCATGATGAGATGATGCTTTCAAACTCATTCTTCTGCTACTTTTTCATGTAGCTTATCAGTACTAAGACCACTTGTGACATTCTGGTTTTAGTGTTTGTTTACATGAATTTTTCTGAAGACTTTAATCAGTAAAGTGTTTTCTTAAGATGCTGATGTGGGAAGAAGAAAACT
>NW_009647024.1:595231-599301 GCF_000708025.1 Charadrius vociferus
AAAGGGAAGTAGTGAAAGAAAAGAAAACTTCAGTGCATCTTTACGTTTGTTTGAATTGAGCTCTTGCATTTGTAGCATTTGTTGCTGCGATAACTAGATGGATGCAGAATAAAGCTGCCTGTCTAGAGATCTGACAGGTTTCTGAACTGTGTGTATTGAATTGAGGGAGGTGTCAGAGATACCTTAGCCTGGAATTACTTCCAGTTGTCTTCAGTTCCCTGGAAAGAGAAGAGGAGATTTGCGCTCCAGCGGCCGAATGGGGGAATAGTGAATAATGATCAGCAGCCTCACCCCTCTTCTGGGTCTTCCTTTGCCTCTTTTATCCAGACAATTTATTCAGCTTTTCAGTTGGCTCCTTGGCAGGGTGCGCTTGGATTTTAAGCACGTTCGTGTGTAGGCTTTATATCATACACTGGCAAAATTTTACTGATGAAATTTATAGGGAAAGAAAAGGGAAAGTCATTATGGTTGATAGCTAAAGTTGAACAATATTTTAGTAAATTAAAAGAGTACTTATCCTGCAGGTGTGCTTACTGCTATTTTGCAGGAGAACCATGTAATTAACTGTGGTGCTTCAAACTTCTAAAAAAAATAGCAAAAATAGTTTAATAATGAGTAGTTTCCTTTCATGTTCCTACAGTTGGCTGCACAGATCATTGCTATGTACTCTGGAAGTGTTTACTTTATGCAAAGTAAATTAGAGCATAAAAGAACTTTGTAGTTACAACTGTTGTAACTGTCACAAGGTAATATGTAGATCATGATAGTCTTTCCTCCAAAACACTTTATCCTGTTACAGGCAAAATAAATTAATGAGTATGCAACATAGAAATATTATTCAATTGGAAAATATTATTTATTGAACATGTAAGACCTCTATGATGCTGTTTTTGATTGTTGGTGAAGAGGCATTTATTGTAAAGGGATTCCTCAGTAAGGCAAAGATTTGATCCAGTGTTCTAATGTGCAGTTAGAGAGGAAGACATTTTGCAAATATGTGGTGCTTTTCAATATGGAATGTGTGTAAAATGATGTAGTAAAAGCTTGTGATTTTAACTTTATAAGAGGTTCTTGAAATGTCCTGGTATAAAATACCTGCTGGCCTTTTCCACTTGCTTTCTGACATACTGTAAATGGGATATTTGAGCCAAATTTATTTAACTGTCGTAGAAATATAATTTCTACACTTCATTTTATTTCCTTTTATTGTTTATGGGCTTCCTGTTGCAATTTTAAAAGTTAGACCTTTAGGGATGGAGCATTCTCTTCTGTATATAAGGTTAAGGTATGATTTAGAAACTTCTTTTTTTTTTCAAATTTCAGAAAAATATTTTGAAAATAACTTCATAATGTGGACAGTTATGACTAGGGTCTGCTTCATTTTAAAGAAATCCAGAGGCGTACGATCAGCATAAATAGGTTGTTTTAAACTTTATTAGTCATTGCAGTTTACTGAAGTTCTTGTCCTTAAATAGTTTCAAAAAACATTTAAAGTTGCTTTTCAAGAGTTGGGTAGCAGGATAATGTGTCATCATTTGAAATTTGCAGGGTAGCTACATAGAATAGTCTCATTTTTTAACCAGCGCTGCGTCCTTGATGTGCTGCAGTCACAGCTGAAGTACCAGACCCTTCAGCCCCCCGGGGTGGGTGTAGGAACCTGCAGAGTTCAGTGTCCCAAAAGGGCCTTTGATCCCACTGTGATGGCTTATAAGCAATGTAGACATGTCCGAAATAGGAAGATTGGTAATTACGGGACTTAAAAGATACTCCTGTTCCTAAATAGCACAGCTTTTTACATCCTCGTTTTCAATTACGGATGAGCTTGGAGTCCTGTCCTGCCTGGACTGGGCTTGCTGGGGCATGAGGACATGTGATGAAGCGGATGTTTGTGTTCAACAGTCTTGTGCGCAGGTTCTTGTGCCCTGAACCGGGTATCCACACGGCTGATGGCACCTACAGGGGCACTTCCCTATAACAGCTGTACCTTATACGCTTCAAAACGTTGGAGTGGTCCCGTGGTGATAACGGGAATTGCCGTGCGTGTGGTGTGCTCTGAGCATTGAACTGATGGAAGAGATGCACACATGATGTTAAATGAGTTTGGAAAGATTTTAGGAACTTGTAGGTTTTATTTAATTACCACCCAGAAGACTTTCTAAAGACACATGCAATCATATGATCTTTCTAAGTCTACGCTTGTTGTTTTCATTAGTAACTGATGTGTACCGGTATTAGAAGTTTAAACTTAAGTCTGTATGGTAGGAGGCTCTTTAGACTTTCTGTCTCCCTCACACCACATGTTTTTCCTTTCCCCCCAGTAGGAGAAACTCTTCTCAGGATAACTGCCTGTGGTTTTGTACAGTAATGTCAGCAGCAGGATGAAAGAGAAGACCAGGGTTATCTGCTCTTCATCAATTTCAATCACCTGATGATGTGCTGCCACAAAAAATAATAGTGTGTAGGATTACAGAGGTGTTTGTCCTGGGTAATGCCTTTATGGCTCTCCTGAAAGGAGCACAGATGAAAAAAATGAGATTAGTGAGAGAAGCTGGGACAAATAATAATGCCACTTTTGCCTGGTCATAGTTAATGTTTTTGCTGAGTGCTGGAAAGAAGGTGAGATCTTTAAGGTATTTTATTTAACTGGGAAAGACCTATAGATTCCAGATATGTCTGAGAATAAATTAACTGTCAAGTATTGTTTACAGATGATTTCTAATTGAGAAAAAAAAATATCTTTACTTAGGAAAATATTTAAACACATCCTTATCTTTAATATTATTAAGTACAGTTTTGGACTGTGGCCAAAATAGATCTCTCAAATCAGTATACAGTCTGCTTGAATGGAGAACAGCCTACAAAGATGTGTTAAAAAAAAAAGATAATCTGGTAATTGTTTGCAGGATATTTTAGTCTTACTTTCTACTGAGTTGCTTACCTCCCTTTTTGAGGAGTCTGTTTTTTCAGTTAGAGTTTTGCATTTATGTATTATGTTACCGAGACAGTGAGATGGGGGAAATTGACTGAATTTCTATGGGTTATTAGATTCTACCTTAGATTCTACCTTAATGTTTCAGATATGGTTACAAAAATCAGATTGAAGCTTTGACTTGACATCTGTCTCCTTGAGATGTCATTGTATAAGGACAGGTGTACATAGTAGGCAATTTTTGTAGATGATCTCATATGAAACCGGAGATTAAAAAAAATAAAGTTAATTTGAATTCATCTACCCTTTCATCTGTACAAAGCGATTTATTAACATGTGGCTTATTTTCTCCAGATCGCTACAATTTCTCCAGGGATGGCATCATGTGAAAACACTCTAAATACATTGAGATATGCAAATAGGTATGGAAAATATTATTGCTTATAGCTATACTGGCTGCTGATCACTGACATTTGTTCCATGACGTATAATTATTTTAACTACTTGAATAATTTTATCGTACTCGCATTTCTTAATTAGATTAAAAGGAAATCACTGATCCAGGCTCACATTTAATTTAAATTGTCACTTTTTAGAGCCATTACAATAGAATCAATAGAAACTGCATTGAAGCCATTATCCAGAGATGGACAATGAGGATTGCAAGGAAAGTGGGAGATGCCACTATCAGTTTTGCCCCCACTCTGGAGGCACCATCTCTTACGTTAGGTGCAGTAGATATTCATGATGATTCCCTGGGGTGTTAGCTGAAACTCCTTGCTGCCAAGTGATTTTTTTTTTTTTGATCTCGTTAGTGGAATTGCATGCGGTTGCCAGTCTGTTTCATACATATATATGAAACTTTATACTTCCCACCTTCAGGCAGATACCTGAGACCCCTAAGTAATCCAACAGAGACTTTATAATCAGTGCAGAGAAATTAGCATCTCCAGAGGCTGATGCAGCACCTCTGAGACCTGTGCAGCTCTCTGAAAGTGTTCATCTCTCTCCAGCGAGTGTGAAAAGAGCCATCCCCTGCTGCAGTTCTCCTTAGTTTAACATCTGTGGAGATGGGGTGATCAGGCCCTGCGTGTCCCTCCAGTCAGACCTGCGACCCAGAGACACCGCCCCCCCACCCCCC
>NW_009647024.1:599324-616598 GCF_000708025.1 Charadrius vociferus
GCTAGTTAGGCACCAAGGGCTGCGAGGAAAGCTTGCCACCCACTCCCCGCGGTGTCCGAATGTCTCTGTGTGTGTCTGGATCAAGGGAGCTAGTAGCAAATCTGCCTGGCTTGGACCAGTCTGTGATTTCCCTCCTGGTGAGGAGGAGGCATCTACTCCCCTGCTTACAGTGACGTAACGAAGGACCTTGCACATTCATCAAGACTCGTTGGGTCTTTTACCCCTTATAGAATATGCAGTGCTGAAGCGACTCCAGAAAAAGGCACTGCAAAACTAACTAAACACCTGTTTCTAATAAACTCAATAGTGGCGCTGAAACTGTTTCTTCCCCTTGCTGTTAAATTTGCATGTTGTTATGGGGTAAATGCCCATCTCTGTAAAGCCACTTTATGTGTTTTGTGTAGTATTTTAGTTTTTTTCTAGCAACGTATCATTTTCATAGCACAATTAGTTTTTAGATGCGGGACACCAGTGTCTGTGCAGTGTAAGATGGGGGCAGGGGGGCAGAATAGAATTTAAAGTTTTGTAGTTGTTTGATAGTTTAAAAGGAGCTGTTTAGTGGCAGATTTTATTAACTGCACGAACTGAAATCTGGAATTACTCTTCTGAAAACACTGCTATTATAGTCCCCTGCAAATTAGCAGCACTGGTCTTGTTCAGTTTTGTTAGTGATCTGTAACTGTTTGCAGAAGTTTGAAATATGTTGGCACAGTTGTGTTTTAATATAGAAGTAATTTTCTAGTTAAGCTATCAAAGAATTATGCTAAACAAGGAGTTGTCATATTAACTGTGTTTATGAGAACATTTTCTTTTAATTTGCTGCTGTATTTTGCTGCTGCAGAGTAAAGGAATTTGGAATTAGTCCTTCGGACATTCCCTTCTCACAGGGTAGTGGCAGTCGCTCTGATCTCTCTCCTTCCTATGAGTATGACGACTTTTCTCCTTCAATCACCAGGTCTACTTCATTCTATACATGGAATCTTTATTTTTAAGTTTTCTTTTTGGCAATGTAATTTTACAGACCAACCTTTCATTAGTCCCCTTGCCTTGAGTCACACATACTTTGTTTTTATTTTGTTTGGCAGGTGATGGTTCTGCATGATCTGCAATCATCTTCCCAGTATTTTGTTCACCCTCCTTAAACATCCACACTCTGTAGCCAGGCTTGCTAGTTTCCTTCATACGTTTTTTAAAAAATGGTGATGTGGGCTTTGTACATTTAGTGCACCAAATCTGACAAGTCTGTGCTTAGGGTAATTTCAATATCTCTAGTTAAAAAAGAAAACAATTTTCACACATATATGTATTTAAAGCTTTTCATCACTCTGGAGGTGAATGAAAAACAGTTTCCATTGTAATAAATAAGTGCTACTTGAAAAAATGTTTTTTGCTTTAAAAAAATGAAGAATACATTTTAAAACTTGCTATACTTGCAGACTTTGATGTGTCCGTTTCATAAACTTGCTTTTAAAAAAAGCTTTCTTTTGACAGAATCATGATCAATCTTTTAAACCATATTCATGCTGCAAGAGGCTAATATTTTAATAAGATATTTTCACCTTTGAAATTATTTTAATTAAAACATCTATACAGTCTCTGAGGTACATGGTTGCAAATTATTATTTTCTTCAGAATTCTTGGTGGATTTGTTTTTAACAGCTGGTGAGGTACCGATTGACTGTCTTTTTTAAAACACAATTGCATGCACAGAAAAAGAAAGATGGGTCAGGTTTAGGGTGACAAATGAACTTTTCTTTAAAATATTACTCATTGTTAAGGACTTAATATTGAAGGTTTGGAGATTTTTGCTTTCTTAACTCTTAATGAATAGTAATATTTCAATCAGAAAATGTCTCTTGCTAGAAGATGGACTGTAATCCACCTGCAAGTAGTTGAAATTCAATGGTCCACGGAGTTGGACTAACATCTTTTTGTCGCTGAAAGTGCATTAAATTTGTGAAGCTGACATCATCATTCTCCTTATTAAATGGATTAATTGCGCATAAACCCATAGAGCTTTTTTTTTTTTTTTGGTTGTGACTCTTTTGCACAGGAAGTTACTAATTTACAAACACAACATTTTCTGCTTGTAGGGTGAAGGAGCTGACGGTCGATCCTAGTGCCGCAGGAGATAACCGCCCCATTATACACCACGCTCCCAATCAGATCGACGACCTGGAGACACAGTGGGGTGTGGGGAGCTCTCCTCAGAGAGATGATCTCAAATTGCTTTGTGAACAAAACGTGAGTGGTTTACAGCATTACATGGAAAGAGGTGATGATAAATACAGTGGCAGAACAAATCCAGAGCAATGTGTATTTATAGCCTGTTAGCAAGATCATTAAGTAAATACATTGTGCCTCTTCACCTTTTCACACAGCATTACGTTCATTCCCATACGAAAAAAACCCAAAGCCAAAACGTTTCTTGAAGGGTGAGAGGATAATGTTTTACTTTTCTTTATTTTCCTTGCTGATTAGGGCTTTTAATGTCTAGGCAGGGTCTGTTCTAGGCTCTGGCATTCTTTAGTGTGCATCTTTTCGAGTATAGCTTCATTTTTTTTCAGGCAGTTAGAAGTGTCCTGGGACACTCATCTGTTTTATTTAACACGCGTGTGGTTTTGAGCATTATTTTCCCAGCACGCACCAATCATTTCAAGTGAGTTGGCCTTTCTCTGTGTTTAGGAATCTGGCTGCCCATCGTTCCTCTTCCTGACATGCTGGGGTGACATCCTGGGTTTCATGGGGTGAAACCCCAGTGCACTGGTTTGTGAGAGAGCCACATCATGTTCCCAGCATGTCTCCCTTGGCTGCTGGAGCGGGGAGCTGAGAGGCATCTTCCCCTCATTGCTGATTATCAGGTCTAGTCCTGGTTCCTTAGATGTTCAACAGGGATTACAACTCGATTTGTGAAAATGCTGGTGAAAGGTAGAAAAGAAAAATCCTTACTATCCTAACTTATTTTCGCAAGGCTCTCTGCCTTCTCAGACACCTCTTCATGGTGTCTGCTGTATTTCTCACTTTTGCAACAAGCTCTTCTTCCCGAACTATATTTTATAAGAACATGCTAGTGATTCCTAGAGCGTCCCACTGGACAGTCCTTCCAGGCAGATAACATTTCATATCATACCTTTTCATTGTTCATGTGGAATTAAATTAAGCTTTACAATATGTTTTAAAAAAGATTTCAAAAGCATCGTATAAAGAACTAAACTGTCTTGCTGAAACATTAGTTACAGCCTACCTAGCGTTTTCCCCTTGATTGTTAACTAGTCATTTCTAAACAAGCTCTGTTTGCCCTAGTTTGTAAATTCATGTTGTGCGTTCTTCTAATGTGCTAATTGCTATGTACATTTTAGATTTTTCGCTTTACATTTATTCTACTTTTTTTTCTAAAGGATTGTTTTAAAATGTATTGAATGTAATTGCTCTTCTCTTTTTTTGAAAATTGTTGTCTGTGTGTTGCGGCATGCACAACAAAAAGCCCTGACAGAAAAACAGAGTTTTCTGTAGGCATTAAAACATACGAGAAATTAGCATTCTTCCTTTGTGACTTCCTCTTCCCACTATTTTACCTTGGTTTTTTAATATGGACTATTCTGTTTTCCAGTATTCACTAGGATTAGTGGCTGGAAATTTTTAGTGAATATGAATTAAATTTAACACTGTGAATATTTTGAATTTATTGCCCTCTCTGCTCATTTCTGGAGATTTTCTTGTTAGGAGTATTAAATTCTAGTTTTGACAGGTTCTGCCTTCTGCATATTTCTTTTTGTGTTCTGCGATGAAATGGATCACATTCAATATATTTCCCGTAGCCACCATTCTTTCTAGACTAACAAGCTTAACTGTTGTTTTTAGGAAGAGGAAGTTTCTCCACAGTTGTTTACTTTCCATGAAGCTGTGTCACAGATGGTAGAAATGGAAGAGCAAGTAGTAGAAGACCACAGGGCTGTCTTCCAGGTAAAAGATGGAGCTCTGCTTTGTTTTATCCTAATCCAGGAATTCAGGTTTTCCCAATGGAAGTGCATACTCTTGAAGATGCGGGATATCATCTGGTCATTCTGCTGCTGTCAGAGATTTCTAAATTGTTCTATTATGCTAAGACCATTGTAGCAAACAAATAGGGACAGATCCCATAACTGCTAATCTTTGTCTCCATAGTGAGGGAGAAGCATATTTCTATATCAGCCCAGAAATGTAGTAAAATTTTCCTTTTCTTCTCGACAAAGTCTGTGTTCATTGTAAGAAAAGCTGCTGTTTTCTTTTTGCTGGTTTTACTATTTGCTATATTTTCTGTTGTAGTCCTTTTCCAGCATTAGTGACTGTGGTTTTTTTGTTCTTTTTTCTAGTTGTGGGGAGTTTATTCAGATTGGTCTTGAAATTTTCAATTTCGCTGTCTAATCTATGCCAATATTCCTGTGCCAGAGCTGGCAATTGATAGTAATGTCTCTATCAGCACCATTTCTGTTTGGTCATCTCCCTCTAAGATACTACAATACTCCCTCCAAGTATCTCATCTGAGTATCCTTTTGTGACATCTCCTACTGAGATGCGCAGGAGACACATGTATTTGTCACTGCCCGTTTGCTTCCCTCTTACAGATACATAACGTTTCCACTTGCTATTAGGTCAGTGTTTTTGGAAGGAATACTGCCCATGCACTGTAATGCTGGTCAGCGCCATGGAGCCTTTTACGTTCGCAAAATAAATTGTAGTAATAGGAATGAGTTAACTGGCTTTCAGAAGGAAATGCGAGTTGCTTCTGTTCACGACCTTAGCGTCTCTCGGCAGGCTGTCCGTTTGGCACATCTGCTGCAAGAGAACGGCAGAGCATTAGACCTGTAGGGAGCACACACATCGACTCAGTTTAGGCATCTAACTCAGTGGAACATTGGTGTGTGTTTATAATACAGTAGGATGCTAAACAGCACGTTTTACAACAGATGTAGAGATTTAGATATTGTGAAACATTAGCCCTGAAGTAAAACACACGCAAGTGTGGAAGTCGTATGCCATATGCTGTAGCTAATGCTTGCGACTTCTGGAGAGACAAGCTGCATTAGTCTGAGATGTCACAGCCTCTGTATGTCCATCTGGCCTTCTGCTGGAGATTACTGCTCCTCCCAGCAGTCACTGGAAGGAAATGTGTCCGAGCCTCGGCTCCCTTCGTTCATGGCATGGCTTGTTAGTTTATGCTGTGGGTGGAGATGGGCTGCACCAATACAAAATCTACCAGCTGTACTAGGAAGAAGTTGTCTTCTGTCAGCTTTCTCCTGGAAACTGCTGATAAAAAGCATCCTTTCCTGACAAAAATGTCTAAAATAGATCAAGGGAATGAATTGTGCTCTAGAGGTGTTGGTCTGCCTTTGTGTCTTGGACATAGGAGTTTACATTAGATGTGATGAATCCTGTCCCAATGTGAGCTCCACCTGTCCTGAAAGCCAGAAAACATACCTGGGGTCTGGAGTATGCTTTCAATATTACTTGGACTGCTGAGAACAGAGGGAAAAACTTAATTCTAGTATTTCAGGCCCAGCATGCCTAGAACTGTCAGCTGCTTGGGTTTTTTTAAATAAAAGTATTTCCAATGGCATCAGTTCTCCTGATCACAGCTTTTCATGGTGCTGTAAGCTTTAAGCTCCTGGTTGCATTCTTCTTTGCGTCAAGACTTCTTTTTTTCCCCCCTCTTTTTTTGTAATAATCGGAGTGCAAAGATGCCGAAGAGCTGCATTAACTAACCTTTACTGTACTGTTACCTATCTGTGGAGTTACCTCATGCAATAGTGAGCTCAAAATAACTTTTCTTTTATACAGCTTCTCTCAAAACTGGTTTTGATTATGGACAGAATTATCTTGGCTCCTTAACTGTAGTAATGACACAACGATAATAGTCAGTGGCAACCAGCCCATACTTAAGATTGAAGCCTGACTTCAAAGTTTGATACCTGCCTAAGGGGACATAAAGTTCCGTTTTCTGAGTTTCTTAGCTTTACAACCACCTCATGTTCTGAACTGGAAGAGAGCTGGGGTGGCTGGGGTTTACCTGTTGCTGGTATGACCGCTGGAATTAAGAAACAACGTGGAAAACATACAATTTTGCCGACTTGGGAATAAGATTTCGATTTTGCTGAATTAGGGGTAAGGTTTCATTTTAGGATTGAAATCTGTTATAGACAGTAGAAGTGTGGTCATCTTGAGAAAAGGTCTAATTCAGCTCTTTGTCTTGAAACTTGTCTTGAAACTTGCTAATGTATTTAGTTGGGGTTTTTTTACCTTTTATCTAGGAATCTATTAGATGGCTGGAAGATGAAAAAGCTCTTCTTGAGATGACAGAAGAAGTAGACTATGATGTGGATTCTTACGCTACCCAACTTGAAGCAATTCTAGAGCAAAAAATTGATATTCTGACCGAACTTAGAGGTAGATTGCTTTTAATCACTTCTGTCTGCATTATTAGCAGCGTGTTTCCATATGCCATGGAGACTTGCAGTAATAATGAGAAGAAAAAAAAGAGTGTGGTTATGTTTTAGGGTCTTTTTCCCCTTACGCTGCCCTGCAATGTCCTGTGGAAGGAACATTATTCTGCTGCCTAAGAACAAGTTCACATCTGTGCTAAATTCATCCTAGTTTAAAGGAAAAATCTGCTTAACCTCCAGGAAGTATAAAATGGGTCCTGAAACTTTTCTTTTCTTTTCCTTTGTTCCAAAACAATAAAAAAAGGAAAAAGAAAACCCAAACAAACTGTATGAAGAAAAGGTAATGCAATGAGGAAGAAGTAGTAGGAACTCCCAGTTCCTGCTCTGTTGCATTCTGTAGCGTAGCAGGGAGCCTGCTGTTGTGTTTAAGACTGGGCTTAAGAGGGGCATTGAGCTATGAGTAGCTTGGTTGTTAGCTTACTTTTTTCAGCAGCCTTTCTGTCTGAATTGACTCTTCCACTTGTCTTCTAAAATCATCCTGTTATCTTGGTGCCTCATGGGGATGAATTTTTCATTTTAGTTTCTGTAACTATTTGGACTCCAGGAGACAGGCTATACTGCTAAAAATTCAAAGTTGGGGTTGGGGACAGAGGGGTGGTGGTTTTTGTTTTTTTTTTAATCAGTGTTAGAAAACTCTTTTTAAGTTAAAATCTTACTTTTTACTCAGTCTGAGTATCTGCTGTAAGTAAAGAGAATACATCAAGCAAATCAGATGTGGCCTGCTTGCCTTCTAAGCATGCATTGGCACCAGTATACTTTAGCAAAGAATTGGAGGTACATTCCTTTGCTTTTTATGGACAATGACTCCCTCTTTAGAAGAAGACTATTTGAGACACCAGCAGTGAAAAAACACAGTTTAGGTGACTCTCTGTTCTTCAAAAACTTACTAGATCATGCTTTTGAAACAAAGTACTGAAGGTAAAAGCAATCTAAGAGATCCTTGTATCTTTACAGGCAGCATGATACATGTATAGATTTACAGGAGGGAAGAACTGTTAAGTCAAAAATTCTTTCTCCCAGTATCTTCTGTGTTCTGCTCACAGCACATAATGGTCACTGAATATTTGAGCTTTTATTCCTGTCACTTTGGGACTGACATCTTTATGCTGTCACTTTGGTTTCTTTTTTCCCATTCTTGGGCACATTACTAGGGAAGGGAGTCGGACAGGAATGGAAATATGAAAAGGTGCCACGCTTCCTTTCTCAGGTTTCTCCCATTCTTGTTATAGTTATGATGAAACAAATGAATGATGCATTTATCTGTTTACGGTGAATAACTTTCAAAATTTAATTAAAAATGCTTTTCAGAATCAAAGAAAAACAGAATTTACTCTGCCGGGTTTTAGAATTTGCAGAAGCGACTGATTGTACACTAAATACAATTTTGTATGCCTCTAAGGATGGTTTGGAAGGTGCTGGGAAGGAGAAGGATGTACGTGGTGTGTATCTCCCCATACTTTAAGTTAGATGCAGAATTTAAGTGTGAACGGGTTACACGCTGGGAATGCAATTGTGCAATTTCCAAATCTATCCTGCTTAGAGACCGGGATAGCATCTAAGAAGGGACTAAGTTGCTAAGCAACTTCCTTCTCTGGTGAGTATTGAATTTAAGCTTATCTCAATCCTCTTGCAGTTTGTAGTGTCAGCTGTTTTTGTGGAGGAATGTTCTTTGTTGTGCAGTAGGGCCGGGATGTGGAGCATCAGGGCTTACTTTCAAGATCTGTGTTGAGCACAGGCACATCAGTACTCATTCTCTCTTTTTCATTAAAGATAAAGTGAAATCTTTCCGGGCAGCTCTACAAGAAGAGGAACAGGCCAGTAAACAGATCAACCCGAAAAGACCACGTGCCCTTTGAAATGGGCCTTTGCTGCTAAAGGAATCCACGAACCTGTACTGCTGTAGCACACATTTGTTACAAAACCCAGTGGCCGTAAGAACTCAACTACTTGAAAGTGTAAAAACGTTAGAAATGTCTGTGGAAATGTCCTCTTTCTTATTCACCTGAATGACATTTTCAGTTTTGTGTGAAATGCTCCTATGATGTCTACAAAATGCTTCTAGACCAGACAGCACAACCATGCAGGGTTCAGATCTGTGAAGCACTTTGTTTAAAATATTTCATTTATTCGAATTGTGAATTTTATGTTTGGAAATATTTGCCATGTTTTTAATAATGAAGTAAAACTGTGGCCATTAAGAAGTCACAGTATTTCCTTTTGACTATGTTCAGTTTTGTTACAAAGACCAGCTGTGCAGTTTTAAATTGTGTTTGCGTGCATGCACACCTCACTAGTGGTTGTACATAACTTCTCTTCTACAGACAGCTGTGCTTACCTCTTCCCATTCTGTGCCTTGATGAAGGCTACTTAACCCTAAACATCCTCTTTGTGAAGCACAGCTTTAATAAACAACATTCCTTATTTGTCAATATAAATTACTTTTAGCGTGTGTACATTTTTAATGTGTTTTGAGACTTTTATTTTTTTTTGGTGGCTAGTTTTATTTCACAGGATGTGCCATATCATTTGAATAGGAACCGCAAGAGCTGTTAGAGCGGATGAAGAGCTGGACATTCCATCCTCCTTGTAAAAATCTGGAATCTAGATTTATTTGAATACCATAAAGAGTGTTTATATAAATCTAACATTTTCTCTGTAATTAAAAAAAAACCACAACAAAACAAACAAAAAACCCCCGACAAAACTATAAATTAGTTGATGTATAATAAAGGGTAATGTTTAAGTAATGAGGAGAGTTGTATCTTAGGATAATGCAGATATACAGTATGTGGTATGGTGTGATAATGCTGTCAGAGTAAAGGTACGATCTCACCTCTGCCTATGGATAGGAAAACTGTCACAAAGTTCAGGGATTGAGCTAAATACAGACATATTTGCCTTTCACGTACTGTTAAAATTTGGCTTTTGATGCATGACAAACTTACATGTACATTAACCGTAGTTTGCAGGTAGTTTGAGTAGCTCTGTTGCTTTAAAAAAAAAAGTAGCTAATACCTATTTTTCCCTTTGTACGGTGCCAGCAGCTGAAAAGTGGAGTGAAATTGCATTATTTGGGGATCTTGCACAATACCTCTATCCAGCACTAATAGAAAGCCCTGAATTCTCATGGGGCCATGTGTATCAGCACTTTTTAGGTGGTGGCACTCAAGTTATTTTTGCAAGTCAGTATCCAAAAAAGATTGACCTTTCATGTAAGAACTTGTCAAATGAAGAATTGTAGACCTCTCTAGGAGTTCTCCCTGTTTCCAGGAGTTCATATCAGCAGCCTTTCCCTTGGAACTGTTTAAAAATTACTTTTGTAATACAAGCCTGTTTGTTTGTGCCAGGCCTGGAGAGAAATAAAGGGAAGGCAATGAAAAGAGAAAGAAAATGAGCCAGGAATTCTTGTAGTGTTTAATGTTTGTATCTCTCATAGGAAGGTAGGCTATGGGAAGCTCTTGTTGCATCATGGTTAAAAATAAAAAAAATCCTCCTGTGTGTAAACATGAAAACTGAAACAACAATGTAGATTTTACATAATGTGTTTAATAAATTAAGCTATTAAATGAATTACAGATGAGAATTTACTTCTATGAAGTTTCTCTTGTGCTTTGGGAAGGGTTTTACTTTGTCAGCACATCGGAGTTACACTTTTGAAAAGGCCTCAAATTTCAGAATAAGTATTTTCTTCTGGACAAATTTGTCATATAGGAAGAAGTTCCCCAGAACACTGTCGTGACTTTAGTTTTGCAGCAGCTCTTAAAAGAAACATCACACATCTTTCCGAGCATTAGTTTAAGAACGTCATCCATCACAGTTAAAATTAAAAAACAGCAAAATAGATGGCAGCAGCTTTTGTTAGCAGGTTATCCTGATCATCTTGCCCTTATCATCTTGCAGTAGCAAAGCACTTCTCAACCTGTCAATGGAGCAACCAGCTTGCTCTTGAGCATCAGCTCTAGGTTGCTTTTGTTAGCAGTGCAGGTTATCGTGTAACACCTGAGGGTTCCTTTGAAGCTGCTGTAGAGAAATCTCACTTTCTAAAAAGCCTTTGAAGACTGAGACATCCTACATGAGAAACAGGGGCTTCCCTATTCTTCCTCCACGCAAGCCTACAGCCACAGCCAGGCTGTGGTTTACAGCGGCTACCGAAGGTGACAGGAAGGACAGAGGCGCTTCAATTTCAGTAGCTTTTTACTAAACCGTGTAAATGACGTGTCCTGCCAGGTAGCAGATGCAAGCTGAAGTGGTGTCTACTCCGGGGGAACTCTTAAGACCGTGTTTGTGACGCAGCCTGTTGTAAAGGTCGGATCTACACCAATACTGAAGCAGTGAGAATCAAGATAAGCTGATACACCTGGTTACAGAACCGGAATTGCTGTAGCCCATTGCTGTGATGGACTGGGATTACTTAAATAGGACTCAGAGAAGCTCACCTTGATTCCTGTCCTGTAAAATGAAAGCATTTAGGAAATGTGACACAAATCTCCAGAACTTGTTCCTTCAGTATGTATTTAAGCATATTGCTGTGGCTACTTAACCTCACTCATATATTGGTTCTATATGCACTGAAGCAGCACTAGAATTACTGAATTCTAAAATGAATGAGCAATTCAGTTTTCCAAGACAACGTCTTGGGTTTTCTACAAATTCAAGTGCCTATTTCTGTACAAGCTTCTGAAGCAATGACAAAGAATTAACATTGGGTGTGTGTAAAATGAAGTTATATCATGGAGGAGTTTTTGCTAATTTGCCTCTTCTCCGCTTACTGTGGTCTTATGGAAAGAGATACATTATATATGAAAAAATGACTTATGGTGGTTAATACACAGTCATGCCTTCACCCCTGCATGCTGCTACAGAGTTAACAGTTGCTGTTTTCCTGAACCATTACACAGACCAAAGTAGACTTTTCTTTTGACAGCTGCTATGCAGAGTTAATGCAAACTTCCTTGGAAAAACTCTGCCTTTTCTGTAATAAAAAATATCTATAATCCAAACTATATTAAGACACTTCAGTAAGTCTGTCAGGACACAGGCATGCATTGCTCTAAGACTCATTGAAAGCTTTGATCTATGTCAAAACTCCTCGTTACCTTGAAGGGTGAAGTAGTTTTCTTATAAAAATAGCTGCTTGAGTTTACAGTTGACAATAAAACCTTTCTGTCTATGCTTATGAGCACTGGCCCTCTGGTAGTTTTCTGCTGGTTCCTACAGTGGTTTGATGGTGATATGGAGGGGTAAAGGAAATGACACTGGTGGCTGAGAAACAGCTCTTGGGACTTCTCCGAGAGACGCAGATTACTAACAGATGTGGAATGTGGGTAGCTATCAGAGGACAAACGGAAGAGACAGGCATTTCAAATCAAGAAGAAAGTGTTTAAATACACTTCAAAACAAACAAACAAATAAAAATCCCAAACAAATGGAATGACTACAACTCTGTTTTTGTTGCCCAGACCAGACTTACGGGTTGTACTGCTGAGTATTGTGCAAGAATATACTCAGATGAAGTCCACGGCCAGAGGACATGGATTTCAATTATGGCAGCATTGATCCATGTTTTTGGGTACATTTAAAAATACACTGTCATGTGGGAGTCCAGTACCTCACTTCAGTCATGAAAGAATTTATCACTTTTAAAATACAGGGCAGCAGCTTCTTGCCTACTGTCTGTGATCAAGTTGCATGTAAGGTTTTAATAACAACCAGAGTGTGTATGCTGTATCCTGTTACTGCTGCATAAGAAAAGCTTGTCCCATTGCAGTCATTCTGGCTTAGGTAAGACTTTAGTGAAAAAATACTGAATATCTTCATTCTTCTAGTAGAATCTATGAGAAATGGATGCCTTCTGAATTGAAGCCATGCAGCAGTCTGAAAGAGTAAAATATTTATGTTATAATTTCTACTAATTTATACTTCAGCTTAAGGCATTTCCAAGATGTGCTGGCTGGCAAAGAACATACGAAAATAGCATGAAAGCAGCTATCACTGTTCAACTGCCATAAAGAATTGCTGCAAATCTTAAACTAGAAGTTATTAGCAAATATGCCATTTTAGACATGCGGGTCTATTTTCAGTGCAGTTAGTGATACTGCATCCTACCAGGTTTACTATGTTTCTTTAAAGAGCAGTAGCTGTATTAATTGTCACACTGAAAAACAGCTAGGAATTTTTATCTTAAATTAGGGAAGGACTCATATTGCCACTTAAATTAACTGCCCAGAACTAAAAGCGGAATAGAGCAGTTAATTACTCGAATTTCCAAATTATGCTATAGACTATGGCCTAATCCTCAAGACAGACTGAGAAGGGCTGGGTAGGTCTCCAGGGAAATTATAATAACCAATTCCCTTATGAAAGCCTTTTTCAGAGGAGACATAGAAGAGTCTAGTACACAAATACCAGAAATAGGGATCTTCAGCTAGTTGCTTCTCAATACCGTAAGCAGCAGTTAAAATATATCTATAGGGTTTAAGTGTTTGTTCACGTTCAGGACAAAGCAAGCAGTGTCTGGTATTGAGAGAAAAACAGTTAGTACTATTCCTGTGTGGCCCAATACTAATCTGTGCTACACAGGTACAGATGCAGGTAGAATCTGAAGAAGCTTAAAAGGAAGGCATAAAGAGAAAAGAAAAATACCTAATGAAATCATCTATATCCATTGAACGGGCTCGTTTTTCAGAGTAACCTGTATTTTTTAGGACTGTCTGTATTTTCTCCGCGATTTTGAAGTTTTCGGGTATTTCCTGTCAATAGAAAATAAGATACAAATTCATTTTCTATTCATAGCATAGAAAAAGGTTCATTTAAGTTATCTATTCTTTCCCTGCTTTTAGAGTAGTTCCTGTTTCAAGTGATAGAAGAAAGTTCTATTTTTTCTAGTCTGGATTATTGTAATCTTCTATTGTTGTATCTGAAATTTTATACATCAGCTCATTCGCTATAAATGAACCACAACAGTATTGCTACGCAGACACAAAATATTTTCTTACTAGATTAGTAAAAGTCCTTGAGACATGTACAGCCAATATATATTAATAACATTCTCAGCTTTCAGCTTTTTCACTGTATTTAGTGGCCCTTTCAGATTTTTCTCTAAGAAAAAAATTAAGTTCCTCCGTCCCTCAAACTTTCTCAGAAAAACTTTAACATGTTAAGCTTTTCAATGTTAATTTTTTACTCTGGTAAAAGTCAGTATGTAGGTCACAGTGCACAGAAATAGAAATTAATATATTAAAAAGAAACTTACTGCATTATGTAAGGAACAATGAATTCGGTAATTATGATCCAGTAACTGCTCTACAGCACTTGACCTGAAAGAAATACAAGTTTAGGATGAAAACTGAGCTTTAACTACTTTCTTTTACTTGATGGTTTAATTCTTCACTATCAAAAACTGTAATGACCACACAGAGCTGTTCTTTTAAACACCTGCCTAGTTTTCTTCTAAAAGGAAAAGCTTGTGACCTCAGCGGAAATCCTCCATCATGGTTTATCCCAGGTTGTGCTGGCATGCCTATAACATGACTACGCATTTGCACAAAAGAAATGGTTAATTGGACGGGCTCTCAAACTTTGAAAAGATTTCCTTTGATAGAAGTTACTTACTTAAATGCTGCGGAGAGTGTCTTGTTTTTCCTAACAAAGGCTATCCTTACCAGACCATCCCACTCCTGAAATTAAAAATTTCAGAATTTACAGAAAGGAACTACTGCAAACAAGAACAGTCACTACTGGCAATTTCACAACAATATTGAACGCAAAGAAAAATATTTCAGGAAAATATCCTTCTAAACAATACAAAACCAGTCTTGTCTTGAACAAAGCAATACAGGTGGAGGAGAAAATACTTCACCTGCAAAAAAACTTTGAACTGTTCTTTTTTGTGCCTAGGCACTATTGGCCAGATCTTAGTGCTGAGAAGGCAGACACTTGAAGAAAATCTGGCTAACATTGGGCAAGGCTGAAATGGTCTTGAAGATCAAAGTGTTTTAAAGATTAATCTTAAGAATACTATCCTGTAACATCTGTCTTCTGAGATTATACACACTCATCTGAAGATAAGACTTCGCATATATACTCCTTTGATCATAACCAACAAAGTCATCAGCCAAAAGGGTTCCTGGGAGATATAAACCACGATGAAAGGGATGTTATTACTAGCAACTCTCCAACTGACACAGACATGGTACCTCAGTCTTGTCAGAAATACAGTAAGCAAAGCTGCACTGGCATTGATGGTGGCAGATTCAGGTAACATCCTAACACAAGCATGGTCAATAGAGGAGTAAGTATTTTGGAATTCTGTAAATGCCAATGAATAGCTGGTACGTAGTAATGAAAACAGCACATGGAACTGAGTAATAAGTGGAAAGAAAAATTAAATTAAGTATTATCACTAGTATGTAATGTTGTTATTCGAGTATATGACGCTCACCTGGAAGTTGATAGGTGGTGGTGGGTTCTTTGGCTCTATTCTGACAACACTGGATTCAACTTTGGGAGGAGGCCTGAAGTTGTTCTTTCCAACCTGTTAGTCAGGAGAAGTCAGGCAGATGTATGAATGCGCTGCAAATCCTCACATTCCTAGAAACATTCTTCTATCTTTGATAGCTCTGTTAGCTAACCCAGAATGACATACCTTCATCAGATGGTCCACTCGAGCTAATAACTGAGTATTAATAGAGAGCCTGCAGTATAGTTTAGTTCCTGGTTTTGCAACCAAACGAAGTGCAAATTCCCTTTGAAACATAAGTATGGCACACCTGAGAATAACGAAATGAAAAACTGAATTTTAAGTAATCAATTTTTACGTCAAAAGCCAACTAACACACTTGGAAAACACAGGATTTGCCTCGGTGCTTAGAAGCAATGAAAATTTGTCATAAACAAACACTGCCTTAATTCACTCAGGGTGTTAAAAAAACCCCAACAAACACAAAACTTAGTGAAACCGTCTAAATCTCCTTAAAGCTCCAACAGAATTTGATTCTTCTTACTGCTAAATGCATCAGGATCGAAGACAGAGAGGCTAGTCTGTTTTGTGCCTGACTGTAAGAAATAATTTTGAATAATTCTGTTGAGTCTTACAAATCCAAACTCTCTAGCTCCAAAAATTGACCAGTAATATCACTAACATTAGTGCATCACTGAGGGACATCAAGAATTGCTGACACATTGAACAACACACCAAAGTACCTGCGCAGTTATATTTTTAGACCAGAGAAAGTGTATTGGCTTCGATCCTACTCTTTCTACCCTTCCTTTCTCAGGTAGGAAGTAATCTGAAATGTTATGATGCCCTACTTATCCCTAGAATAACAGTTAGTTATAATACTAGTGTAAAGAGGTGCAACACCTGTTTTCATCAGCTGGACACTCACTAAGACTAAGACTAAATGTGCCAAGACTACATTTTCTCCTTGTGCTTAATACATTGACAAAAACTCATTTCCAGGCACTGGCAGGTTTCATGTTACAGAAAAATTCTGGTGCTGATCTGATCCATCAAATAGGTATTTTAAGAACTAAAAAAAAATTATTTGGCAATATTTTTAAAACTTTTTTTTTTCTGTCAGGTAATACAGAGCTCTGTTCTTCCACATACCTGAAAAAAGGTCTATGAAGCAACAACTTGAAAACAAAAGGTGAAGAAATCTGAGGAAAAGAGTAATAGTGTTAGCATAATTTCAGGGCAATTAGCATTTGAAAAGAAAAAAGTTTTTCCATGTTGTTTAGCCTATACCTGGTAAGGCAAGTTAGCCACACATGCATCAAAGAATGGTAAGTCTGTTTTCAAGACATCTCCAACCTTGATTTCAAGTTTGTTTGCCAGACACCTGGGGGAACATACGCTGTGGTTATCCTCAGAGAAGCACGTTGCCAAAGTTTTTGTCAAAGCAGCTCCAGTGCTTTAAGTGCTCGCCGTTTCCACAGTTGATACTTACGTGCCCTGGACTCTCTTCTGAAGTTCACCAACAAGTCTAGGGTCAATTTCACAAGCAATAACCTGAAAACAAAGTATATGTTTGTAAATTTATACAACTCCTCTTAACTGGGATTAAAATTTCAATAGTAAAAAAGCCCTGTATCTACTGCTACAGGTTTAAATAATTCTTAAACATTCCCTATTAGGCTATGCACCTTCCTTCCCCCACAAAAACACGCAAGCCTTAGCACATAAATGGTTAAATGCAATATAGTTATATATGATTTACAAGATTTACTTGAAGAGCTTATACGTGTTACAAGGTACACATTTACAAGTTATACATGATTTACAAGATTTACATGAACAGCTAAAAATTCACTGGAATTATATGGATGTTAACAAAACCAGCCATGGAGTAATTCTACTTATTTGAATCAAGCAGATGAGGATCCTTCTGTCTGCCAAAGTCTAAGCCCCAACATGGTTAGAGCTTGGGAAGGTGGGGGGGCAAAATTCGCACTTACTTTTTTTACTTTCTCCAACATCTTTACTGTCAGGTTACCAGTTCCCGGGCCAACTTCCAGAATGACATCTGTGCGTCGCAGGGCAGCCTAAAGACCAAACGGCATTTCAGTTATCTTTTCCGCGAACCTATTTCAAGCCGCCACTTAATTTTAGAAGGAAAGGTGGGTGCAGCTCAGCAAAAAGCCAAGATCAGCTAACTGAGGGGCGCGAAAAGACAGGGGCGAGAGGGAAAGGGCCAGAACGGGAATGCCTTAAAGCTAATTTATGAGAGATCTTTGGCCAAGCGTAGAAAAAAATGAGCAAGCAGCCACATGTTAAAAAATAATAGTAAAAAAA